>NC_140433.1:14434741-14927595 GCF_965140295.1 Lepidochelys olivacea
CTCGGGAGGACATCGCTCTGGAGGAGGGGGCGCTGCAGGTTCCCCCTGGCCCTGTCCCGTTACTTACCGAGCAGGAAGAGAGATGGGCCGTAGTACTCCGCATTGCTGATGACATGCTTCAGAGAGGTAGGCAAGGAGCCATCCATCACTGCGAGGGGAGAGGGGCCGTGAGACACAGCAAGGGGGGGGGGGTTACTCCCCTTTGTATGGGGAGAAAGGAGGGGGGCTGGGAGCCAGGACTCCTGGGTTCTCTCCCTGGGGGAGGGAGCAAAGGAGGAGAGAGGCAGCTCAGATCCTGCTCCCCCCACAAGCCCACCTGCTGCAGCCCATCCCTCGCCCGCCACCGGCGCCCCCTCACCGTGGCGAATGCCGTCCGAGAAGGCGGGGTCCTGGATGGCCTTCTTGAGGAAGTTGAGCATGGATTTGAGGAGGGCGGCTCGCTGCGGGATACACTGCACGCCTGCAGACAGGGAGAAGGCAGGGAAGGAGAGGTCAGCACCCGGGCCACTGCCCCCCACCCGCCCTGCCCGAGCCAGTGCACCCACCGCTGCGGGGGGCGACGACAGCACTGGTCGCGCTGCTGATGCTGCAGCTGGGGGCAACGGCGCTCGGCATCCTCGCTTCTGCCACCACCACCACCGCCGCTTCCGGCCGGGGCTCTGCCGAGGTGGAGGGGCCCGGGCTGCTCTCCATGGCCACGTCTGACACTGCAGGGGGACACAGAGCATTACACGCTGGGAACCACACGCACCGGGATTCCTCGGCACCACAGGGCTGCCACCTCTCTGGGGCTGAGACCTCTGGGAGTGGGGGCTATGGGTTAGAGCAGGGGGCCAGGAGCCAGGACTCCTGGGTTCTCCCCCCAGCTCTGGGAGGGGAGTGGGGTCTGGTGGGTTAGAGCAGGAGGGGCTGTAAGCCAGGACACCTGGGTTCTCTCACCAGCTCTGGCAGGGTAATGGGGGCTATGGGTTAGGGCAGGAGCAGGGCTGGAAGCAAAGACCTCTGGGAAGCTCTTTCACTCCCAAACCCCTTCATCTCCTGGGGCAGGAGACCTGCAGCTCAGTCAAACCCAGGCCAGCATCCATCTCCATGAGGCTTCGGCCGCAGTTTCGAGCCCGGCCGCAGACAGGGCAGAACCGCTGGGTGATGGGTGGGATGGGGGACGCGAGAGGGGCCAAGGGGCCCAGAGGGCGCACGGCCCAGCACCCCACAGTGCTCTGGGAAATTTCCAGTTACCTTCCATGTCCGTCTCCATCTCCTCCCCTTCCTGGAGAGGGGCGGTGGGTGGTCTCTGGATCTTTGGCTTTATGACGAAGGGGCACTCCCGGCGGCACAAGTCCACCTCGTGCTGGGGAGAGAGCAGGGCATTAGTGGGGGCCAGGCGGGGGGGAGCCACGGCTGGCAGGGGGCCGGTTACCTCTAGCCGGTAGATGAAGATGGAGAGGCCGCTGTGGGACTGGAAGGCCGCCATGTCCAGGTTGGTAATGAGATCCACCACGCGGACTGCCCGGGTCACAAATGTGATCTGGTCCTGTTCGTCCCCCAGGAACTTGATCACCTGGTGTGGGGGAGCAGCGAGATCCCTGGTTACGGGGTGCGCTGAGGATCGGGGCCACACACTCACCCAGCGGGGCTTTGAAATCAGCCCTAGTTCAGCCCATTCAGTGTGAGGGTGAATGCCAGTGGGGACAGCCGAGACCACCACCCATCCCATCCGGCCTTGCAATCTGTGACCCTGGGAATGCATGGATCTGCCTGGGGGTGGTGGTGGGGATTCTCCAGCTCCTGGGGTCTTCAGTTCAGGCTCTGGGACAATCTCCAGAGAGGGCAGAAGTCCTCTACACCCCAATCCCCTGGCCACAGCCTTTCCAGTGAGCCAGCCAGTTCTCTGCCCTCGGGCCAGATGGGAGCTGGGGCCCCCTGGAGGGGACAGGCCACATGTCCTGTTCCCACTACCCCGAGCCAGCCTGATCAGAGCCGACGCCCTCTAGAGGACAAAGGCCCTCTCCCCACATCACCTTCAGTAAGGCCTCCATCATGCCGCAGGAGACCAGCGCTTCCCCGCCGGCGTCGTAGCTGGCCAGGTGGTAGAGGAAAGAGAAGAGGGCCGTGGCGAACTGATGAGGGTACGGCTCCATGGTCGGGTCTGCAAGGGACATCCTGGTCAGCCTTTCACCTGTGTCTACCCCGGCCCCACACCCTGCAGCCCTGCACCCAGCTGCCCCCTGCTCACCGATCATAGCCTGGATACAGTTGCGCACCAGGACCGGCAGGAAGCCGTGGTAGGAGGCGGTTCCCGTGCAGTCGATGATGCTGCTGAGTTTTGGGGTCCTCTCCAAATGGACAATGGAGGTGAGGGTTCTCAAGGAGGCCGCCTTGATGTCCTGCGAGAGGTGACGAGAGGTGCGAGATGCCAAGCCGGGCCCTGGCTTCCCAGCACCCTCAGGGGGAAACTGAGGCAGCCCAGGGATCAGCCGCCAAGGCCGTAACACATCAGCGGCTGGCTAGGTTTCCCTCCCACATGAGCGGAGCTGACAAGCACAGGTGCCCCGAGAATCCTGGTACCCCAACTCCATGGGGTGACCAGCTATCCCAACCCCCCACCTGGGACGCTCACCATGAGCTGTTTGTCCGTTATCTGCAGCACGTCCACCAGCTCCTCTATCAGGCCGTTGTACAGGATGCTGCTGGCCGACTCCTGCAGGGCGTTGGAGTATACTGTGGGCACAGAGGGGCAGCGCATCAGGCTGGACCGCGTAGCTGGCAGGGGGCTCAAGCCAGTGGCAGCTGCCTCGGATCGAGCAGGGCCACTGGGCAGCAGTGCCAGGCTGCGCAGGAACCAGCCACCAGTGGGCACAGCGGGTGCCAGGCTCCGCCCTCCAGGCCGAGGGGGCGGAGCCAGCCGGGACCATCAGAGGCCCCCTTACCTAGGATGGAGATGGCATGCAGCCGGGCCTGGACAGCCTGCAGCCGCTTTCTGTGGTTGGAGAAGCCGTGCGCCAGGCGGATGTGTGTGAACAGCAGCATCTGGAGTGGGGCAGGGAACAGTGAGTATTGGGGGTGGGGGGCAGGATTACGGTACAGCCTACAACTGCACCCCACCCTTCCCAGCTCTGCACAGCCCCCCTGCCCCACCCACAAGGCAAGAGGCTCCCCCCAAGTAGCTTTTAATCAATAGATAGAGTGAAAACTGAGGCAGAGAGAGGAACGGGCTCTCCCCCACAGTCAAGTCAAGCTGCGGATAGAACCCAGGAGTCCTAGCTCCCAGGACCCCACCTCTGACCACTCGCCCTCAGGGATAGAGCCCAGATGTCCTGGCTCCCAGGCCCCGGGCGATGCCCCAGCACTGACCTGCTTGTCCTTGGGGATGCTGTACATCTTGGTGAGGGATTCCATGATCTCGGAGGGGCTTTCTGAAATCTACGGGAGGAGACCAGACCAGGCGCTCAGCACTAGGCAGCTTCAAACCCGTGTACAACACATGCTCCCCGCCCGCTCCGGGCCCTAGGCCTTACCTTGTCCAGCTGTTCTATGTGGATGTAATGCAGTGTGTTGCTGGTCGTCTGCAAAGAAAGAGGGCGGGGGCATTAAGGGACGGCTCTGCACGGGGCCTGCGGGTGGGAATGGGGAGGGGGAGCTGTCCACTGCTGTCTCCCCCCACACAAAAGCTAGGAGATGTAACCCAGGAGTCCTGACTTCCAACCTCCCCAACACCCACCCCTCCTGGCACCAGGGATAGAGCCCAGGAGTCCTGGCTCCCAGCCCCCTGCTCTAACCAATAGACTCTACTCCCCTCCCAGAGCCGGGGAGAGAACCCAGGAGTCCTGGCTCCCAGTCCCACCTCGCTCTAGGGGGCATGACGGGCCACAAGCTGCTGAGGGTGGTGGGTGTCCTGGCACCGCGGGCACAGCTAAGGAAACCTGCCCTTCCCAGATGACTGCTGACAGCTCAGGGGCACTAAGGACAGAGCTTGCAAGCCAGAGCCAAGCGGGGCTGGGCTGGGCCCCGGAACTGGCCTCATTCCATGGCCTTTCAAGCTACGATCCCCCCGCTGCCCCACACGGGGGTCTCCCCCTAGAGGATCAGCCCTCCCCGGCCGGACACTCACCCTTTTATCCACTTTGACCTCGGTGCCCAGATCTGCATAGAACTCAAAGTGCAGCGTGGTGGCACTGGGTGGGTATTTCTACATAGAGAGCACAGCACGGGGCGGTCAGAGCGCTGCAGGGGACGGCCTGCCCCTTCCCAGACCGGGGAGAGCCCCACCCCCTGCCTAGCACCAGCAGCTACCCCCGGTATTGTGGTGATACTACCCCGCTCCTCTCGCCTCTCAGAGCTCCCCCTCAAGAGGGAAACTGAGGCAGGGAGCCCAGCAGGCTGAGCTGGGACTAGAAGCCAGGAGTCCGGAGCGCCAGCCTCGTGTTCGAGCCGCCCTGGCAAGGCGCTGTGAGCTGCTGTTTCAGGGAGGGGAGACGGAGCAGCTACCATTACAAGGAATCCCA
This sequence comes from Lepidochelys olivacea, assembly GCF_965140295.1. Lineage (NCBI taxonomy): Eukaryota > Metazoa > Chordata > Testudines > Cheloniidae > Lepidochelys > Lepidochelys olivacea. Next base: position 14,439,244 of record NC_140433.1, read on the forward strand.
TCTTAGAGCCATGGAGAGAACCCAGGAGTCCGGTCCCCCAGCCCCGCTTCCCACTCACTAGACCCCACTCCCCTCCCTGTGCCAGGAATAGAACCCAGGAGTCCCGGCTCCCAGCCCCCACTGCTCTAACCCACTAGACTCCAGTCTCCTCCCTGTGCTGGGGACAGAACCCAGGCGTCCAGTAGAGAACAAGTGACGTCGGTCATACTCAATGGAGGGCAGCACTGGGGGTCCCCCAGGAACTCAGCCCATGAGGGGTCAGGGCACGGACAGCGCCAGGGGTCCGGCATGTGCCACGCTGGCCATAGCCCTGGGCCAGGCGCTCAGGGGTCTGGAAGACGCAGCTCAGGGCCGGTTAGCCGAAGAGTAGGAAGCCGGGGTGGGAACTCACCACCATGAGTAAGTCTCTACAACACCCAGCCAGTCCAAAGCCGTTTTCCTTGCCGCCCCAGCTCTGCAGGAGAGGAGAGGGGGATTAGCAACATACAGAGCCCCCCAAGCCCGCCCCCGCCCCCACCCGCGGCGTGGGGGGCGCTCACCTCAGCCAGGTGCTGCAGCCGGGACAGCAGGGGCGCCCGCTTGTCGGAGCCCAGGCGTGTGATGTAGTTGGAGCGTTTGCTGAAGACGTAGAGCAGGTTCAGCACGGCCAGCACCACCTGCATGTCCGAGGAGGCCAGCAGCGTGGTCAGGTGCTGTGGGACGGCGGGAGGGGTTAGACGCTGCATGGGTCGAGGGGGGTTCTCGGGGCTCAGAGCTGGGGGACCCCAGCCCGAGAGAGAACCCAGGAGTCCTGGCTCACAGCCCCCCCCATTCTACCCACTAGCCCCACCTCAATGGAGCTGTAGAGATGCCGGGAGAAGCTGTACTCTATGAGCAGGGCGGTAAAGTTGAGTACAGCCAGCAGCAGGGCCTTGAGCTGCTCCCTCTCCGGCCGGTCGCACACCAGCATCCACAGCATGTTCTCCACCGTCTGCCCGGCGTCGGCCAGGATGCCGTCAAAGCGGTCGAGGAGATCCACCCAGTGGTACAGCTCGCACTGAACGGGGGGGAAAAAGGAGGAGACACGGGGGTGAGGGGAGCAGCCAGCAAACCCAGGAGTCCTGGCTCTCCCCTGCCCCGACATCTCTTCCCCGCCCCAGCCCCATACCAAGATGGGAGGCTCTTACCATATGCTAGAACTTAGACCGGCCACCAGGTAGTCTGTCCTGAGCCATGGACTTGGCTGGCGGCCACCACTCTGCTGGTCTGGATTACAGCTGGCGCACCTAGAGGAGATGACCCTGTCCCCCATTCCCCCACCCCCTGAGCCAATCAGTCCCCAGAGCTGGCGCCCCCTGGCGGGGACATGGTACCTTCTCCCCTCCTCAATCCTCAAACCCTTGGAAGCAGCTAGCCACGCTGACAGCGAACGAGCGATTCCTGCCAAACCCCCGGCAACACCTGGGGCTGGCCAGGGAGCCAAGGTCCCAGCTGGACAGGTGTCGAGCCGGAAGCAGTACCAGCCGAACGGCATGCGCACTGGACGCCTGGGAGACCCACCTTCCCGATGTTCCATGTCTTGATCTGTTGCAGTTCCAGCAGCAGCTGCTCATCGTTGCAGACTTTGAGCTTGTCAATCAAGGCCCTGCAGTCGGCAGGCTAGGAAGAGACAAGTGGGGAGAGGCAGGTCAGGGGGACCAGGCTGCTTCGGGCCTGGGGCAATGATCTGGCTGGACCCCCTCGCCCCAGGATTCCTCCAGCGTCCCGACAGCCCTAGGGCTGATTTCAAACACACTGGGAGAACCCAGCGGCTCTGTGGGGCATCAGAGATGAACCCACAGGACTGAAGCCCAGACCTCTGGCATCAAGGGAGAGCACCCCCTCTTCACATAGCAGGGCCCCCAGAACACACCCTACAGGGAGCGACAGTTTTCACACTGGCTGGGTCTAGTGGTTAGTACGGGAGAGCCGGGAGTCAGGACTTCTGGGTTCTATCCTTGGGTCTGGGAGGGGAGTGGGGCCTAGTGGTTAGAGCAGGAGGCTGAGAGCCAGGACTCCTGGGTTCTCTCCCCAGCTCTGGATTCAGTTTGATCCCAGTAAAAATGGCAGCCCAAGCACGGCCTGGCAATTCCTAGGCCAGAGAATGTACATTCCATTGCGAAGGCAAGATCCCGCCTGCAGCAGTAACATCTCTGTCAGCGTGATGGCCCAGCTGGCCAGTAGCCCAGCACTCTGCTCCTTCGCCAGCCCCAACTCCTGTGTTTAATGTGGCATTTCCCCAGGAGCCTTCCAGCCCCCCAGTCATGCCTGGAAGGCCAGGTGTTCCAACCACCAGCGATACTCACAGCCTCAGTGGGGGTTTTCTTCAGTTTCGTTCGGTCCACTTTCATTTTTTATTCTTTTCCACTTTCTGATCCTGGAAGGGAAGAGCGGAGAACAGATGGTGAACACAGAGGGGGCCAGGCACGGAGCCTCGCTGCCGGGTTTGTTCTGTTTGGGCTACTGTAAGGTCTGGGAACCCTAGTCCCAGTCCAAGGCCGCACCATGCCAGGCCTGGACAGAGAGCTCACCAAGGCGGGTCCTTCCCCCACCAGGGACAATCTTGAGAGACAAGGCAAGGGGACAGGCCACGGATCTCACCCAAGGTCACAGGTTAGTGGCAGAGCTGGGGACAGAACCCAGGAGTCCTGGCTCCCAGTCTCGCCCCCCGCCCCCGCCACTAACTGCTACTTCCCATCCTCAGCCAATCAAAATTGAGGACCCCATGTGGCCACGCCGCAGTTACCCCGACTTGAGACCAGGGTGTCAGCCTCCAGACCAGGGTCCCCCTAATCACAGACTCCAGCTGCCCCACCCCCTTCCCAGATCAGGGGGTTTCCCACTGCACCAGGTGCCACTCAGTTCCCCCCTCCCCAAACAAAATCAGCCCCCTCCATTGAGCCAGCCCAGCTCCAGCCCCCTTCCCACCGTGCCCAGTGCGGCCCATCCCACTGGAGAGGGGAAGGGTGACCCCCAAGAGTTACCCCGGGCAGGGCAGGGCGACAGTGCCACGTATGGGTAGAGCCAAGGCGGACTCTGTCCCCAGCCAACCCACATATCTGTCCAATAGCCTGGAGTTATGGGAATGCCCCCACCCCTCCAACCCATTCACTGCTTTCACCCCTCCCCCAAACCCAGGCAGGGTCTCCAGTCCGGCAGCAGCAGACCTGAGCCCAGGGGGTTTGAGCGCCTCAGAAAGGAATCTGCTTCTGACCCTCGATTTAGGCTCCAGTCCTGACCTTGACTCAGCTATCCCGGAAGAGACGCTTGGGGTGAACCCGATGGTCCCCCGCCAGTGGGCAATTCTTGAGATCTGGGTCTGACCCCTGGGCATCCAAATGGCTTTGTTGCTCTGGGCTGCAGTTGAACAGCTGTCCAAGGAGCACAATTTTCGGGACAGGAACTGGCTATGCAGCACGGGGAGGGAGGGACCCCGATCTCAGCTGAGCCCCCTTGATCGGGGGAAGAGGAGAAAACACCTGGGCCCTGTTTGCATCACAAGGGCCGAGCAAGCCAGCGGCATGGCTGGATTGGAACCCACCCCAGGGAAATCAACAGCAAAACAAAAAAACCTGTCACCCCAAGCACAATCTGCCTTCAGAGTCAGAGCGAGACAGACAGCTTCCAGGCCCGCAGATCAGCCCAGAGGGGAGGGATCGGGGCCTGAGCAAGGCACTAAATCAGAAAAGGGGGCCCAAACAGCCACAGCGTCTAGTTTCAGGAGTGGCTTCGTCTTCTTCCCTAGCAGCCACGGGCCCGCAATGCTTTATTCGGCACCAATGCCACCACTGCTGGATTGCGGTGTCCAGTTCAATCAGAGAAGGGTTGGAGAAAAGCCACAATTAAAAGGATTAGCAAACTGGCTTTCAAGCGACAGACTCCAGGAGCTCCAGCTCTTCAGCTCCCCAATGAGAAGGTGTCTAGTCATGGGGAACCAACATTTGAGAACAGGAACGGGCTCTTGGATCCTGCAGAGAAAGGTCTAACAGGCGTGGCCATGCAGGTCAGACCAGCCGAGCCTGGCCTCACAGTACCAACTGGGAACAGCACAGACCACGGCATGAGCTGGACAACAGCATGGGAGGGAGACCTTGGGCCCCATGCCAGAGCCTGAGCCAGAACTAGCCACTTCTCCTTCGGGCACATGACTGGCTGCTGACCCCTGCCCTTGCAATCTGCTTTTTAGGGTCAGGCTTCCCTGCAAACAAAGCCGGGGCCAGTCAGGCCGGAACTACAGCTCCCAGAAGGCAGTGAGCTTGCCTCGGCCTTCGCTGATGACATCACGGCTCCAGCTCTGGAACAATGAATGTGCAAAAAACCCCCAGAGGAGCAGGAGTGGGAGGCGGTTTGAAGAGACGGGGTTGGGGATGGGGGGGTGGCGGGAGGAAGGCCATGCTCAGGGCCGCTGGAGCAGACTCGGGTCCCAAAATCCAGTGTGCGCAGCACGTGTGCAACAGGGGAACCTGAGCTGTAAGAATACAGCGCGTCCTTCCGTGCTTTGACCGTTCCCTGCCTTTCCCGGCTCTGGCAAAGGAGCCGACTGGGTCGTTCAGAGCCTACAGACTAGGAGCAGCCCTGCCTGCTTCTTCTCAGTCTTTCACCACAGTATAAAGGGCCCACGGGGGATCTCATCTGGCCCCCTGTATTGCACAGGGCAGGGAACTGCCCCCAACAGGTCCCAGAGCAGATCTTTTGGGGGAGGGAGCCTGAGCCTGATTTACAGATGGAGAATCAGTCGCTCCCTTGGTTGCTCACTCTTGGGTCAGGCTGAGAAGCTGGAGCTGAAAACTAGGACTCCTGGGTTCTGCTTCCAGCTCGGAGGCGAGAGGAGTGGAATGGGGAGCGAGGACTCCTGGGTTCTGTTCCCACCTTGGCAGCAAGCAATTTCTTGCCGGGGCTCCCTAAGCCAAGCCAGGTGAAGCATTCGGGTCCCTGGGCAGAGGCTCCCCAAGTAGATTGTGAGCTTAGGCTAGGGCCACACTATGCAATTACTTGGGCCCCTGGGCACCATAGCTGGACCGGGCCGTGCACCGGTTGGTGTACACAGCGCTAGGTCGGCGGGCAACGAACCAACCTGCCCGCATTACGATTGCCTCATCTCTCGCTTCACATGCCTGTCGCCAGCTCTTTTGGGGCCAGGCAACGGACGAAACCATCCCCTTCTGATCAGGGGATCGGGCCGCGGTCCAGAAAGCCCACGCCGAGTGCTTTCAGACACTAGACAAAGCTGGTGGCCAGGAGAGGGCCAGGAAGCAGCACGTGCACCAAATTTGTCCTAGACTGCTAGGACCACTTGTCAGAAGCGCCAAAGACCCCTGACCCCAAGCCCAGAAGAAAAATGATCTAAGCAAAGGAACGCAGCTTGCCAGGGAAGAGAACAGCAGAGACTCACAGGCTCTTGGACTGCAGGGCACATGCCAAGCACCAGTTTCTAACAGTCAAGGGGGAATTAGCCACTGACACAGACCCCTGAGGGAAGCGACCGATGTTCCCTCGCTTGTCGTGCCGAGATCAAGACCACACACCTTGCTCGAAGACAGGCAAGTTTAGGACTCTGTGGGAAACTGTCTTGCGTTGTATTATTTAGATCTAGTCTGACCTCCAAGATCCTTCTAACCTTCTGCCCACCCTCCTGGAGCTGAGCCACGGCCCGGCTAGCCTTAGACCAAGGCTTGGTCTCAGTCAGTGGCCAGTGGACACTGTAAGAAGCCCTGAAGTTACAGTTTTAAGTTTCCCTTCCAGATAACCAGAGTTTGGCTCAACCCAAAGGAGGAGAATTTAGATCCCTTTCCAGAGCTTCTTTACCTTGTACAGTATCTCTGTATGTTCATGTGACCGGTACACGTGTCCACGCCTGCTAAAAAGTTCTCGGCCAGGAGTTCCATCAGCTAATTGGGTGCCGCGCACTTAAAGGAAGTTTCCTTTGATCACTTTGGAGTTAGAGACCATTGGGAACCCAGGAATCTTGGCTCCCAGCCCCCTGGCTCTCACTCGCTACAGAACCCAGGAGTCCTGGTTTTGCAGCACTGCAAACATGACTGAATAAATTGGACGACTCATTCAAAAATGAGAGCAACCCGACAGATCGGAGGAGCACAGAAAGTGCCGCTTTTCTTAAAAGCGAGTCAGCGAAGAGACCGGCTCTAGTTTAAGCAGGAATGAATTCAGAGACGTCCTATGGCCGGGGTAAACAGGAGGCCAGACGTCCATTTGGAGTATGATTTCACAAGCCGCCAGGACAAGTGTTTGAAAGGCAGGTCTTGGGGGAGCAGCAGCCAAGGCCACATGTCACAGCGGGGCTGGGCCCGGGGGAGGTTTGTTAGCCCACAGGCCGGTTGGACACAAAGGAGCCCACCTTCCTGGAAGCTGGGGAAATGTACTGGTCGAGACGTTCTTCACCGAGGCCAATCTCAGAGCTCTGACCTTCTGGAGCACAGCCAGCACTCCTTTCCACCCAAAGGAAGTCATTAATTATAGCCTGACAGAGCACAGGACTGGGAACCAGGTCCTCACAGATCACGCAGTCCTGTGGCTCAATTTACCCTTTCTAAAATAACCACATGCTCTATAAACATGAGCTCCAACAGCCTGCAAGGCACAGGAGGTCAGACCAGACCGAACTGAGGTCCCTTTTGAGGTCCAAAGCTCTTTCACACTCCTTTGGGGGGTGGTTAGATTAAGTTCTTCCGGCCAGGACCTGCTCAGCTCCCTGCACAGCTGACTACTCTAGACGCCATGGTCAGGCCAAACTGAACTATCACAGAGGAGCCTTCCGGCCACATAAGCTAGGAATCCAGAACTGGAACAATGGGATCTTCCCCCTGCTTTTATAGAAGGGAAGCACAAGGCATAGACTGATCAACTGAACCCAGGAGTCCTGGCTCCCGGTTCCAGACGCCTGCCAGAGGAACTTCCAACTCCTGCACCGCTGGTCAGGTCATTAGTGGTAACCGTCCTGGCTCGTGGAGTCTGCCCCACGGCAGATTGAGTTCTAGCGACCAGTGTGCTCTCCTGCTCCGAATTGGGCACCAGCCAGCCCTGGGGCCGGACAGAGGGATCCGGCCCTACAGAGCACAGGACCCGGGACGGGGGAGGCAGCTGGAGGGGAGAAACCCAAGGAGACAATGAGCCAATCCTGGCCTGATTGGGTTCTAGCCCAGGCAGCCCACGTGACAGTGGATTTTGCTTCCCCAAAGGGCAGGTGGTGCCATGCGCTGGGACTTTTGTGCCAGAATAAGAGCTGCGGTTTGATTCCCAGGTCGGGGGTGGGGGACAGTTGGATGAATGTCACCGGTAAGAAAAGCTGACTTGGGGGGAGGGTGTATCTCGGGCCCAATCTGTTCAAACAGCCCCATATGTGGGCCACTCAGCCTATCCTTCGCACACACGAGGGGCACCGAATTTCAAGGCAATCTGAGGAACCGTGCGGATTTGTCACTTGTTTTAACACCCTTTGATCCTGGCACAGACTCCGGCGCAGGCCGGTGGCTGGGGCCAGCTTTTCACATTGCTTTTCTGTCTCTTTCCCCTCCCACCTTTCACCCGTCTAGACTGTGAACTCCTTAGGGCAGAGACCGTCCAACTAGGTGTCTGTCCAGCACCCCATGAAGCCAGGGTTTTCACAGGCCCCGCAGCCAAGCCCTGGGGGCTGCCACCATCTCAGTCAGCCTGACTGGGCACCGTTGCTCTGCAGCATTTCAATTAACAGGGACACAGCGACAGGCTTCCCTTGAAAGCTCCTGTCCCTCTTCTGATGGCGACTGACTTGGGCTCCGAGCCTGGGTTACAGATCACTGCTAAGTTTGGCCACCTTTCCCAGCACCGCGCCCACGTTCCGGCTAGGCCCTAGGGAGAGGAGCTTCCGCAAGCATTCGCTAGAGTCAACGCAGCCTTCAGAGCAGAAACGCCGCGCCTAACCCCCCGGCCGGCCCAAAAAAGCCGACAAAGCACTTCCTGCTGGGTGACCCAGTTTGCTAGAGAAACCAGCCTTCGATGGGAACCAAAGCCCGGTCGTGGGGCGGGGCCCGTCCGTACATACCCTGCTTGGCGAGGCCTGTGATCCTACCCCACCAGACATCTCAGGAGGGCTGCAGGCCAGTGGGCCCCCACCGCTCCAGGTTGGCTGCCTTAACTTGGCAAAACAACCGGAACCTGGATGCTGGCTGCTCCCAGAGCCTGCTGCTCCTCTCTGCTCCAGCCGCAGGCCCTGAGGCTGTGGGGCAGATTGCGTTAGCTCGCTCTTCTCCTTGCACTGGCTGGTTTTAAAAGCCACCTGGCCACACTTTCGCACAGCTCTCAGCTGAGCTGGGGCTGCTGCTCCGATGATAGGCTTCCCCCAGCTGGGCACTGCCCAGACACCCACCCTTCGCTACCCCTCGAGGAGCCATGCTCCAGCCTGAAACTGAAAGCCAAAACTCCCATGGCATCCCCAGCTGAAGAGCCTGGGCCGGGAGCTCCCAGCCGCACAGAGCACGGCCGACACTCACCAGACTGCCCCACGGCAAGAGCTATGCGTCCACTTCCCATCGTCAAATCTGTTCAGATCAGACTGATCAGGAAGCCAGTCTCCTCCTGCCCCTCACCCCCAGCAACACTGGACACTCTAGAAGGGACCAAAGCGTCGTCCTCCACAGACTTCCTCCCAGGGGATTTGCAGACAGACACCTTGCAACCCGCAGCTGCTTAGTCACGGCCATGACTCCACGAGGAGTTTTCGTTTCGGTTCTGGAACAAGAGAGCCTTCCGCCCCCGCCTAATAAATAGCTGTCCACTCACACGGCAACGCCAAAACCATAGGACAAACCTGGAGCGCGCCAGGACTTCCAGCCCCATCTTTTGCATCCTGACTGCTGTGGCTCACTGCTCCAGCAGCTGTACCTCCCGAGATCAGCCGTGCTGTCGCTAACTGGCGCTAGACAAACCCCTGTGCTGTGGGGTGGGGAGCTGCTGGGGCTGTGAAGCTCAGAGCCTTCCCCACCCAAAACTCCCCCAGCAAAGGGGCAGCAAGGAACAGCATGCGGAGGTCGGAATGAAGGGGGCCGCCTGGGCTTGATCCCTGGCTTTTAGATACTCATACGCCCATCCCCTATGTGGGGTCTCTCAATCTGTAGGTCGCTGATCCTCAGCCTCCCTGTGAGGAAGGGCAGTGCCAGCAGCAGCTCTGCCTCAGTTTCCCAAGCTCAGAGACTTGCCCCTGCAGTCTCAGTTCCCAAGCTAGCACCCTAACTGCCAGGCAGTCCTGCTAAGGCCAGAGAGGTGGGGTGAACGCCATGCGCCCGAGACCCCGGACAGGCCTGAACTCATTCCTGCCGGAACTAGAACAGAGCTCTTTGAAAACATCCCGGACAGACTTTGCCAGCGCTGGCAAATCCAGCGTGACCTTCAGCAAGCGCTTCATTCGCCTCCCTGTGCATCTCATTTTTCCTCTGAATTTGTTCGGCTCCAACGGTCGGATGGAGCTGAGAGGGCTCTTCAAACTGGGATCGAGTCACCCCTTAGCCTTCTTTGTGAAGTTGTGTTTGCTCTTTCTGGTTAACAAGGAGTCCCTGTGGGTCCTTAGAGACTAAAATTTGGGCATAAGCACAAATCAGACATCAAGAATTATAATATTCAAAAACCAGTAGAACACTTCAATCTCCCTGGACGCTCAATCAGACTTAAAAGTGGCAATTCTTCAACAAAAAACTTCAAAAACAGACTCCAACAAGAAACTGAAGAACTGGAATTAATTTGCAAACCGGACACCATCAAATTAGGCCTGAATCAAGACTGGGAGTGGCTGGGTCACTACAAAAACTAGTTTCCCCCCTGCTGACACTCACACCTTCTTGTCAACTGTTTGAAATGGGCCACCTTGATTACACTGGCATCATTAGCACTACAAAAGTGATTTTTCCTTCCTTGGTATTCACCCCTTCTTGTCAACTGTTGAGACTAGCCCACTTCCATCTTAATTGGATTGGCTCGTTACCACTGACACCCACTTGGTAAGGCAACACCCGCCTTTTCATGGGCTGTGTATTTATACCTTCTTACTGTATTTTCCACTCCATGCATCTGATGACGTGGGTTTTAGCCCACGAAAGCTTATGCCCAAATACATGTTAGTCTCTAAAGTGCCACAAGGACTCCTCGTTTTTGCTGATACAGACTAACACGGCTACCGCTCTGAAACCCGTCAGAAAGAGAGAAACACTCTGGGAGCTCAAAGGCAAGTTTTCCCATCCGTTCTCTCCAGCTGATCGACACCCGCCTTGAATCATGGGCACCAGAATGGGACACACTATTCCAGCAGTGGTCACACCAGTGTCAGATCCAAAGGAAACAATCTCAGTCCTTCCCGTGTGAAGCTGGCCAAGTCAGGCGTGTCTCCAGTCCCCATCTCCACGGAAGGTTTCCTACCCTAGCGAGAACATCAGCTCTTTGGGGCGGGGACCGTCTCTCCTAGGGACACTGCTCAGCAAGCAGCACTTAGTCATTCTGCTCACACCCAAGCCCCAAAAAGCCTGCTGGGCAACACGCTGCATTCAACGCAAAACCCCCACAGGTGCAAGTCTGGTGACTATTTTAGTTGCAGTGGTTTGGGCATTACGGTAGCCACTTTGTACAAAGACAACGAGACGCAGGATGGGAGAGGGACAGCGGCACCGACAGGGAAAAGAGTCGCCAGATGGGGCAGCAGGAACAGACCCCACCCACTACGCTACGTTGCTTCAGCCTGCAAGAGCCCCCACTCACACCCATGGCACGTTGATCCGACTGTGCAGTGACACTTGTGACTTAACACGTGGCACGGGGGCAGGGGCCTGGCTGCTGTGAGCACTCTGTTGCCAGAGGTTTTGAAGTCTTGGACGAAATACAGCACTGCATGGCTCCGAAGTTATCAGACTAAAAGGCGTTTTTCCCCCCCAAGTCCCTGGCCTTCTGTGTCACGTTAATGCGAACAGCCGGGCTGTGGAACCTGAGAAATCTCCGATGCAGAACAAAGTGCAGCCACCTCTCGTGCAGAGAGCGGCAGCTAAACAGAACACAGCAAGCTGCAGGACAGTGAGGGAGGGGGATTCTGGGCCACCAAGGAAGCCCCATGAAGAGCAATATAGGATCTTTAGCAGCTTACTTAAGACTTTGGGCTCTTTTTGTTCTGTGTTTGTGAAGCGGCTAAAACAAGGGGCTCCTGGGACTGCCACCATACAAGTAACCTGCGCAGAGCAGAAGGGACCTTGGCTGAAGATGCCAACAAAGCGAGAAGCAAGATGCTCTGGGAGCGATCAATGCAGGTTGAGTCCAGTGTGACCTGGGAGTCAAGCTGGTTTCAGGGCAGACAGCGTGCTTAAATCCAACAGGGGAGGTGGCAAACTCTTCAGGGTCAGTACCCCTGTTTGAGCTACAAATCCTGCTCGGCCATCTCCACTCTTCAAATGTTGCTGGGGTCTTCAAATACACTTTCTGGCTTGCGGTTTTCAAACAGGATGGTTTGCTTCAGTCCTTGATAGCAAAGCACAGTGTGAGCACAAGTCACCCGACGGTAAGGATGAGGGAGCCCTTTGAGCCAAGATCCAACCAGAGACATTCCGGCCCAACACGGCCCACCTGTGAAAAGCAGAGCCGGAAAGAGAGACCTACGGATTGTCACGGAGCGCCTTCACTCCAGGTCTTGAAGGACATTGTTTGCCTCCAGTTACAGGCCCTGTCCCACTGCTGAGCTAGCTAGGAGATCTTGGACAGGCAGTGGAGGGTGGAGGTGCCGGTTTTGTGGGGTCACAGGCCAAACGTTCCGAATCCACCCAACCAGTTCCTGCTCTTCTAAAGGGAGCCATCCCCTCAGAAGTGTTAAGGCTAGAAAGGAACCGTAGATCTAGTCCGATCTCTTGTACAGTGAGACCACAGGACCCCTGTGCTGAGCTCAACAAACTGCAGTTGAACAAACATCCCTCTTACAAATACACCCAGTCTCGACTGAAGACCTGCGTGATGGAGACCCTCTTACCACATCCCTGCACAGGTCTGTCCCAACGGCCAGCCAGCTTACTCCTGACTTTCATCCATCGCGGATCAGCTACCAAGCCAGCGATCTCAACCTGCCTCCTGGGTGAGATCCAAGAGCTGTCTGAGGTCCCATCTCTTCTCCCCAGGCAGTGGTTAAGTCACCTCTTAACCGTCACTTCCATAAAGCTACTTCAGTTGTTTACCATGCGAACCTTGGACGGCCCCCGTGGTTCTTTTCCAAACCCTCTCCTCGTTTTCCCAGCGTCGTTCTAGATCCACTGGGGCACCAGACCTAGACGCAACCTCCCAGTGACGCAGCCCCGTCTCTGCAGGTTTTTTAATGTACCCAGCGTAGGTGCACCCCCACTTTAGCAGCTGGGACTCCCTGGCACATGTAAAACATTCCCCACGCCTGCCTCGCTAGCTTCCCAGTTTCAGCCTTGCCACTAACAGCTCCAATGACAGCCATCCATCAGCCACACGGTAGCTCTCAGCGCGCGCTAGTCCATTTCTCGCCTCCTGCCCGACAGCAACCATCGCTCCTGTAGTGCTCCGCACAAGCGCCTTCCCCTTGCCAGGTGCTGTACGGAGGCTGCTCGCTGCCTTACAGCTCAACAAAGGCCGGGGAAAGGAAAACACACACAGACGTGAAGCCAGCAAGGCAGAGGCAGCAGCAGAAGCCAGGAGTCCTGCCTCCCAGCTCTGCGCCTCTTGTCCCTCACTACGCAGCCGCTGTTCTAGATGGAAATGAAAGCACTTGTCGTCGAACGCTGACCTCCAAGAGGAAACTGGGTGTGTATAACATTTGCCCCCCTACAGTCAACACCCCACGGCTTGGTGCATCCATGCGAAACTAACAGGCGAAGACACTGCACTAGCCTGATTTATAGTCCAGAGAGGCTCCTTGATGGGGCACCACCTCCATTCTCCACGAATGTCTAATAGTTTTCCCTGCCTACTAACTCCACCTATGATCAATGGGAGAAACAGGCTCTTTGGTTCACTTTGTAAAGCTCTAGCTTTGTACCGTCAGCTTCGCCGTTAGCCCTCATTTGTTCTGAGCTTTCCCAGTGAAAGAGGGGCCAGCTGGGGGCATGGGGACCTGCAAAGGCAGGGGGACAGGTGCATGATCAGCAAAGTGTTTTAACTGGCATGATTTCAGTTGGACAGTGGCCCCTGAAGTTTGTAACTTACCATTCCAAGGCCAGAAGGGATCATCCAAGCCTAACCTCCTGGCTAACACAGGCCAGAGAATTTCACCAGTTCCCCCCGGGGTGGAGCCCGACAACTTGTGTTTGGCAAAAGCATGTCCCAGAAGGTAGGCAGTCTGGATGGGAGCCTCCATCTCCATCCCCGGGAAGTGTGTCCCAAGAGTAAACCATCTTCTCTTTTAGAGACAGGCGCCTCATTTGCCATTTGAGTTTGGCTGGCTTTAGCTTCCAATCGTCTCACCACTAGAAGGGGCTTCGTACTCAAGCCTGGGATGAAGGTACTTAGACATGGGTCACACTGTGCTGTAGCTCCACACTGGTGCTTAAACACACCCAATAAACTTTAATCCCCTTTAGTGTCTAACAAGCAACAGGATGAAGCATCCTGGGTGAGAAAGAGAACGGGGCCAGTGTGCCTGACTGCTCGTTAAGAGGAGTCGATCAGGGTCACATCAGGCTCCTTTATAATATTCCAGTCGGATTCTCTTTGCTCACCCAAGACCTCCCCGGGAAGAACCGGCTACCTCTGTCAAGTACAACGCCCGCCTGAGTGCCAGGACTCCTGGGGGTTCTGTGCCCCGCTCTATTCCTGTCACTGACAAGGTGGGACCACACACAAGCCACTACCTCCAAGCCTCAGTTTCCCCACTGATTAAACAGGCAGAAGTTTGAGACATGGAAAGCGCGGAGATCCTCTCACCAGTGATCTCTCTACCCCAGAGCGATTTACTCTGCACAGGTTCTAGACGTGGTGACAGCAGTACATGGAAGGCTGCAGGCTTTAGCAGCGAGGCCAGCTCTTCGGAAGCACACCCTTAAACGGCAGAGGTTGGAAGGCACAGTCACACATTTCTGGCCGGGGCTCTTGTCCTCCACAACAGAAGCAGCATGCTTGGTTCGAGAGGAGAAATCTGCCAATACTTTAACGAGGCAGGGGTTGGGAATACACCCAGCCACTCACTTCAACTCGCTGGCTCATCTGGAAAATTGCTCCAGTGAGCCAGGCAACAAGTGGAGCAAGTTTTAGTAACTCTGCCATTATGACACACATCCGATTAAGAGTCTCTGAAGGATCCAGGGCAGAATTGGTTCCACCAGCGATGTCCTATTTATCTGGCCACGCAGCCACCACTTAGCTACTGCTGAGGAAATGTGTCAGACAGCAGGACACAAAGCCAGTCTAGTGCATCTCTATAAACACACCCCCCCCACACTCCCAATGACTACCTGCAGGCTCTGATCCTTGCTCCAATCAGTTTCATGGTTCTCTAAGATGCAGGCTTTTAAGAGACTGGAAAAAATGGCATCGTGGACTCAGTTACCCTGACTCTCCCATCAGCCGACAGTGGACAATGCCCGGAGGGCTGGCGGTTTCCAGTTCTGCCACAGCTCCGTCGAGTGAGCCTGCCTCCAGGACCGGCTCGCCGTTACTCACAGGCATGCCAAAGCAGGGGGAGTTGAAGTGGAAAAGGTTCTTTCAACTCTGTTTGATTCACAAGGCTAAATATGGGATTCCATAGTGACGCTGCATTTTAATCGGTACGTCAAGCCGTCTGAATCAGCCTTTTTTCAAAGAAAAACGATAGCTCCCCCACAGGGCTAACCCCAAGCCCACAGACAAGCCAAGAGGCTGGAGAATGCCGCTAAATCGGCTCTTCGCACCGGGTCTGACACCCATTCCAGATCACAGGGCAAAGCAGAGGGGTGCTGCAGACAGTGCACATACAGGCGGCATGAATGGTATTGCTGGACTTGGCTCAGGGCCTGAAACGGAGTCATGCTGGTCTGAACTCTTACAGAAAGGATCGTCACTTGAACCTAAAACATCTAACCTGGCAG
Source organism: Lepidochelys olivacea (assembly GCF_965140295.1). NCBI lineage: Eukaryota > Metazoa > Chordata > Testudines > Cheloniidae > Lepidochelys > Lepidochelys olivacea. Next base: position 14,454,297 of record NC_140433.1, read on the forward strand.
TACACACCCTCTACATGCTGTCCTCTGGGTCCTGACTAGTGAAAGGCACCAGAAAGTTAGGTGACTTGACAGAGGTCACAGTCAGTGGCAGAACTGGAAACAGAACCCAGGAATTCTGGCTCCCAGCCCCATCCCCCTGCTCTCGCCACTGGACCCCACCCTTCTCCCAGAGCTAGGGAAAGAACCCAGGAGTCCTGGCTCCCAGCCTCGCTGTTCTAACCACTAAACACCACTCCGCTCCCGGAGTTGCGGAAAGAACCCAGGAGACCTGACACCCAGTACTTCACACCAGCAGCACTCAGGCCAGAGTTGGGGGTTATCCCACAGGTATTGGGGCATCAGACCACTCAGTCTCCCTTGCAGGAGGACAGCTATCAAGGCCCTGCGCTAACCATTAGACACACTCCCTTCACTACACAGCGACCAAATCAATGTTCTTAAGGCAATGTAGCAATACCAAGGGGAGCCCGTAAGCACCTCCCTGCAATTCCAGGCGCTGAGCAGGCCGACAGTCCCAGGGAATGAACCTGGGACATTTCTAGGGCGGAAACCCTGGGACTGAGCCAAGACCCAGAGCTCAGACACACAATTCCACTGCATCACATCGGGTGCCACCTCACCTGAAGCTAACTGGACTTAATCAGGCAACTTTCCATGCTGCTGTAGGCTGGGAATTTGGGAAGAATCTAGGTGACCAAAACCCATGGAACCCCGGAGTCCTGGCGCCCAGCCCTGCCACCTCCACTAACCCACTCCACCTCACCTCTGCCCAGAGCCAGAACGCATAAGGCTCTGAAAACCCCAGAAGAACTTACTTAACACCCACCACCTTCAGCACATATTCCATGCGAGGATCTCCAAGCACATCACCAGGGGACTGGTGAGCAGAAGCCTTATCTTTCAGAGAGGGTGGATGCCCTGGCCAGTATCAGAGCTGGCTCCAGGGCTTTCAGAGCCAGAACCTCCTCACCTTCAGCCACCAGGCGCCCTCTCTGCAACATGAGACAGAGCACTGTCTGGAGGCCAGAGCTCCATGCCTAGCTCTGCCTTGTTGTGAGCTCAGATGTGCCTCAGTTTCCCCTCCCACCAACACCTTGGGATAGGGGCATTCTCACTGCACATCCGTGCGGGCCCCAGCACACAGGCAGCCTCCCTGCCCTTGAGGGGGGGCGCCCCCTCAGAATAAAGATCAACCCAGAGAGAATACACCTGCTGGCTGCGGTGTTAGCCAGTTCACCGTGGACCCTTATGCCCCCTCATCAGAGGAGCTTCAGCGGCGTGGGTCGCCGTCTCCATCCTCTCACCATCGATACGCAACCACAGCTAGGGATCGCTGCCAGAGCAAAAAAGCCCAGCTAGGTCACCAACAAGCCAGAGTCACCGCTAGCTGACAGAGGTGAGCACCAGAGGTGCGCGGACACCCACCTGGAATCACAGCCAGTCCATGCTCAGTCCGGTCTGCTGTCCAAATCACTAATCCAGCACCCACGCTTCGCCCCAGCCGGCCAAGGGAAACACCTTCCGGTTTTCGCAGCCACTCTAATCCACTTCGACCAGACTAACTGAGGGCCTAGGAGGAACCAGAGACACGCGTGAGACCTGGCATTGGGGGCAGGTGGGGCAGAATCTACCGAGACCCCAGAATGGGCACGGGGCAGAGGCCAGACCATGGAGACCCAGGTATTGTGTTATACAGGGTAAAGAGCAGATACATCCCTAGCAGGCGAATTGGGCAATATATTGGGGGACAAGTCAAAGCAACTTAACAGCAGACAGGAAGCCAAGTGGGGTACCTGCAATACCATCGTATTCACCCTATGGTATCCCTGCCTGGCGTCGAAAGAGTGAACCTAGATGTGGTATTTACCCTTCCCTCCATACAAAACCCAGGAGTTATCTGATAACATTCAGACGCAGCAGCTCCCATACAAAACAAGGGGAAGTGCCTCTTCTCACACACCCCACACTGTTAACCTGTGGAACCCATGGCCACCTCACTTGTGAAGCCCAAAAGTAGATCACTGGGGTCCAAAAAGAACTGGGCAGCCCCATCGATGGATCTATCCTCCATGAAGTTATTAGCCAAGACAGTCAGGGACGCTTGGGACAGCCCAACTCTCTGACGGCCAGAAACTGGGAGGGGAAGATGCTGGGGGGGGGTCTTTCCAAAACTGCCCTGTTCTGTACGCTGCCCTGAAGCTCTGGGCCTGGCCACTGCAGGAGATGGGATACTGGGCTGGATGGACCATTGCTCTGCACCACTCTGGCCTGTCTTATGTTCTCACCTGCTACAAAGCAGGAAATCAGGGGGTGAAATTCCCTGGTCTGCGTTACACAGAAAGGGACATTGTGAGCTAATCTTACCCCCACCCTAGACAGATTTGCTTCACACACCACATCAGCCCCCCGAGAAAAGCACTGAGTGCTGTTATACATGCAAACAAAACAATAAAGAGCCAGGCAAGCCCTAGTCACCCAACAAGTATCCTGCCTTAACGTAGACTCTACGGTTATTTACAGGGAGTCTCCCACCTCTGCACACCACACACTATGCAGTTGGTCACCCCCAAACCGTGCTGAAAGCCAGCAGCAGGGAGAGGCCAGCTGGGCTCGAAGCTGATCAGGGCTCGGCCGCGGCAGACCCAACTTTTGGCAGCTACAGGATGAGCATGGGCAGCCCTGCGGTGCTAGAACAATCCCCGCCCCCATGCTAGGCTTCCCTGCTCACCTAGCATGGCTACATCCAGAGCAGAGCCCAGGCGTGGGTCCAGGCAAAGCTGGGGCTCCGCTCAGGGCAAAAAGGTGTGTGGGGCAGGCGGGAGGAGAGAAAATGGAGAAAAGTCTCCCCCTGAGCCGCCACTTCAATTTAGACCCAGAATTGGGAGGTTCTGCAGCTTCGCCCCACATGCAAGGGTGGGAAGAACTGCCAGCTCCAGGTCCTCCTCCGGAGAGATTTCTACAGCTTGGCCTAGGACGGGGGGAGCCCCAGAGCACCTCTACCAGCTGGGAGAGGAGGGATTTCCCCAATTACAAAGCTTCCTGGTGGGCTTCCCACCCAAACCTTGAGGCGGGGCACCATTTCCCCACACACCTAAAGAAATCAGGGAGACCTCCCTGACCCACCCTCTTTCACATCTCCCTACCGCAGTGGCACCCGCCAAAATAACTCCCCCTTTGGGCAAGACTCAGTTAGTGTCGTCCCCCTACACTAGCTTCAGGGGTCCCCCTTTGAGCTCTTCACTCCCTCCATCATCCCCTGCCTTTGGGGGTCATCCGTGCCCCTTCAAAGCCTTCCAGGTTTCATGGGGTATGGAAGCTCTGTTATGGAGTTGAGGGGAACTGGGGCAAATACCCTGCAAGGAGGGAGACAGGGGTCCTCATGGGAGGAGGGGTTTCAGGGCGAAGACCCTGTGGAAGGTAGCAAGTTCACTGCCCAGAAAGGGGAAATGACAGACTTTGGGGGACTGACAGTTTTCAGGGGAGTGGGGAAGCCAGGCACGGAATGGTGCGAGATGGACCCTCATGGGCAGGGGGAACCCATCCTGCACAGATCTGGGGGGGGGGGGAGAGGAGGGGGAGGTCCCTGCCCAATGGGGATGGGAGAAGGGCAGTGGTCTATGGAAGAATGGTGCAGATCAGGCTGGGGGGGGGGGTGTCTCCGTGGGGAGGAGGAGAAGGTCCCTGTCCAGGGGGTGGTAAGAGAGGGGCAGGCTTGCTGGTGGGGGGGAATGATCTCTCAAAGGAAAATGGGTTCTTCCCTGTGGGGGCAGGTCTCTATGGGAAGGGGGGAGAAGAGAGGCAGGGCTTGCTGGGGGTGAGAGCTCTATGGGGAGTGGAAAAGCAGGTCTCTGTCAGAGCATGGGAGAGAATCTCCTCTCTCATGGAGGGGGGCAGGTCACAGTCTGAGGGCACAGGTCTCCATGGGAAGCAGAGTCCCCTCTCTCCTGTGGCAGCAGTGGGGGCAGCGCTCCACATCTCCCAGCAGGGGTCAAGTCTCCCCTCTGTCCCTGTGGGGGGCAGGAAGGCAGCCTAGCAAGGTAGGGGGATATGACAGGGGCAGGAACCATGGGAGGGGGGATAGGCCCTGGCTGGGGCAACGTGGGGGGGGGCAGGACCCATGGCAGAATAGGGGTGATATTATGGGGGGCAGGTCCCTGGTTAGTAGAGTGGCAGGGGGGATATGAGGGAGGGCAGCGGAGGGCACGACCCCCGGCCACGGGGATATGAGGGGGGGCACCGGGGAGGGATGGGGGGCAGGACCCACGGCCAGGGGGGATATATGGGCAGGCGGCGGGGGCGGATGGGGGGCAGACCTCCACGGCCGGGGGGGGGAATATATGGGGGGCAGGACCCATGGCCGGGGGGGGGAATATATGGGGGGGCAGGATCCACAGCCGGGGGGGGGAATATATGGGGGGGCGGCAGGGGGAATGGGGGCAGGACCCACGGCCGGGCGGGGGGGGGGGGAGGATGATATATGGGGGGCAGGACCCACGGCCGGGCGGGGGGGGGGAGGATGATATATGGGGGGCAGGACCCACGGCCGGGCGGGGGGGGGGGAGGATGATATATGGGGGGCAGGACCCACGGCCGGGCGGGGGGGGGGAGGATGATATATGGGGGGCAGGACCCACGGCCGGGCGGGGGGGGGGGAGGATGATATATGGGGGGCAGGACCCACGGCCGGGCGGGGGGGGGGGAGGATGATATATGGGGGGCAGGACCCACGGCCGGGCGGGGGGGGGGAGATGATATATGGGGGGCAGGACCCACGGCCGGGCGGGGGGGGGGGGAGGATGATATATGGGGGGCAGGACCCACGGCCGGGCGGGGGGGGGGGGAGGATGATATATGGGGGGCAGGACCCACGGCCGGGCGGGGGGGGGCAGGACCCACGGCCGGGGGGGAATATATGGGGGGGGACGGCGGAGGGACGCCCCCCACGAGGAGTAGGGCCCAGCGCAGGCGGGTCCCCCCCCGGCCCCGGCGGTACCTGCTCCGGGCGCGGGGTCAGTGCCAGGCCCAGCCGCCTCCCGCCGCCGCCATCTTAATAGCAGCCCCGAGCCTCAGCCCAGCAGGCAGATCCCGCGAGAACTCCCTGCCTACCGCCCAGGGACGGGATCCCGCGAGACTTCGGGAGAGAAATCCCGCGAGAGAAGCTCCGACCACTCTCTCCCGCGAGAACGGAGTGGGGCAGATCCCGCGAGACTTGGCGGGAGTGACTTCACCGCGCTGGAGCAGGCGGGACAGAGCTCGCGAGAGTTCAGGCGACAGTTCACGTGAGACTTCGCCGCAGAGCTTTCCCGCAAGAATGGAGGACGGAGATCTCGCGAGACCTTGACGGTTCCCATACGCATTCAATGCCGGGGTAGCGATCCTCGGAGCGAGAAGGGACGAGCGAAATCTCGCGATAGTTCGGGGAGCAGAATTCACCGCGAGGCCGCCTGCTCAGTATAAAATCCCGCGAGACGTGATGGTGAAAATCTCGCAGGGGTCGTGAGACTCATCACTTTAACCGCTTACGGCCCGGAATAAAGTGGAGGCGAGATCTCACGAGACTTGAGGCCGCAGATCTCGCTTTGGTCCCGCCCTCCCCATGAGACTAAACTACCTTCGGCCCAGTAAGAAAATCGCGCGATAACTGGAGACGGATCCTCGCGAGAACTCACTCCCCGGGCTGTAAGAAAACGGGAAAACTCGCGAGAAGTCGGGGGGGGGAATGAACGCCCCCCCCCCGCCGTCCCAGGAGCTCGAAGACGATGGGAGCCCTGAGGGGAAATCGCGCGAGAACTCACCGTCTCCAAGGCGACAGGGGGCGAGAACGGCCGGCTGTGCCTGGGTGGCTAGACAAGAGCCGACGTGAAGTATCGCGATGAGAGGAAACCACGCGAGAGCTCCGACCAGCGACGCTATCGCGCTTCCTCCAAGGACATTTCTAATCACGCGAGATCTCAGGAAGCTGTCTCGCCCACTCTCAACTCTCGCGAGATCTCTGACGACGAACTTCCGCCTTAGATCCCGAGTCTCGCGAGACCTCGCTGCTAAGGCCGAATCCCAGACATTCTTGAGACAAATGTAACTTTATTGAGCCGGCTCCAGGCGGACACGCGAGAGGGCGGGGCCTGAGCGAGCCTCGTCCCTCCCCCGTGCGGTCATGTCACATGGCCCCCCAGGCTAATGGCGGGGCAGAGCCACTGGGGGGAGGGGGCTGGTATGGGGGGTTGAGAGGCCCTGGGGGGGGCTGGTATGGGGGGCACAGAACCCCCTGGGGGGAGGGGGCTGGTATGGGGGGTTGAGAGGCCCGGGGGGGGGCGGCTGGTGGGGGGGGCGGCTGGTGGGGGGGGCACAGAGCCCCCTGGGGGGAGGGGGGATGGTATGGGGGATTGAGAGGCCCTGAGGGGGAGGGCCACAGAGCCCCTTGGGGAGAGTGGGGGAGATGCTGTGGGGTGCACAGAGCCCCTGGGGGGAGGGGGGATGGTATGGGGGATTGAGAGGCCCTGGGGGGGGCTGGTATGGGGGCCACAGAGCCCCTTGGGGAGAGTGGGGGAGATGCTGTGGGGTGCACAGAACCCCCTGGGGGGAGGGGGGATGGTATGGGGGATTGAGAGGCCCGGGGGGGGGGGCTGGTATGGGGGGCACAGAGCCCCCTGGGGGGAGGGGGGATGGTATGGGGGATTGAGAGGCCCGGGGGGGGGGGCTGGTATGGGGGGCACAGAGCCCCCTGGGGGGAGGGGGGATGGTATGGGGGATTGAGAGGCCCTGGAGGGAGGGGGAGCTGCTGTGGGGTGCACAGAGCCCCTGGGGGGGAGGGGGGATGGTATGGGGGATTGAGAGGCCCTGAGGGGGAGGGCCACAGAGCCCCTTGGGGAGAGTGGGGGAGATGCTGTGGGGTGCACAGAGCCCCTGGGGGGAGGGGGGATGGTATGGGGGATTGAGAGGCCCTGGGGGGGGCTGGTATGGGGGGCACAGAGCCCCCTGGGGAGAGTGGGGGAGATGCTGTGGGGTGCACAGAGCCCCTGGGGGGAGGGGGGATGGTATGGGGGATTGAGAGGCCCTGGGGGGGGCTGGTATGGGGGGCACAGAGCCCCCTGGGGAGAGTGGGGGAGATGCTGTGGGGTGCACAGAGCCCCTGGGGGGAGGGGGCTGGTATGGGGGACAGAGAGGCCCTGGGGGGAGGAGGGGCTGGTGTGGGGGCACAGAGCCTCCTGGGAAGAGTGGGGGGGCTGGTATGGGGGAATAGAGAGGCCCTGGGGGGAGGGGGAGCTGCTGTGGGGTGCACAGAGCCCCTGGGGGGGAGGGGGGATGGTATGGGGGATTGAGAGGCCCTGAGGGGGAGGGCCACAGAGCCCCTTGGGGAGAGTGGGGGAGATGCTGTGGGGTGCACAGAGCCCCTGGGGAGAAGGGGCTGGTATGGGGGATAGAGAGGCCCTGGGGGGAGGAGGGGCTGGTGGGGGGGCACAGAGCCCCCTGGGGAGATGCTGTGGGGTGCACAGAGCTCCTAGGGGGAGGGGGGATGGTATGGGGGAATAGAGAGGCCCTGGGGGAAGGGAGGGCTGGTAGGGGGCACAGAGCCCCCTGGAGAGAGTGGGGAAGATGCTGGGGGGTGCACAGAGCCCCCGGGGGGAGGGGGCTGGTATGGGGGATAGAGAGGCCCTGGGGGGAGGAGGGGCTGGTGGGGGGGGCACAGAGCCCCCTGGGGAGATGCTGTGGGGTGCACAGAGCCCCTGGGGGAAGGGGGCTGGTAGGGGGGATAGAGAGGCCCTGTGGGGAGGCAGGGGCTGGTGGGGGGGGGTACAACCCCTGGGAGGAAGGGGGGGCACAGAGTGCCTGAGGGGAGTGGGGGGGGCTGGTATGCAAGACACAGAGCCTGTGTGTTGAGGGGGGCTGGCGTGGGGAGCACAGAGCCCCTCTGTAGAGTTGGGGGGCTGGCCTGGGAGGCTCTGTTGTTGGTCGGGGTCTGTGCAGCGCCTGGCAGGATGGAGTCGAGGGGTGTCTTGGCAGCACCTGACATGATGTCGCCCCACGCTGGGGGTCCATGTGGCGGGGGGGCTGCAGGAAGGAGGGGGGGCCTGTTCAGCACAGGGGGGCCGAATGGCAGGGGGGGGCGCAGTTAAGAGACGGGGGTCTCCCAGAGACGAGCGGAACTAACAGATTTTTATTCTAACCCTGGATATAAAATGTCTGGCGCAAGCCCCGGCTGGGCCCGAACCCCCACAGTCCTGGGGAGCCCCGGACCCCTGGTGTGGGGGGCAGAACAGGGACCCTCTACCACAGTCCCCCTCCCGCTACCCCCGTGGGCCAGCTGTACCCCTGATGGCAGCAATGGGGGGAGTCATTCCCCCAGTGCTGGGGAGGGGCTGTGTGGGCTCAGGGTCCCCCAGCCTCCTCCCTCCCTGGGCCTGTCCTGCTGTGGGGAAGGGAGGCCGGGGGACCCCAAAAATCAGGGCAGGGAATGGGGTGAAGTCTGGATACCTTCCAAAGGAGGGTGGGGGGGCACTCAAGCCAGGTTCCCAAGAGCCCCCCCACCAGGGCAGAAGAGACCAATCAGACCCAAAGGGGGAGGGAGCATTTGGGGGGCTGGGGGTGGGGCTACCAGGACACAGCAGCCAATCGTTGGAGGCACCAGGGAAGCCCCTCCCCTGTACAGGTCCATGGGGGGGTGGGGGGTGGGGGGGAAGCGGTGATCCATGCTGCCCCCCCCCCCAGCTCCATGGGGCTCAGAGAAGCAGCTTCCCGTTGCGATGGATCTTGAGGATGCGGCCGAGCCGTTGCTTAGCCGTGGCCAGCCCCTTCTTGGGGCGCTTTCCTGGGGGGCAGAGCGGAGGGTTAGGGGAGCTGGACGGATCCCTCCCCCACCCACACGAGATACCAACAGCCCCACCATGGAACCCAGGTGTCCTGGCTCCCCCAGCCCCCAAACCCCACTCCCCGCCCAGAGCTGGGGAGAGAGCCCAGGCGTCCTGGCCCCCAGCACTCCCCACGGCTTACCCTGAGCGGGCGGGGTGCCGGGGGCGCCGGCGGAGGGGCGGCGCTGGGACAGGAAGACGCCGGGGGCCATGGGGGTGGTGCCGCGGCTGAGCTGGGCCATGCCGAAGACGCTGGGCCGGGCCGTGTACTCGTGGTCAGCCAGGCTGCCGGCGAAAGGCTCCGCCTTGGGCTCAGGGGTGGGGGGCGCCGGAGCTGCCCCGGGGGCACCGTCCAGCCCAGCGGGCGCCTCCGGCTCTGGCTCTGCTTCCGGCTCTGCTTCTGGCTCCGGCTCCGGCTCGGGGTTGGGCTCCGGGTCGGGCTCCGGGTCAGGCTCCTTGGGGGACGGGGCCCTTCTCTTGGCCTGACTCTTCCTCCGCTGCAGCCGCTGGTGTTCCTGGGGGACGGAGCACGGGGTGGGGAGGGGGATGGGGAACCGCCCCCTGCCTGCCCCCCACGCCACAGCGACCCCCAGCACCCTCCCCCACCTGCCCCCCACGGCATGGTGCTCCCCACCACCTGTTCCCCATGACACAGTGCTCTCCGCCTGCCCCCCACGCCACAGCGACCCCCAGCACCCTCCCCCACCTGCCCCCCACGGCATGGTGCTCCCCACCACCTGTTCCCCATGACACAGTGCTCTCCGCCTGCCCCCCACGCCACAGCGACCCCCAGCACCCTCCCCCACCTGCCCCCCACGGCATGGTGCTCCCCACCACCTGTTCCCCATGACACAGTGCTCTCCGCCTGCCCCCCACGCCACAGCGACCCCCAGCAGCCCCCCGCCTGTCCTCCCCAGCACAGTGCCGCCTACCTCCCCCTCCATCTGCCCACAGAGCGTGCCCGCTGCCCAGCCCCGGCCCCGCGAGGCCATTACCTGCTGGGCCAGCTTGGCCGCGGCAGCCGCCAGCCCCGTCTCGACAGACGCCACTCGGGTCCCCTCCCTCACAGGCCGGTCCTGGCGGGGCAGCGTCGGGGTCACCCGGGCTGGGGGGAGCAGACAAGGTACTGCAGAGTTCTCGGCCCGGGGGCGTCTCGTGCCCGCGGGTAACCAGGCGGGACCCAGGCCCCCCTGCTCCCCACCCAGAGCTGGGGAGAGAACCCAGGTGTCCTGGCTCCCAGGCCCCTGCTATAACCGCCAGCCCCCACTCCCCTCCCAGAGATAGGGAGAGAACCCAGGCGTCCTGGCTCCCAGCCCCCTGCTCTAACCGCCAGCCCCCACTCCCCTCCCAGAGCTGGGGAGGGGATTCACAGCCCGGACGCCTGGGTTCCATTACCTTTCGGGCTCCAGGGGGCGTCATCCGTACATTTCTTCTTCTTTGGTAGCGATTTCAAGGCTGGATCGTCCTCGTCTGACTCAAGAGAGGGGTAAACTGTGGGGCAGGGGACGCAGTGGGTAAGTTGGGGGGCCCCCATACCCCTGACCCAGCCAGCCCCCTCCCCAGGGCCGGATGAGAGCCGGCGCCCCCCAGAGGGGACAGGCCCCTGCCCCATTCCCGCCCCCCTGAGCCCACCAGTCCCTGCCCTGTGGTCGGGTGGGAGCCGGCGCCCCCCAGAGGGGAGAGGCCCCTGCCCTATTCCTGCCCCCTGGCCTGGCACTCACTGAACTCGGCGTCCTTGAAGCAGGTGCCCAGGCTCTCCTGCTCGTCCAGGCTGCCCGTCTCGCCCTCGCTGTCCGTGCTGTGGGCGGCCGGCCGCTTCGGGGGTCTCCTGCGGGGGCGCTTGCTGCCCGACCCGCCCGCCCAGCCCCGCTCGTGGCCTGGGACCCACCAGGCCGGGCGGCTGGGCGAGGAGCCGGCGGCCTGCAGGTTGGCCATGCTGAGCATGCCCTGGATCGCCTCCTGCGTGCTGGGCGAGGCCGGCGCGTCGCTGGGGGGGGGGGGCGCGGAGGATTAGTGGGGGTGGGATCCCCCTCCCCCTGGCACAGCGCCCCCCGGTGACGCCCAGCATCCTCCCCTCCCCTTGGCACAGCGATCCCCCAAGTGACACCCCCCTCCCCTTGGCACAGCGTCCCCCCAGTGACACCCAGCGCCCTCCCCCCCCCAGCGACACCCAGCGCCCTCCCCTCCCCCCACTCAGCCCCCAGCGCGTCTCACCTCAGCTCGTCGTAGTGGGGCCCCCCCACCTGGCGACTGGCCTTCAGCAGGTCGAGGATCCCGGCCGCACTGCCCCCCGGCCCCTCAGCCCCTGAGCCGCCCTCCTCCTCCGTGGTGTAATCCTCCTGGGGGCGAGCAGAGAGACGTGGGGCGCCCCGCAAAGTGCAGCCCCCTGCTCCACAGCCCCCCACTCCCGGCCTCCCAGCCCCCCTGTCATCACCCCTTTACCTCGATGTCGAACTCGACCTCCCCAGGCTCCCGCACGCGGTTGGGGTCAGAGCAGGGTTTGGCCCTTGGCAGCTTCCTGGGGAATTCTGGGAAAGAGAACGGCAGAGCCACTCACCGAACGGCCCGGCGGGGGCTGCCGAGCCGGGGGGGGCTGTGGGGCCGGGGGGGGCAGTGACCTACTGGCCAGTCTCCTGGGGGCCGCTGGGCCCCGCCGGTCCTTGTGGGGCGGCGCCTCGTCGATCTGCAAATCCTCCTCCGAGTCCAGGTCCAGCCCCGGGGCGCCCGGCGAGCTGGGGGGCGATGGGGAGTGGGAGGGGCGGGGCCGCCGGCGCCCTGAGACCCTGGCCCGCTTCGTCCTGCCGGGGGGAGAGCAGGTCAGAGACCCCAGCCAGCCCCCCACCCTGCTCCCCACAGCCCCTCCCAGAGCTCCCCTACCGGCCCCTGCCCCGCTGCCTGCCCTGCAGCACCCCCTGCCAGCCCCCCGCCCCGCTCCCAGCTGCCAGCCCCCCGAACCGCAGCACCCCCTGCCAGCCCCCCACCCCGCTCCCCAGCGCCCCCTGCCAGCCCCCCGCCCCGCTCCCCGCCGCCAGCTCCCCGCCCAGCAGCACCCCCTGCCAGCCCCACTCCCCAGCGCCTCCTGCCCCATTTCCCACCCTGCAGCACCCCCTACCCACCCCAACTCTCCGCCCACCCCCTGACATCCACCCAGCCCCACTCACTGCACGGGCCGCCCGTCGGCCAGCACCAAGGTGAGCTCCCCTTCGGCCACCTCCGAATCCGCGTCCGTCTCCTCCAGGCTGGAGCTGGGAACGTCAAACTGCCAAGGGAGGGGAGAGGGGCTCAGCAACGGGGGGCCGGGCTGAGGGGGACGCAGCCCCCCCTAGGGTGGGGCCACTAGGAACAGCCGCACACCACGCTGCCCAGAGACGGCTTGCCCGGCGAGGAGATCGAGGCCCCTGCCCAGCCCCTCTGCCCCACGGCGCCCCCCAGCCCCCTGCCCAGCCCCCGCCATCACCTCCTCCTCGTGGGGGCTCTCGGTGCTCTCCAACAGCGGCAGCTCCGTGCGCGTGTCCAGCAGCTCCAAGTCCAGCCTCGTGGGGGCGCCGGCAGCTGGGCCCTCGCGCCCCTTCCACCCTCCCCTCCGGCCCGGCTCCTGGGGGCTTTGGTCCCCCCTCCTGGCACCAGGGGGAGGGCCCCGCTGCACCCCGAAGGGGCTGCCCGTCTTCCCGATGTTCTGCTGAAAGATATCCTGGGAGGGCTTCAATCCCCCCACCCCGGCCCTGCCTACTGGGAGAGACCCCCCCACCTGCCCCCCAGTGCCCGGCCCTGCTTGCCCCCCCCAGTGCCCCCTCACCTACCAGGGAGACCCCCTTCCCGCCCCCCCACCACCTGCCTCACAGTGCCCAGTCCCACTTGCCGGGGAGACCTCCCTCCTTCCCCCCACCACCTGCCCCACAGCTCTCAGCCCTGCCTGGCCCCCACCCCACAGCACCGAGTCCCAGCTACCAGGGGAGACCCACCGCCTGCCCCCCAGTTCCTGGCCCTGCCTGGCCCCCACCCCACAGCACCAAGTCCCACCTACCAGGGGAGACCCACCGCCTGGCCCTGCCTGGCCCCCACCCCACAGCACCAAGTCCCACCTACCAGGGGAGACCCACCGCCTGCCCCCAGTGCCTGGCCCCGCCTGGCCCCCACCCCACAGCACCGAGTCCCACCTACCAGGGGAGACCCACCGCCTGGCCCTGCCTGGCCCCCACCCCACAGCACCAAGTCCCACCTACCAGGGGAGACCCACCGCCTGCCCCCAGTGCCTGGCCCCGCCTGGCCCCCACCCCACAGCACCGAGTCCCACCTAGCAGGGGAGACCCGGTGCCTGGCCCCCACCCCACAGCACCCAGTCCCACTTGTCAGGGGAGAGCCCCTGCCCCCCAGTGCCCAGCCCCAAGTGCCAGGGGAGACCGCCCCCTGCCCAGTGGCCCTTGCCCCACGGGGCCCCCTCGCTCCAGGACTGCCCCTCACCTCGACCAGACGGATTTCCTTGGCCAGGTCTTTGATGAGCTGTGCAGGACGCACAGAGCCGGGGATTTCGTCTTCGTGCTCCTCCAGCACCTGGGGGGGGCGGGGGGGGGGGTGTTACTAGGGGCGCTCGGGCCTGGTCAGGTTTGGGAGGCCAGGAGTCCCGTCGGACGAAGGGGTCCCTGCGAGGGCGTGCGCTGCGGGGGGGATGGGGGGGGACAGCGGGAATTCCTGGGGGGGCTGAGCGTCGAGCTAACACAGTGACAGCTGTCGAACAGACACAGCCCAGAGCAGGCGCCTCTGTAAGTCCAACGTCCCCCCGAGAGCCCTGAGATGCGGCTGACGCTGGGGTGGGGCACGACAGCTCCTTGTAACACAGCGTTCGCCTCTCTCCAGCTCCGCCCAGCCGGGGATTGCTCCCGGCCCCCCCCCGATCAGACCCACTTGCCTCTTTGCGGGTCCAGGCGCGGAACGCCGTGTTCAGAGCTTTCGCTCCGTGGACCAGGTAGGCGGCCGGGTGTCGGCGGTTCTCCCGCAGGCCTGGGGGGGGCGAGAGGCACAGGTAGGACTCAGGGGATGGGTCGGGCCCCCCCGGCCCCTCTGACCTCAGATGCCCCCTGGCCCCGCTCACCTCGGAAGATGTCTAGCAGGTGTTTGCCGACGTACCAGCAAATGGTTTCAAAGTTGGGAAACCTGAAGAGATCGGCCGTGCTCAGCCGCTTCTCGATCTCGTAGGCCCTGCGGGAGGAGACAACCAGGCCAGGTTGGGCTGGGACACCTCTGGAACAGCAGCCGCATGAGGACGGCTCACCCCGCGCGGAGATGCAGCCACCTCTGGGGCGGAGCAGCTGGGGAACAGCCACACATAACACAGCCTGGGGACGCCCACCCCGTTTGTGGGCTATTTCCCAGAGTGCTTTGCACCAAGCCCCACTCTCGGCAGGGTCCAGGTCCCTGGGGCGGGGCTGGGAGTCTCCGGCACCCCCCGACACTCACTTGAGCTGCATCTCGATGTTGAGGCTATGCAGGAAGTTGCCCCCGAAGGCCAGGCAGTCGACGGGGGTCAGCACGGCATGGATCCAGCCTGGGGACAGAGCGGGGTCAGACTCCGGGGGAACCCGGCCCTGGAGAGGGGCAATGGGGGATCGGGGACCGACGGTATGGGAGCAGGAGGGGGTGGCGGGAACCCGTGGGGATGAACGGGACTGGGGGGTACCCACGAGGGGGAGGAAGAGGGGTACCCGCGGGGATGAAGAGCGTCTGGCCCTGGCGCAGGGGGCACCGGGAGCGGTGGGGACGGAGGGGCCGGGGTACCCGCGGGGGGCAGGGGGTACCCGTGGGGATGAAGAGCGTCTGGCCCTGGCGCAGGGGGCATCGGTAGCAGCGTTCGGCCTGGTCCCCGAAGAACGTCTCGCTCTGGTTGGACGAGCTGCTCCAGGCCTCGAACCGGGCCAGGTTGGCTGGGCTGGGCCGCACCAGGTAGAAAATCTTCTCGCCCTTCGGGGAGGGGGACGGATGGACAGTGAGTGGGGGGTCCCTGCGCCCACCCCCCACCGCCCCCCCGCCTGGTCCCGCCCGGCCCGTACCCACAGCACGTGGTACCAGACGGAGGTGCCCCCGAAGTCGATGTGGAAGTCGGTGTAGCTGCCCTGCATGCCCATCAGACAGTACTTCTGCACGCTCGGCCGCTCGAACACCGACTCGCCCGGCCACAGGTTCTCCACCCACGACAGCTTCCGCACGATCTTCGGGGTCTCCACCAGGTTGGACAGCCTGGGGGGCAGAGCCGTCAGCCCGCGGGACCCCGGCGTCCGGGAGGGGGGGCCGGCCCGGCTGCCCGCCCGCGGGACCCCGGCGTCCGGGAGGGGGGGCCGGCCCGGCTGCCCGCCCGCGGGACCCCGGCGTCCGGGAGACAATACAGGTAATACGCTCTCCCCTGGCTTCCCCCTGCCCCAGCCCCCCTTCCCCTCCAGACCCCCCCGCCCCAGCCCCCGCTGACCGGCTCTCGGAGAACTCCAGGCTGATGACGTTCAGCACCTTGTCCCGCCGGGCGGCACAGAAACAGCCGACGAAGTCGCCCAGGTGCATGCGGCAGTCGGCCTGGCGGCTCACGTCGATCACGTCGATCTCTTTGTCGGGCCCTGGGGGGCGCAGGGTGAGAGCGACAGGCCCCCATGCCAGCTATGGCCCCCCCACGGCCCCCAAGCCAGCTATGGGCCCCCACCACAGCCCCCTGAACCCCCAGCCAGCCACGGCCCCCTGGACCCCCACTGCCTCCAAGCCAGCTATGGGCCCCCGCCACAGCCCCCTGACTCCCCACACCCAGCCATGGCCCCCCTGAAACGCCAGCTATGGACCCTTACCACCCCCTGCCCCACACGCACACCCAGGGCTGTTCCCAGCACTGGCAGCCCCTCGGCCCGGCCTTACCCACGTAGTGCTCGATGTCCCGCACGGTGAAGGACGGGGGGGGCAGCGTCATGCCCAGCCCGTCCTTCTTCAGCACCAGGATGGGGACACTGAAGCTGTTCTCCTCCAGGAACTCGACCGTCAGCTGCGCCCCACTGGGCTTCAGGATCACCTCGTCCGCGCTGCCGGGCGGGAGAGAGAGTCAGCAAGGTGCAGCCACCTCTGGGGCGCAGCGGCTGGAACAGCCGTACATAGCACTGCATGGGGATGACTCCCCCGGCACTGAGATGCAGCTGCCTCTGGGGCGGAGCAACTGGGAACAGCTGCATAGAACATCGGACAGGGATGACTTGCCCGGTGTTGAGATGCAGGCACCTTTGGGGCGGGGCGGCTGGGAACAGCCACACATAACACTGCGTAGGGATGGCTCGCCTGGTGCTGACGTGAGATTTAGCGACGGTGGCCTAGAATTAAACCAAGGTCCTGGAGACAGGCGCTGACAGCTTGAGAAATCTTCAAGTGTCCAGCTCTGACTGCCAGGGATGAGTGCCCCCTACCCAGCCCCCCCAGCACCCAGCCCTACCAGGGGTGAGCACCCCCTACCCAGCCCCTTGCCCAGCCCCATGACACCGCCCAGCCCTGCCAGGGGACAGGCCCCCCTGCCCAGCCCTCCGGCACCTCCCAGCACCCGGCCCTGACTGCCAGCCCCACGGTGCCCTCCACCATCCCTCTCACCTGGGGAACGTCCGGGCCCGAAGCTCCCTTATGAACTGGGCACTGCCCGTCCGCACCGCGGCACCCGCCTCTCTCAGCCCCGCGTCCTGCTGCTTCGGGGGCCCACGGCGCCGCTTCACTGCAGGAGACCCCGTCAAGGGAGATCAACCAGGGGAGGGAGAAGATCCCCCCCACCCCCGAGGCAGCCACCCCCAGCCTAGGGGCCGAAGCCTGTCCCAGCCCCTTGCCCGGCTGCCCCGGCCCACGGCGGGCGGGTTCGGGCTACTCACTGACGGAGGGGCCATGCGCCAGCTGGCAGTTGGGGCAGTGATACAGGTCGATGTCGGCGGCCGCGTCCTCTTCCACCCCGACGCAGCTGGGGAGACAGAGAGTCGCTTACCCACTGCCCACCGCTCAGCCCCCGACCCAGACCGGCCCCCCAGAGGGGACAGGCCCCCCGCCCCACCCCCCCGAGCCAGCCTGCCCCCCGGCCCGGCCCGGAGCCGGCCCCCCAGAAGGGACAGGCCCCCCCGAGCCAGCCTGCCCCCCGGCCCGGCCCGGAGCCGGCCCCCCAGAAGGGACAGGCCTCCCCAAACCAGCCTGCCCCCCGGCCCGGGCCCGGCACCCCCCAGAGGGGACAGGCCCCCGCCCCCTCCCCGAGCCAGCCTGCCCGCCGGCCCAGCCCCTCAGAGGGGACAGGCCCCCACCCTCCCAAGCCAGCCTGCCCCCCGGCCCGGCCCCCCGAGCCAGCCTGCCCCCCGGCCCGGCCCCCCAGAGGGGACAGGCCCCCCCCGAGCCAGCCTGCCCCCCGGCCCGGCCCCCCGAGCCAGCCTGCCCCCCGGCCCGGCCCCCCAGAGGGGACAGGCCCCCGCCCGCCCCCGAGCCAGCCCCCCAGCCCGGCCCGGCCCGGCCCGGCCCGGCCCCCGCCCCCCACCTGCCGTGGAACCAGTCCTGGCAGGTGTCGCACTCGATCATGAAGCGGGTCACGTCGTAGGGCAGGCGGCAGAGGCAGTAGACGGGCACCGAGGCCATGGCTGCCCCCCACAAAGGACTGACGCCCCCTCAGGACCAGCCGGGGGGCAGGGGACGTGGGGGGCCCCGCGCCCCTGCCAGAGCCTCGCCCAGGGGGGCGGACACCCCCGGGGTCCCCCCAAATCAGTCCCGACCCCCCCAAAACCCTAGGGGTCAAGTGGGGTCCCCGCGGCACCCCAAAAGAGCACGTGCCCCCTCGGGGTGCCCTGCCCTGCGGCCACTGACCCCCAAGCGAGCCTGAGCCCGGGGGGGGTCTCCCCGCCCCCTGCACCCCCCGAGGTCACCCCACAGCCCCTCCCTGTGGCCTAGAGCGGGGGGCCTCCCTCCTGCAGCCCGGGGGTCTCCCCGCCTCCCGCGCCCAGGCCCCGCGGGGGGTCTCTCCAGGCCCGGTCCGGTCCCCCTCGGCCTGGCCAGGCCCCAGGATCCTGCTCCGGCTCCGGCCTCCCAATAAAGTTTATTCAAAACACGGGGAGGGGCCCCGGCGCCATCTTGGGAGCGGCCCAGGCCACGGCCGGGCGACGCGGCCATCTTGGGAGTGGCCTGGCTGGGTGCGGAAGCCATGTTGGCCCGGGAAACGGCTGGGCCCATCAGCCATCTTGAGTGTGACACCGCTCACGGGCCAGGGAGCGGCGGCCATCCTCGGAGTGGCAGGCCTGACGCAGCAGGACACATTGGCCATCTTGAGAGTGGCCTTCAGACTGAGCCATGTTGGGACTGGCCAACAATTCGACCATGGCCGCCATCTTGGAAGTGGCAGCGTTCCTGGCTAAGCGGCCATGTTGGGAAGGGAACAGGACGAAAACGCCATCTTGGGAGTGGCAAGAGCACATTCAGGCCCCGACCTAGGGCAAGTGTGAGCTCGCGGGGGTTCAGGGCTCGGTCCGACCCGGCCCCCAGCGGGGGACTGGCCGCCCTGACGCCAGCAGCTGTCGTCGCCGTCTTGGGAGTGGCACCAGTCCACACACCCTCAGGTGTGGGCCCTGGTCGCCATCTTGAGTGTGGCATGTGGCCACTTGTGTCACACCCAGAGAACCCAGGAGTCCTGGCTCCTAGCCCACCCCCGGTCTAACCCACTAGACCCACTGCCCTCCCAGAGCCGGGGAGAGAACCCAGGAGTCCTGGCTCCCAGGCCCCCTGCTCTAACCCACCAGACCCACTGCCCTCCCAGAGCCGGAGAGAGAACCCAGGAGTCCTGGCTCCCAGCCCCTCCCCTGCTCTAACCCACTAGACCCACTGCCCTCCCAGAGCCGGGGAGAGAACCCAGGAGTCCTGGCTCCCAGGCCCCCTGCTCTAACCCACCAGACCCACTGCCCTCCCAGAGCCGGAGAGAGAACCCAGGAGTCCTGGCTCCCAGCCCCTCCCCTGCTCTAACCCACCAGACCCACTGCCCTCCCAGAGCCGGGGAGAGAACCCAGGAGTCCTGGCTCCCAGGCCCCCTGCTCTAACCCACCAGACCCACTGCCCTCCCAGAGCCGGAGAGAGAACCCAGGAGTCCTGGCTCCCAGCCCCTCCCCTGCTCTAACCCACTAGACCCACTGCCCTCCCAGAGCCGGGGAGAGAACCCAGGAGTCCTGGCTCCCAGTCCCTCCCCTGCTCTAACCACTAGACCCCACTGCCCTCCCTGAGCAGGGGAGAGAACCCAGGAGTCCTGGCTCCCAGCCCCTCCCCTGCTCTAACCCACTAGACCCACTGCCCTCCCAGAGCCGGGGAGAGAACCCAGGAGTCCTGACTCCCAGCCCCTCCCCTGCTCTAACCACTAGACCCCACTGCCCTCCCAGAGCCAGGGAGAGAACCCAGGAGTCCTGGCTCCCAGCCCCTCCCCTGCTCTAACCCACTAGACCCACTGCCCTCCCAGAGCCGGGGAGAGAACCCAGGAGTCCTGGCTCCCAGGCCCCCTGCTCTAACCCACCAGACCCACTGCCCTCCCAGAGCCGGAGAGAGAACCCAGGAGTCCTGGCTCCCAGCCCCTCCCCTGCTCTAACCCACTAGACCCACTGCCCTCCCAGAGCCGGGGAGAGAACCCAGGAGTCCTGGCTCCCAGTCCCTCCCCTGCTCTAACCACTAGACCCCACTGCCCTCCCTGAGCAGGGGAGAGAACCCAGGAGTCCTGGCTCCCAGCCCCTCCCCTGCTCTAACCACTAGACCCCACTGCCCTCCCTGAGCAGGGGAGAGAACCAAGGAGTCCTGGCTCCCAGCCCCCTGCCTTCAGCGGCCGCTCAGAAGAACAATCCAGCTCAGCTGCGGTTTACTAAAAGAATAGACTTTTATTAAGTACTGTAAGTCTCTCTCCACGGTCGCAGCTGACCGTACCACGCGCCCAGATCCACCCAAGCGAACCACGTTCCCAAAGACATCCTCCCCGCCGGCTTCACCTCCGCCACGCAGCCTTCCCACGCGTCCCCACCACTGCCACTTTTCCTGCCGAAGCGGGACCCGTCCCAACTTACATGGATAAACTAGGGAGCAAGTCGTGGGATCTGGGGCTAGCAGGACAACAGGGTTTTTACAGTCATAGGGCTGAGGTGCAAGGGAAGTAGAGGTAACATTTATCCATCCACTAATAAACGTGTCAGTAGCTTTAAAAAAAAACAGGGGTGGGGGAGAATTTAAATGATAAGATTAACAACAAAAACCATGAAATTTCTTACTTGGCTTTTTTTCCCCTCGTAAATATAACACACAACTGTAAATTGACAAAATCGCAAGGAAGAAAATAACCCGACGGCTCATTTCAGTGAAAGATACTTTTAGGTTTAAACAAAAAAAAAAACCAAACAAACCCCAAACCTAGGTTCTTATGCTAAAAGCATTTTAAAAGTTGGGGAGAGAAAAATATATGGATAGATACAGTTACAAAAACCGGAAGCTTCAGAGTTATTTGAAGGATGGGGGGGGGGGCGCAAAGTGTGGAAAGGAAAGTCCGCTGGTTTACAATTTAAGAACCAAAAAAATACAATTGAGACCTCTGAGGTTTGATTTAAAAAAAGTCTCACTAGTCATTAGTTTCTATCCAGAAAAGCTTGTAGCAACATACAAGGGCTATGGCTATCGTCAAAAAGGTGTATGCCCCAGGTGAGGAGACAGACAGATAGAAAGTGTATTAGATAGATAGATTGTATGGAGATGGATAGATTGAAATAATTTTATTTCAAAAGGGGAGGAGGGAACGTTCTTAACATCAACACAAATTATTTAAAAAAACCCTTAACCGTAAATAGCAGTATAAACCCAAAGGATTTTCTACCCTGCAGGCAGGGCAATGGGGTTTGATTTTAAAAAGTTAAATTAAATCAACAGCAAAAGAAATCAACGGGAGAAAGATGCCATGAGACAGGGAGGCCGGGGGAACAGAAAGGGGACCAGGCCTAGTTAGAAATACAGATCAGGAAACAGCTAGTGCCCAGACCTGGCTCTACTGAATTCCGCTAACTAGATTAAAACCGAAAAACCACGGTCGCTTGTTGCCCAGTTGCTTCTCTCGTGCGGCTGGGGCAGCGGCGAGAGCTGAAAGGCCAGCTAATCTGAGCACAGAGTCTCAGACGCTGGGGCTGGAGCTGTGCCGTCAGACTTTATATTCGCCTCCAGGCTGGCCTGGCTCAATTCCAGCCCATGGTCTGAGCAATTTCCCCCAGCCGGCCACAAACAATTCCCGAGGACGGGTTTTGTCTCATTTGTGAGAAAATTCTCTCTCCTGGGTGGGGGTCGAATGAAAATTCGAGAGAAAGTGGTCGGGGGCCAGTTTCTGACACACAACAGGGGACACAGAGAGAAAACTGAGACATCCACGGGAGAGTTAACACAAGTCACACAGACAAGGAGTGGGAGAATAATGTCGGAGTGGCCAGTTTACACCATCAGCCGGTTGATTTAGTGGCCAAAGGTAGGAAATCAGTAGCCACACCCTGGCCCATGGCAAGCTGGCTGGCTTAAAAGTCAAGAGAACTGCAGGTGGGTTGGTTCAAACTTCTTTGTGGTTTTTGTTCTCTTTTAAAGCTTCAAGTCAGCAAGAAAAAGAAACCGAAAACTCCACTTCGGTGTGGGCTTCGTCCATGGGGCTTCGCTGGATCAGAGTTGAAAGCCGTAATCCGGGAGCAGAAGGGTTAATTCAGATGCTGCTGACTGGGGCCAAGCCAAGGGTCCAACCCACGCACTCCTCTCCGGCTCACAAGGGAAAAAGCTGCCCAGATTAAATACACAAAGAGCTGTAATGGGCCAGACCCGCACCTGGGGTACACGAGTGTAACTCCACTGCAGTAAGTGAGGCCAGACCCCCAGCTGGGGTCCATCATCCATCGCTCCATGGAGTCAATGGGGCCAGACCCCCAGTTGGGATCAATGGGCCATAGCTCCGCTGGGTCAATGGGGCCAGGCCCCCAGCTGTGGGAATCCCCAATTGACACCAGCAGAGGAAACGGGCTCCATGCTAGTCATAAAATGTTTCACCTAGATACAGAAAAAAACCCATGGAGAAATTTAGCAGCACAATCCCAAAGCCTCCAACATACCCCAGGCTCTTATGAACGACCAGCCGAGCCGAGCTCCGACACACGAGGCCAGCAACTTTCACCAGTCACTCCTGCAGCCAGCCTGACAGCTGAGAGAGAGAGAGGTGCGTCCTCTCAATTCCACCGCTCACTGGGGGGCTGAAACTGGGAGGAAATACCTCTCCTCCTGCCTTTGTCCACTGGTTTCCACTGCCCTGGGCTGCCAGACACGACGCCCGCAGCAAGCCAAGCGCACACTTCAGCCAACAGGAATTTCCCACACACATGACTCTGGGCTTTGATGGGTTTGTCTGGGGCTTTTCCACCTTCTCTGAAGCAGCTGGGACCAGTCCCGGCTGGAGACGGGACCCTGGATAAGGTGCTTGGAGCTGCTGCGCAGAGCATCGACAGATTGGCAACGGGGAAGTTTCATCTTCCACTGCAGCCTGGGCCTGCTGGCATCATCTGGGCACGTCTCACCTAAATGGATTCCCTGCAGCCCCTCACACCTGCTCAGTCTCCTTTAGGCCAACCGCCATCTTCGGGCTCAGCGAAACCGAACGCCCTGCACTGCACAAGACTCGAGTTCCGGCCTTGGACATGGAAACACAGGGTGTTCCAGGCCAGGAGCAAGGATGACTCCATGGGCCGGAAGGGACCTCAAGAGGTAGTCCAGTCCAGCTCTCGGCACAGAGGCAGGACCAAATAAACCTAGACCATCCCTGACAGGGGTTTGTCTGACCTGTCCCTAAAAACCTCCAACAACAGGATTCCCAAATCATCTCCTCAGCTGTTCTTCGACAAGCTAAGCTGAACAGTGCCTTGCTAGGTGGGGCAGTCGAGGCCTCTTGAACGCCAACGGTGAAAGAAGGGGAACTTCTTACCTCCGGTCAGTTTTGCAGGGCACTTCACAACATCAGGAAAGGCAGCGTGGGTGGGAACTGAGCCCCCAAAGCAGATCCAGAAAAGGCGAAGAAACTGACCATGGTTTTCCAAAGGGAACAAGCGATTTCCAGTGCGGGGAATCGGTGATTCCACCGAATGGTGCCAAGAAAGGGGCTTTTGCAAAGCCAACCAAGCCAGCAGCCCCAACTCGGATCAGTTCAAATCCCCATCCGAGGTTCAGATTTGCCCTAATTTTATTTCCAGTGTAAATCTAAAAGGTGACTCTCCGCCGATCTAGTCAAGACTGCTTCATCCCTGCCAGGCAGGATGCTTATCTCTGTGTTTTCAGCTTAGTTTATGTCACTTAATCTCGCCTGGACGGCAAGACCCCAAGAGCTGGAGAACGCGCCACTTCCATTGGGAGTTCGTCCCAGCTGTTCATTACCTTGACGGGTAAGAATTGGTCCCTTATTTTCAATTTGTATTGGTCTGCCTTCAGCCTCCTGCCTCTTGCTTTTCAGTCAGCCTCTCCCCACCAGAGTAAAGAAGAGCCCTGTAGCACAGTGACTGCCAAAGATTCTCCAGCAGAATACAGTCCCCTCTAGACCTTCCGAACACGGTGGGCTGCTTACGCCTCTCAAATCATTTCCACAGCTCTACTCCGCACCCCAAAGCGTCTCCGTGTTTAAAATCTCTGGGATGGCAAACACTACAAATCTTCCAAAGCACCAATGACTGGCAGATGCGATTCAGAATTTCCCCCTGGGAGTTTAGCAGAGGCCGTTTGGGAGGCTGTGATTTAGGGTTTCGTTTTCCGGATTTCAGAGGAGAAAAAATGGCTGCACTGAATTGGGATAAGTTCTGTAAAATGCCGAGTGTCCTTCAAATCATATCTCTCCCCTCCCCCAAAAAAGGGGGGTTATTCCAGCAATAAAAGTGATTGCAACTCCAGGCGTCTGCCCTGAAGATTCCCAACCCCAAACGCTTCAGATTAACTCCTTCGTGATTCGCAGACACGGCCGATTGTCTCCAGACATTCAGAGAGGCCTGATCTGAGGTCTGACTTTGAAACACGGTTAAAGTTATAAAAAAAACTACAGAGTGACGGCTCCAAGTGGTGGCGCGCGTCGAAGATCGCTCTGCCGATGAGCTGCCTCAGGTGGGCAGGCGTCTTCTGAGCGTTGGGATTCTGAATTGGCCTCAGTTCGAAAGCTCAAGTAATCAGAGTCCGGAGATAGTTTTCCGGAGTCTTTGCTGGCGTATCAGTCAGGTTAAAAGGGTTCAGTGCCCCGATCAAACAACGGGGTGTTCAGATTTCCTCCCATCCCCCCAACCCCGAGGGGAGGGGAAAATAAGTTTTATCGAGATCTGGGCTCTTTCCCAACCCCTCCCTGTTCCCCAAATACCCACGGCCTGGCCGTCTCTGCCCGGCAGCCAGGGCTACCAGGGAAGTGACGTGCTCAGAAAACGAAGGATGCAGGACCACACCGAGCCACGCGCAGCACAGGGGAATTCAAGCCTTCCCGTGCCGACAGGGGCGTGGATTGGTCAAGTGTGGAGTCGCATTGCCCAGTTTTTATACACGTCTGGGGGGCCAGGATAGGAATTCACCACCAGCCCCCCGCCTGAAGTTAGAGTCGGGGCAGGGGGTAGGATAGTCCACAAAACCTTCAAATTTTCCACCCTGTATGGTCCAGATTTTAATGGGTCTTTAAAGGGGTCCCCCCTCTGCACCAATACATCCCCGGTCAGTGAGCCTCCAAGTCCCTGCACTCCCCTCCCATGGGACAGAAACCCTAATAGCCCCCAGCCTCAATATCCCTGCCCACCCCTCCCCATGGGTCACCAACCTGAACCCCTCCTCCACCCTCCATTGATCAGCCCTGCTGGGAACTGCAGCCAGGATGGGGGACTCTGCGGAAGCAAAGGGGGACCTGTCTGGTTTTGGAGGGACCCCCGACTGCCCCTGCCTCCCTGGGTCCGACGTGGACAGCTCTGGAGCTGCGGCTGGGGACAAGGGAATTCCCCCTTTCCCCCTGAGATACGTAGTTTCTATATAGAATCTGTCTCTGTAAATATAATCTCTCTTCTTTCTGTACAAAGCCCAGGCAGATTTCCGCCGTCACCACGTCTGCCCCGAACTCGCCCCCAGGGTAACGTATGAACCTCTGCGCCGCCCAAAACGAACATGGGCTGGGGGCGTCTGCACCCACCAAATATTGGGGAAATCCGCCTCCCCACCCCCCGGTGACATTTTGGGGCTCCCCCCAGAGCAGCGAGGGGCATGACTGGTGCGCTCCTCAGCTGCCTGCAGGTGCCGGGGCATATGGGGCACACCGTGTTGCAGGGCAGGGGGCGCCACGACCCCTTAGCAGCCTGGGTTGAGCCCCCAAATGTCACCCCTCCCCCCTCGCTTTGATTCATCCTGGCTGGCTTCCTTTTAACGGCTCCCCCTTTATTTAACAGCATTTCTCCCTGCCCCCTGCTGCAAGAGCCGGGGCAGGGGCTATGTATAACACGTTAAAAACCCTAAAAACCGTCAGCTCCCCACCCCACAAATATTAAAATAAAAAAATAATAAAATACGCCATGTTGCAGACCTGATGGGGGGGGTCAGTGCCAGGAGGGGGCGGGGGTAGCGAAACAGGTACACATCCTCCCACAATGCACTGGGGCGCTGTAGGAGATCATCCCTCTAATTAGGGGACGATCCCCCACAATGCACGGGGGTGCTGCCTTTCCAACCCCACTGTCCTCATGGTACCCTGAGGCTTTCACACTCCGGGCCCCGCTCCCGCCCCCCCGGAAAGCCCCACCCATCCCCGAATCAGGTCCCCATCACTCTTCCTTCTGCAGAGCTGGGAGGGGCAGCTTGGTGTCAGGGCCGCGATCCACCTCTTGGGCCAGCCGCCCACAGTACTGGCCCTCGGCATTGCAGGGATCAGCGTCTCTGGCTAAGGCACATTGTGATGGGGCTGGGGGGCAGGGACCGCCCCCCGAATCCTCCTCCCCGTTCACCTGCGACGGGGACTGCCCGCTCTGCAACTCCGCTGCTTTGGCTGCTCCCTCCAATGAGCCCTGTGGAGAAGAGAAGTGCAACATAATCGGACACCCGCTGGAATCCCATCCCAGTATGCCCGGTGCTGAGATGCAGCCAGCTCTGGGGCAGGGCAGCTGGGGAACGGCCGCACACAACACTGCATGGGGACAGCAACCCAGCTGTGGGGGGATGGGGGGCACAGAGAAGGGCTGGGGTCTCTCCTTGGTTGGGGGGAGGGTCCAGACCAGTGGGGCTGAGGGAAAATCAGAAACATGTACCTGCTTGCTCAGTTTCTTGTTTCCTTTAGGGAGTTTTCCAGACCCGTCTCGACTGCGTCTGGGGTGGAACAGGGCGGAGAACAATAATACCGATGAGCTAGCAGCAGGGTTGTTACACTGACACCCCCGTAATAAGAGTAATTAAGTAACAAGCCTAATAACCATGGTGACGTTAACGAGGATGAACAACAATGGTCATTAATAGTTCTAATAATTACAAATAATACTAAGCATAATTCATGAGAACAGGGATGGTTCGCCCAATGTGGAGATGCAGCCGTCTCTGGGGCGGGGTGGCTGGCGAACAGCTGCACAGAACGCCACACACAAATGACTCGCCCAGTGCCGAGATGACCCAAGGAGAAGATGCTGGCCCAGCCAGCGAAACCTCTCTCCAGTGTTAAGGAAAAGTTAGCATATGTGACTCCATTTTGGTTTGGGGCCCACCATTGTTTAAATGCCAGCACATCACACACCAGGAGGAGTGATCCTTAGATACTGAATCCCTGTGAAAATCCTCCTTGTCTCCAGCCCGCCTTGACTCCCAGTATCTGGTTTTTGTCAGTCTCTAACTCCCTGTCTCTTGGCCTTGATGTGAGGCCTCCCATCCTATTTACTGATGCATGGCTTTAGGACCATGCTGTGTAATTAACATACTGGTATAGCATGAGGAATGCACCAAGCAGGGATAGGTGGTAGATAAGACAAGGGTTTGTTTATTGGCTAAGGTTTCCAATGCACGAGGGCAACATGCTTTGCTAAAAAGTATATAACCTTTGTATAATCTGTATTCAGGGTCCCCTCCTGGCTAGCAGGGGGGCACCATGCTCGAGCATAATAAACTTAGTGTCTTTTGAGAACTCTGCAGTTGTGGACTTTGTTTATGTGCCTCAGCCTAGATTCGAACTGTGCATGTCCTACCAGGTGTAATTCGCAGCATTGGTGTGCGTGTCCTACCAGGTGTAATTCGTAACAGTTTTGGCGACCACGAAGGGACTCTAGGCTCGCCCCAACAAGCAAGACTACATTCCTCCTCTCGGACAGCTCCAGGCGGCACAGGGTGAGTTCACCTTTGAGAACTCCGAGGAGGGGGTGTGTGAGCCGTCGCTTAGGCGATAAGGTGGCACATTTGGTGTCCTTTTGGTAGCCCATTATGGGTTCTGGGCAGAGTGTAAGTAAGGGGACCCCTTTGGCTGAAATTCTCGAGAATTGGGGGAATATTTCTGGCACCAAAGGGTTAGATAAAAAAAAAGCTGTAATCTTGTGCAAGATTGAGTGGCCAGCACTAACAACTCAAACACCTTTTGACTGGCCACCAGATGGTTCCTTTGCTGGGGAAAAATTAACAGCACTTAGGAAAAGGCTGGAAAACAAAGCTCCAGCCCAGATGGATTATTGGTATGTATGGGACAACTGGGCTTATGCACATGCGAAAGGACGTCCTCTTTCCTCCTCCTTTTCTTATTCATCTCAGGGGTCTCCAACCCCGCTCTGTGCTATGCCTGCTTCTGCCCCTCCTCCAGCTTACCCTTGGCTTTCTGACTTATGCCCGTCACCTCCTTGCTTGCCAATTAGCCATGCTTTCTGTTCAGGTGACAAGCCTCATGGGGGTAGGACTCGGGTAGCCCTTGTAAGTGAAAATATTTAAGAAAAGAGACCAGGAGTGCTGGGGGCTAGTTAAGAAGCCTACCCTCCTTGTTAATATGGTAGTGAAACAAAGCTGGTGCTCATGGAAGGGACAGTTCAGAGAAAAAAAAACAGGATCGGCCCAAGCGGGCAGGCAACAGATAAAGAGATTGGAAAACAGGTTGGAAACTTGGAGGTCATAGTGAAAAAAGAGGAGTAAATAATTACAGGAATGGAAAACGTAAATCCCAGAATAATACTTGAAATGGTAAAATCTAAGTTAATTGGGTGTCGTTTGGGGAAATAAGCAAGTGATTTAAGAAAGGAAAGTAAGAAGTTAACTCTTTAGTTGCTGGAAAGAATTAAGCAGTTGAACTTTGTGAAATACTGGAAAGAAAAAGAATTCTTGGTTTCTTTGCAGCCATTTTGGAAAAAAATGGGCCCTTTTCCAAAGAAATGCAATTATACAGTGCTACTTAATTAAATATCTTATTAGGCTCCAAGGGGCTACAATAGGTGGTGTCTTCCTTTTCAGGTCGCTGTGTGTTTGACAGCAGGAGTTAAAAGTAAAAGGCAATCAAAAGTCTGGTAAAGTTTATTGTGCCTTTTTTAGAGTAAGAATCTTTAACCTGTGGATCCAAAAGCAAGCCGGAAAGCATTTGTTTTAATGTAAATTACCTAACTAATAAGGTAGAGGCCACTGAAACCTGGGCTGCCTATAAAACAAATACAAGAAAATATGGGTAATTCCTCTGTTTTGCCTGCAATTAACAAGGGTATTTGCATAAAAAGGAAATATTTTAAGCAATGACTGACTGCCCAAAAGGGGTAGATCTGTGGGTTTTTTTGTCTTTCAAAAAATCAGAGAAAACTGATGCCAGCTGAAAAGCAATTCAACATCTCATAAATTTACTGGCACAATAGGAATTCTGTTCTGTGTTCTATGTCCTGTCTTGTGGTGTTTGTCTTGTGGCCAGAATTGCTGTGTTTAATTTTTCATAGGACAGTTTAGTTTAAAACTAAATAGAAGGGTTAAATCAAAATGCAGATACTCGTTTTATTCAACTTTGAATATATACTAAAGTTTAATACATTTGCTTAAGTAAAAAAAAAAAAATTCATTGGCCAGATCTTTTAATTAAAAAAAATTGTTGTTAAAATTTGCACACCAACAGTCTTTGGAATCAAGGACATGAAAGGTTAACCCACTCCCCATATTATACATGAAATCCTTCTGGCTACCTCACATTTCTAGCCGGAGGGCTGGGGAGGGAGGAAAGCTATTGGACACCAGAGGTTGTACCAAGCGGCTTCCTCAAAAGTGGGTGTGCTTGTCCTGGCTTGTTGCTCCAAAGCTCTGTAATAAAGTCATTTTCCTAAAAGGGTGTATGTGGCATACATTAAACAATAACATTAAGTGCTGTATAATGGGCAATGTACATGTGTTCCTTTTTAAACAAAGGTGTATAAGTAAAAAGTGAAAGTTTCCTTTGCAGGTTAATAAAGGCCAAGAAGGGGAAAAAAAAATAAAACGGAGGACAAGCTAATTCAACACTGTAGCTGGCAGGCTCGGTCCAAAGATAAGACACTGGCCTGCCCAAGGACACTACTCACAGCTAGGATTTGGCTAACAGCCAAGAAAGAGGGGGGCTTGAATGTGCCCAAGCAGCTGTGAGATCTGCACCACACTGCCAGACATTAATGAAATGTGTTAGGTCTCTGTATTTACAGGTGAAAGAAGTCCTGCTCCAAGGATCCTGAGCAAACCTGCCATTTGTTAAAACCAGGTAACTGGGTCTACATAAAGGTCCATCAACAAAAGACTACTCTGGCCCCATGCTGGAAAGGCCCTTATTAAGTCCTGCTAACTACCAACACCACTGTGAAGTGCCAAGGACTGACTGCTTGGACCCATGCTTCTTACTGCAAAAAGACCCCTCCACCTCGAGATGACTTCACTTCGACTACTGATCAGCCTGTCCCTCCTGGGTTTTTTTTCTTTCCTCCTTTTGGACAACAGGAAAAAAAACAAGGTGAAGTGCTAGTCACCTTCCCCTTGTCCACTGACAGAGCTAACCTGCATTCAGTATTTGCTAAAGAAACCAAAGCACGGCAGGGTGACGTGCTAGTAACCTCGCCCCTGTATAATGCAAAAGCATGACTGTTCCAAGAAAAAAGAAGAAACGCCTGCTCTGCTAAAACCACCAAAATCCAAGGATTCCTGACTGCAAAAGACACTGAGAATTGGCCTTGATGGCAAAGACGGAGCATTGTACATTGGCAGGGAGGAAGTTGCGGGATGTATTCTTGGGAATGTGAAGTAAAGTGGTGGGGTGGGTTTATTCCAGAGGCTGGAACCTGTGCTGATAGGCAAGTATAAATACCAAAAACGCCTTACTGCCACGAACATTACTCCCACCATCTGCCACCACTCCTTTGCAGGTAAAGGTTCCTGGCTCCATCATAGCTACGTTAAGTTGGCACTGGGACCCCCACCTGACCCTGACAAGCCATTGGACGAGCCACTTCATGAATGAACACCACGACCAACCCATGGACTAAGCTTTCCAGCTACTGGGACCTTCACAGCCCACCAGGACTCTTTGTGTTCCTGTTTATTGGACTTACATTGGGCGTAGTGTTTTTTGTATGGTATAAAGGAGGATGCCGACATTGGTATGGTTTGCCTGGGGGGTTCCTCTTCCTATTCCCAAGTCCAGTACAAGGATGGGAGGGCAATAGCTTCTTGAATTTAACCCGCGCTATCAAACAGGGTGTAAATCGAACGCAGTGTTGGATTTGTATTCATACCCCCACATATTTAGGTCAGGGGGTCCCGTTGGTAGGGGTACCTATCCCCCTTAATTGAACACTCCAAGCTAAGCTATGGGCAAACACTACATTTAACTGGAATGTTACAATCCAAATATGGTCTATTGATATGGTGGCCCAGGGTAATTATGCTTTATGTGTGTCACGACGTAAGGGCATAGAAAATACAGTTTTTATAGGGAATTTTGTAGGGTGCAAGGACACCACCCAAATCAGCTCTGGTGCGGGAGGCCCCTCTACCTACTCCAGAACCCCGTGGCCAGTCCCCGAGGGGTCTGGCTGGAATTGGTTATGTAATCACACAGCCTATAAGGTTCTCCCAGCAGGATGGTGTGGTCCATGTACCTTAGGGGCTACAGTACCCACCGTGACAGTACACCAGACCCTGACCCGGAGAGAGATCCGCAATCTAGTATGGCGGGACCGACGAAGTATTCCTTTAAACCCCCTTTCTCAACAGCCCAAAGGCTTTCACTCCTTTGTGCGTTGGTTTCTGCCATGGTTGGGAGTAAGTGAGCTGGAAAAAGCTATAGTTAACATTTCAGCTGCTTTGGAACTAATGGCAAATGCTACTGCAGATGCTCTTCAAATTGAAGTCACCCAGCTATCCCAAACTACATTGCAAAACCGCCTAGCCCTGGATTATCTCCTTGCAAATCAGGGCAGGGTTTGTGCTCTGGTCAACTCAAGCTGTTGTGTATTTGTAAATCAGCACCATAGGGTGGAAACTGACATCCACGTCCTCAAGCAACAGGCAGCCCTATTCCACCACATCAGCCTCGACACTACGAAAGCCGGATTCCAGGAGGTCTGGGACTGGCTCACCTCATGGCTACTGGATGTGGGGACTTGGGGACGGCGTATTTTGTATTTACTTTTTTTGACTGTTATTGTTTTTGGGTTATTTTTTGTATGCCTACAATGCTGCAGTGTGTTCGGTCGGCAGTTGCTAACCCTGCAGCGTGGTTACTCAGCCCCAATATAGCTTACTGACTTACAAAAAGAAAGGGAGGACTGTTAAGGAAAAGTTAGCACATGTGACTCCATTTTGGTTTGGGGCCCAGCATTGTTTAAATGCCAGCACATCATACACCAGGAGGAGTGATCCTTAGATACTGAATCCCTGTGAAAATCCTCCTTGTCTCCAGCCTGCCTTGACTCCCAGTATCTGGTTTTTGTCAGTCTCTAACTCCCTGTCTCTTGGCCTTGATGTGAGGCCTCCCATCCTATTTACTGATGCATGGCTTTAGGACCATGCTGTGTAATTAACATACTGGTATAGCATGAGGAATGCACCAAGCAGGGATAGGTGGTAGATAAGACAAGGGTTTGTTTATTGGCTAAGGTTTCCGATGCACGAGGGCAACATGCTTTGCTAAAAAGTATATAACCTTTGTATAATCTGTATTCAGGGTTCCCTCCTGGCTAGCAGGGGGGCACCACGCTCGAGCGTAATAAACTTAATGTCTTTTGGGAACTCTGCAGTTGTGGATTTTGTTTATGTGCCTCAGCCTAGATTCGAACTGTGCGTGTCCTCCCAGGTGTAATTCATAACACCAGCCCACCCCTCAGCAGTGCTGTGATACTTACCCCTTGCCTGGCCCCCCGACAGACACCACCTGCATCCCAAAGGAGCCCCGCCCCCGCGAGGGCTTACTGCCCGCCCACTGGCCAACGACCATGCCGGCGATCTCCAGCTTGCCCCCCTGAGGCGGGATGGGGTGGAGACCTAGGGAAGCGGAGACGGGGGGGGGGGAGAGATGAGTGACAGGTGACACTAGGGTCATGTCCAGGCCCCAGCAGATATGGAACAGTAGCAGAACAACATCTTTCAGGTCAGAAACAGGGTCCGCATGAGCCTGAGCCGGTCACTGGGAGAGGTGTGAACTGCCCTTGGCATAGCCGATCCCTGCCTGAGTCTTCAGAGAGCCTGAGCCAATAGCCCTGACCGAGGGAATCTGCCCCGATGCATCTCAATAGGATGATGCCCCCCAGCCCCACTGCTCTGGAGCACCCCACCAGCTCCCCGCACTCCACATATGTACAACTGGAGGGGGGAGAAAAGAGGCCTCCCCTACCCCTGCCTTCAAGAGGGCACACAATCCAGCCACCTGGGGATCCCACCGTTGCCACCAATTCCCTGCGATGAGTGAGGCCACAGAGCAAAGGGGCAGGGAGACGGCTCAGGGGATTCACAATCTCTCACCTGTGAACCCTCTGCTCCTCCCTGGGGGCGGCAGCGGCGCAGAGCCCGTGGTGCGGGGGTAGAGGGGCATCGAATAGAAGGGCGCAGCCATGGCAGGCACAAAGGGAGGGGGTGGGAGCAGAGGGGGCGGGGCCTGGCGGTTGAAGTTCACGCCCTCCAGGATGCTCTGTCTCATCCTCTCCACTTTGGCCGCCTGCTCCGTCTGGGAAGGAAAGTTGGGGACAGGGGGAGATGAATCCAGCTGACTTCATCCCCCACATTCCTGCCCCTCCCCCACAGCCTGCCCCAATGTCAGAACATCCAGGTACTTCCAGACCAAGAGGCGCAACCTCTCAAACCCCCTCCCCCACTCCCCCCCGCAGAGACAGGGACAGAACCCAGGAGTCCTGGCTCCCAGCCCCACCGCTCTAACCCACTAGACCCTCCCTCCCCTCCTCTCCCTGAACCGGGGATAGAATCCAGGAGTTCTGGCTCCCAGGCCCTCCGCTCTAACCCACTAGACCCCACCCCCCATCCCAGAGGCAGGGAGAGAACCCAGGTGTCCTGCCCCGTACCTGTCCGTCACACAGATCAATGAGGGGAGCCCTGTCACGGGTGGCTTTGATGAGCTTGCTCTGGAAGAGTTTGCCATCGAAGTAGATCCAGGGGCAGCAGTGTTCCCAGGGCACCGGCTGCCCACAGGCGTCATTGGCAAACAGAGCCATATCTACTCCACTCATGAAAAGGGCTGCCAGTTGCACGCCCCGGGCATCCAGCTTCTCGATCTGCAAGGGAACCATTCCCATCACTTTAACTTAGGAAGGAGTGCAGCCACTTCTGGGGCAGGGCAGCTGGTGAACAGCCACACAGAACACTGCATGGGGAGGCTCACCCGGCGTTGAGATGTGGGCAGCTGGGGAACAGAGCAGATCAGCAGTTTTTAATCTAGTAAAGGAATAACTCCCGCATATTCTCCGGTGAGAGCTAGAGAGAGAAACCAGGAGTCCTGGCTGCTAGACTCCCTATACTAACCCTGCACCCCGCTCCCATTCACCTTTCTCCCAAACAGCACCAGTGCTGGCTGTCACCAACTGTACTCCATATTCACCGCTTTTACAGACTAAGATAAATTGTGTACAAAACGTGCCTTGCGAGGTGTCATTTGACAACTCATAATCTTCTGAACATTATTGTCCTGGTAAAATATGTGTATGTTCTATGGATGTTGTATGGCAAGTTATGAGACTCCACTGTATAACATCACCGTGACATGCAGGCACAAACCAGTTCTTCAGAGACAAGGGACACACTAACGGCCCAGCCAGGTGACAGCATAATAAAGCAGACTATCACCTGGGTAAGAGGCCAATCTTTGGCGGGAAGAAGGGTGCGAGCAAGAACTTTACACATTGGCAAAGATACGGCTGGGGTTTCCCAGCCCACAGACTGGCTGTCGCCTGCGCCCCAGCTAGAGACAATCCTCAAGGAAGGGAGAGGGGTATACGAATGGAAACAGAGGACCCCAAATCATGTTCGTCCCTCATCTCTACTCACGGCAGCAGCCCCATTTGAAAGACAAATGAAGCATCACTGAACTGGGGCCAGGGTCCTGGCAGAAAGATCAAGCCAGTGGGCTCCTTATAGGGAGAGAAACCTTTTTGCTTTGAAGTTCCCCTAGCTTGTTACGTTAGGTACCAGTTTGTATCTTCTCTCCTTTTATTTTCTTTGGGACCCAGTGTGACTTTCACGTCTCCCCACCTGTCATCACTTCAAATCTTTCTGCCTGGGGTTAATCAGCTTCTTGGATTCTTTTCTCTATCCCAGCATGTTTGGGAACCTCCACCGGAGAGAATGAGGTCCAGGCAGGTCAGTTTCCTTTGAGGAGCCTGCAATGTCCGGGAGAGACAGGGCAGGACGAGACCCACCGTCCAGAGGAAGGTATGGGGCTGGGAGTAGTCGGTGAGGGACCAGCCGGAGCATTGGTTTAACTCAGCAGGCAGTGATGCCGAGGCAGGCGGCTGCGTGGGCCGGCCAGGAGCAGTTGTTGTCACAGCGAAGCGGGGTGCGATGCACCCCAGGCTGGAGAAGTGAGGAGACACGGCTGCTTGTGCCCCGTGGAACGTTGCGGCGGCCCCCTACCTTCAGCTCCTGCAGATGATCCGGCTCGTAGAGCTGAGAAGAAACCGCCTGAGCCAGGAACACGTCCAGCTCGTGCCTATGAAGGATCCTCCCTCCGGGCCACTGGATCATGTAACTGCAAACGGAAGAGAGATCGTGAACCCGGCCAGGCCTGGCATGCCCACACGGAGCAGCTCACCCTGGCTAAGGGAGGGGGGGCTGGTGGTTAGAGCAAGGGGGCTGGGAGCCAGGACTCCTGGGTTCTCTCCCTGGCTTTGGGAGGGGAGTGGGGTCTAGTGGTGAGAGTGGGGGCCTGGTTGTGTCGCTTGTCACCCCACACATTCCGCCCTGCCCCCGCTCACCGTAGCACGCAGCACATCAGCAGCAGGTGCGTGGGTACGTTGGCGGGGTTCAACATGCCGGGCGTGTCGGCCCGCAGGCAGGCCAGGAAGGCCCTCATGCGCCGGTTCTTGTCCTCCACCGCCTTCCCCAGCCACAGCTTCCGCAGGTTGGGGCAGGTCCACTCGCGGAAGGCCAGGGCCGAGACCAGCTCTGGCGTCTGCGGGGACTTCCCCTTGTACGCCGCCCACTCCTTGATGATCACAGGCGGCACTGAGAGGCAATGAGAGGGGGAAGGGTTCAGGTTCTCCTGGCTGGGGAGAGAACCCAGGAGTCCTGGCTCCCAGCCCCTCCCAACCACTGAACCCCACTCCCCTCTCAGAGCCGGGGAAAGAACCCAGGAGTCCTGGCTCCCTGCTCCAACCCACTAGACCCCACTCCCCTCCCAGCACCAAGAAGAGAACCCAGGAATCCTGGTTCCCAGTCCCCCCTGCCAACCACCAGACTCCACTCCCCTCTCAGAGCTGGGGAAAGAACCCAGGAGTCCTGGCTCCCAGCCCCCACTGCTCTAACCACTAGACCCCTCCTCTCTCAGAGCTGGGGATGGAACCCAGGGGTCCGGAGGCTACAGCTCTCTGCCACGGGGGCCCCTACCTTCTGTGGGGATGCGGCGGCGGATGGCCAGGCGCTCCACCCGGCGCTGGTTCTCAGCCACGCCAAACAGCACCCCGTAGATATGCTGGCGGGCGCCGCGGAAGAGGATGGCAGCTGGAGGCAACTCAGTATTACACTCATCCTCGATGCACACTGGGAGCTTGATCTCGCCCTACACCGGAACGTCAGGAGAGGGACTGAGAACTCAGGAGTCCTGGCTCCCAGCACCCCCAGCCCCCACTCCCCTCCCAGAGCAAGGTGGAGAACCCAGAAGTCCTGGTGCCAGGCTCACCTTGGTAAGAACATGGTAGATGGAGGGGTACATGAGGCCGCGTCGGTGCCGGTGCTCAGCCACCCGCAAGACCTCAGGGGCGACAGGGGGCAACGGGGGGGTGGTTATGTCCATGTGGTTGCGGGTGGCCATGGAAAGCAGCGAGGGGATGGAGGGCTCAGGCCCAGCCAGGGGCCCGTCGGTGTCGCCGGAGCCCCCCACCTGCCCCCAGCCCCGGCTCAGCTTCTCGGCACCGGGCCCCTCCCAGCCAGACTTGGGCTGCAGCACCTCGGAGACGTGGCTGGGGAGGAGACACGGGGAAGGTGGTGAGTCACGCCCCTCTCAGAGCCAGGAAGACAACCCAGCCTGGCTTCCCACTCCCCCTGCTCTAACCACCAGACCCCACTCCCCTCCCAGAGCCAGGGAAAGAACACAGGTGTCCTGGATCCCAGCCCCCCTGAGACAACCCCTAGACCCTACTCCCCTCCCAGAGCTGGGGAGAGAACCCAGGAGTCCTGGCTCCTGCTGACCTGGCTCTAACCACTAGCCCGCACTCACTTGGCACTGCCCCCGTTGTGCTCTTCGCCATCGGAGGAGGAGGAGGGGGAGGAGGCTGGCCCGGAGGAAGGGGAGGGCTTGGGGCCCCGGTGGTGGTGGGGGAACTTGGCGTCGTAGGCGCTGGGCCAGCTGTTGAACTCGCCGCCCTTCAGGATGGGGTCCTCGTTAAAGGGGGGCACGTCTCCGAGCGGGTGTGGGGAGAAGAGGAGGCTGGCACTGGGGCCCGGGGGGAAGGAGGCGGCCGAGGAGGAGGAGGAGGAGGAGGGAGGGGCCGGCGGCTGGTACTGCATCTTTGGCCCCAGGTGGTGGGGGAACTGGGGAGGGAGCCAGAGAAAGAGAAAGAGGTGAGCAAAAAGTGGCAGACCCCACTCCCCTGATAGAGTGAGGAGAACCCAGGCATACTGGCTCCAACCCCCTCTCCCCTCGCTCGAACCACCAGACCCCGCTCCCCTCCCAGAGTGGGGGAGAGAACCCAGGAGTCCTGACTCCCAGCCTGGCCCACCCCCACTTCAACCCACTGACTCCAGAGACCCCAGTCCCATTCCCCACCCCGGACTGGAACGTACCATCGGCTTCCCCATGGGGAGGGATCCCACCGGGCTGTGCTGTGCAGGGGCTGCTCCTCCGAAGTGGTTGGATCCATAGCCTGGCACTGAGACACAGAGCGGGGCTGGCATTGGCGTCAAAACCAGCTCAGCATGCGGAGGGGAGCGGGGCCTAGTGGTTAGCGGGGGCAGCCAGGACTCCTGGGTTCTCTGCCTCGCTCTGGGAGGGGAGTGGGGGTTAGCGGGGGGGGGCGGCCAGGACTCCTGGGTTCTCTGCCGGGCTCTGGGAGGGGAGTGGGGCCTAGCGGTTAGCGGGGGGCGGCCAGGACTCCTGGGTTCTCTGCCTCGCTCTGGGAGGGGAGTGGGGGTTAGCGGGGGGCGGCCAGGACTCCTGGGTTCTCTGCCTGGCTCTGGGAGGGGAGTGGGGCCTAGCGGTTAGTGGGGGCAGCCAGCACTCCTGGGTTCTCTGCCTGGTTCTGGCAGGGGAGTGGGGGCTAGTGGTTAGAGCAGGAGGCGATGTGGAGAGCAGGTCAGGGTGCTGGCTGTGTGGGGGGCTCCCAGCTACTCCAGCCCCAGCCTCTCCCAGCAGGGGGCGCTGTGGGGAACAGCCCCTGCCAGATACTCACGTACAAACGAGGATGGGCCCACAGGAGCCGGTGGCATCTTGGCAGTCACCGAATAATAGTTCACGGCTTTCTTGAAGCGCTCGATCTTATCCTCCGTCCTGGACTGGGGGAGCAAAGCAGACAGGAGACTGGCTGGGGAACTGGGGGCTGTGTCATTAAGCCCCACCCCGGCAATCGAACCCACCCTCTCAAAAAGCAGGAGCTGCTCTGCCCCGTCTGACGCTACAGAGCGACACAGGACTGCAGTGTTAGCCCAGTGGGGCTTGGGAGTCAGACCCCAAAAGAGATGGGGCAGAAGCCAGCGTGCCGGGGACCCCGATCTTGCTCAGAGTGGTCTCACGGCACGCCAGGGGCCCCCGATCTTGGCTGGAGGGGTCTCACGGCCCAGGGCACACCAGGGTCCCCCCGATCTCGGTTAGAGGGGTCTCACGGCACGCCAGGGGACCAGATCAGCAGCTCCAGTCAACAAGCCAGGCCCCTCCCAGCTCACCTGAGAGTGTTTGAAGACATCTCTCCCCACGGCATCCAGGTTGTAGGGGTCTTTGATGGCGCTGACATACTCCGAGACAGCCTTGATCACCACGTCGCAGGGGGGCAACACCAGCTGGTGGGCTCGGACCTGGGCACGGAGGGAGACACAGACAGTGCTCAGCATCTGGCACCCCATGGGCAGCCGGGCTGGAAACCCCACCCTCCATCACCCCCCATGTGATCCCCAACCACAGACCAGAAAGCCTGCCCAGAGAGTCCCCAGCACCCCATGTGCTCCCCGACCATAGAGACCTGGCCAGAGAGTCCCCAGCCCCCTCGTGTGCTCCCCGATCACAGACACCTGGCCAGAGAGTCCCCAGCCCCCTCGTGTGCTCCCCGATCACAGACACCTGCCCAGAGAGTCCCCAGCCCCCTCGTGTGCTCCCCGATCACAGACACCTGCCCAGAGAGTCCCCAGGCCCCTCGTGTGCTCCCCGATCACAGACACCTGCCCAGAGAGTCCCCAGGCCCCTCGTGTGCTCCCCGATCACAGACACCTGCCCAGAGAGTCCCCAGGCCCCTCGTGTGCTCCCCGATCACAGACACCTGCCCAGAGAGTCCCCAGGCCCCTCGTGTGCTCCCCGATCACAGACACCTGCCCAGAGAGTCCCCAGGCCCCTCGTGTGCTCCCCGATCATAGACACCTGCCCAGAGTCCACAGCCTAACTATGTGTTTCCTAACTACAGAGATTCTTCCCTACAATGGCTCCCAGCCTCCCCTGCTCTAACCATTAGACCCCACTCCCCTCCTAGGTCCAGGAATCCTGGCTCAGTCCCCTCTGCTCCAACCCACAATGCCTGTCCACAAGGCCAAGCTCGTTCCAGCCCTACCAGGCTGCTGTGGGGTGGAGCCAGCGGCCGTGAGGCTACCTTGAGCGATGCCAGTGGGTGGTCTGGCCCCAGCAAGCTCCAGTGGAAAGCAGCCAGGTCCTCGTCCGGGAGGATGTGGTTACCTGGGGGAGGCAAGAATAACACAGTCCCTGGTTACCGCACCCCAAAAGGATTTGGTGCCCCAAAGAGAAAAGGGGAGGCTGTCACAGACCCTTCTGATTGGAGGAGGATTCAGGCCAGAAGGCCAGAAAACTGGAGCTTTTATGCAAATGAGGCAGCCCTGATTTGACTATTAGATGACTAGGCGCTGTCATTTGCATAAATGTACCCCCTCTTTCTCTTGGGATCCCCTCTGAGTGATCCCCTTTCTTCATGCAATTCCAACCCCCGCACAGCTCCATTCTGATCATAGGTTTCAGAGTAACAGCCGTGTTAGTCTGTATTCGCAAAAAGAAAAGGAGGACTTGTGGCACCTTAGAGACTAACCAATTTATTTGAACATGAGCTTTCGTGAGCTACAGCTCACTTCATCAGATGCTTACTGTGGAAAGTGTAGAAGATCTTTTTATACACACAAAGCATGAAAAAATACCTCCCCCCACCTCACTCTCTTGCTGGTAATAGCTTATCTAAAGTGATCACTCTTCTTACAATGTGTATGACAATCAAGGTGGGCCATTTCCAGCACAAATCCAGGGTTTAACAAAAACGTCTGTGGGGGGGCGAGGGGGGGGCAGGAAAAAACAAGGGGAAATAGGTTACCAGGTTACCTTGCATAATGACTTAGCCACTCCCAGTCTCTATCTAAGCCTAAGTTAATTGTATCCAATTTGCAAATGAATTCCAATTCAACAGTCTCTCGCTGGAGTCTGGATTTGAAGTTTTTTTGTTGTAATATCGCAACTTTCATGTCTGTAATCGCGTGACCAGAGAGATTGAAGTGTTCTCCGACTGGTTTATGAATGTTATAATTCTTGACATCTGATTTGTGTCCATTTATTCTTTTCTGTAGAAACTGTCCAGTTTGACCAATGTACATGGCAGAGGGACATTGCTGGCACACGATGACATATCACATTGGTGGATGTGCAGGTGAACGAGCCTCTGATCGTGTGGCTGATGTTATTAGGCCCTGTGACGGTGTCCCCTGAATAGATATGTGGGCACAGTTGGCAATGGGCTTTGTTGCAAGGATAGGTTCCTGGGTTAGTGGTTCTGTTGTGTGGTATGTGGTTGCTGGTGAGTATTTGCTTCAGGTTGGGGGGCTGTCTGTAGGCAAGGACTGGCCTGTCTCCCAAGATTTGTGAGAGTGTTGGGTCATCCTTCAGGATAGATTGTAGATCCTTAATAATGCGTTGGAGGGGTTTTGTTGCAATATTACAACAAAAAAACTTCAAATCCAGACTCCAGCGAGAGACTGTTGAATTGGAATTCATTTGCAAATTGGATACAATTAACTTAGGCTTGAATAGAGACTGGGAGTGGCTAAGTCATTATGCAAGGTAAGCTATTTCCCCTTGTTTTTTCCTAGCCCCCCTCCCCCCCAACATTCTTGTTAAACCCTGGATTTGTGCTGGAAATGGCCCACCTTGATTATCATACACATTGTAAGGAGAGTGATCACTTTAGATAAGCTATTACCAGCAGGAGAGTGGGGTAGGAGGAGGTATTTTTTTCATGCTTTGTGTGTATAAAAAGATCTTCTACACTTTCCACAGGATGCATCCAATGAAGTGAGCTGTAGCTCACGAAAGCTTATGCTCAAATAAATTGGTTAGTCTCTAAGCTGCCATTCTGATCATAGAGACCCTGACTAGGGTGGTCCCCAGCCCCTCATGTCCTCCCTGACCATAGAGACCCTGCCCAGAGAGTAGCCCCTCCTCCCCCAACATGTTTCAACCATAGAATTCCTGGCTAGAATGG
The DNA here is from genome assembly GCF_965140295.1 of Lepidochelys olivacea. Taxonomy (NCBI): domain Eukaryota; kingdom Metazoa; phylum Chordata; order Testudines; family Cheloniidae; genus Lepidochelys; species Lepidochelys olivacea. The sequence goes on from NC_140433.1 coordinate 14,495,482, forward strand.
TCAGCAAAGGCCTTGCCTAGAGAGTAGTTCCCAATTCCCCCCCACGTGCTCACTGACCACAGAGTGCTTGCCTAGAGGGTGGTACTTTACCATAGAGATGCTGCCTAGAGAGGTCCCCAAATCTCCCCCACCCCAGCAGGTGTCCTCCAAAGAGCACCAAGACCCTGCCCAGAGCGGTCCCCCAGCCCCTCGTGTGCTCCCCGACCCCAGAGCACCTCCCCCACGCCACAGAGACCCGGCTAGAGAGACTGCCCTCGCCGCCAGTCGCTCGAGCCGTCTCTCTATGGTGGTGGGGTGGGGAGTGGCTCCCCCAGGCAGGAGGAACAGGGCTGCTTCCCAGACTCCCCAGAGCGCGGCTTAGCCAGCGCCACGGACCCCTCGATCCCAGGCACGGACTCCCTCTCCCAGAGGGACCTGTGTGTCCGTCCCCCGGCTAGAGGGGCTGAGCCCAGGGCGTGTCATACATACAGACCCCGGCTGGAGGGGCTGAGCCTGCGGGGGGGAGGTCCCTGCTGCCCCCTCCCCCCCTCAGCTCTGTGTGCCTGCCCCACACAGGCCCCAGCTGTTTGCCTGGCTGCCCCTACCCAGCAGGGCGGCGAAGATGGGGAAGCTGGAGACCTTCAGGCCCAGCTGCTTGGCCACCTGGTGCATGAGGAACTGATTGGTGGTGAGGCTCTTGCCGTTCCAGCTCAGCTTCAAGGCATGGGCGCTGAAGTAGCAAGGCAGGCTGGCCAGGGCGAACTCCGAGTCGTGGGCCAGCAGCCCGTGGAAGCCACGCTCCCGGAAGAAGGACACCACCTCAAGGTGATGGTCCTCCAGGCTCTGGAAGACCTGCGGGCGGGAGAAGACCGTCACACTCGGTGGTGGTGAGACAAGGGAAGGAATGGGGCCCAAACAGAGCCTCCCGCCATAGAGATGGGGATATGAGGGGCCCTGCTATGGGGGAGGGAGAAATGGAGGGCCCTGGTATAGGGGGAGGAGGGAATGGGGCACACACAGGGCCACCCGCTGTAGAGAGGGAAGGGGGGACCCTGTATGGGGGAAGGAGTGGGGGACAGAGCCCCCTGCAGAGGAAGGAAGGAAGGAAGGAGGGAACACCGCAGCACGCTGGGGGGTGCAACTGGCAGGTGCCATCTCTGGGCTCGGAGGAATGAGCGGAGGAAGGCGGCAGGGCTTTGCTGGGTTTCTCTCTCCCCGTCAGCGCAACCCGTGGTTCTGCCTGAGGGCTCAGGGACTCAGTACCAGCCATCAGCCAGGGCAGGGGCAGAGCTAATCAGGCCAACTCCACATTGGGCGACCCTGGACCAGGGGGCCCAACCCCCCACCACCAGGAAACTAGACAGAGGGGTCTGGCTCGCTGGCCCACGACGCCTCTAGCTGCAGCCGATCTCTGATGCTTCCGAGTAGGGCAGAAAAACTACAGTTCTGCATTGGGGAGAGATGGAACCTTCCTTCCTGACCTCAGATGGTGAAGCCCTGAGGCATGGGAGTGGATCACATCCCATATCCAGAGGCAGAGCTATACTCGGGCATGGGACAAGCAGCTCCACCCAGAACTGCTCCGGCTTCCTGTCCTCGAAGCGTCACCGTCACTTGCTTGTCCCCCACCTCCCTTTGATTGCGATGCTGGCATGATTCCACAACCCTACTGCTGGCTGCTCCTTCCCTCCTTTTAATTAAAGCAGGGTTGCCCAGCCCCACACTGCCAACACGCGGGCTGCTCCAGGGCGCTGGCCATATCGTGTCAACTAGAGACGCCCTCCAACCCAGGCACCGCTTTACACACAGGCCATGGTACGTCCTTGAGTTCAATGGAGAATCCACACGTCCCCCGGGAAATGGGCCCCTCCCTGTTCAAAATCAACACCTGATTTCCAGGCAGGATTTGTTTAGCTTCAATTTCCAGCCACGAGCTTGTGTTCAAGCTTCCACTACTAGACTGGTGAGCCCATTAGTAAATGTTTGGTCCCCCCAGAGGTGTTTAGAGACTGGGATCACGTCACCCCTTCACCTCCCCTTTGTGGACTTCAATAGATCGAGCTCCTGGTGTCTCTCTCAGGCCCGTTTTCTAACCCTTTAAATCGTTCTCCTGGCTCTTCTCCGGCCCCTCTTCAACTGATCAACAGCCTCCTTGAATTCCAGACACCAGAACTGGACACGGGATCCCAGCAACAGTCGCACCAGGGCTGAATCCAGGGTGAAATCACCTCTCTGCTCCACCTCGAGATTCCCCGGTTTATACCTCCCAGGAGGGCCTTAGCCCTTTCAGCCCCGGCCTTGCACCGGGAGCTCCCATTCAGTTGCTTCTCCCCCACGACCCCCGTCCTATTTCTCCACTTTGTCTGGCACAGAGTGTTCCCCTGGCACCACAGCTCGAGGGCGGACGATGCAGCTAGCCCTGTAAGTACCCTTTCTTATCGAGCTGTTTTTACCACATCCAGCACTTGGGTACCAGGAGCCCACATTAAAGGTCAAAAAAGAACCACTGCTGATGATGGAGAGAGAGAAATCCAACAGACACAATGAATACGAGTCACCCAGCACTGAGATGCAGCCACCTCTGGGGCAGGGCACCTGGGGAAAAGCCACATATAATGCCACATAGAGAGGGCTTGCCCAACACTGAGGTGCAGTGGCAGCTGGGGAACAGCTGCACACAACCCCACATAGGGAGGGCTTGCCCAGTGCTGGGATGCAGCCACCTCTGAGGAACAATCACACAGCCAGGTGGCCCAGCCGGTTGGGAGAGGAGACGAAAGAGAACGACAAAGTGCAGGGGAAGGAGGCTGAAGGGAGTACGGAGGCAGCAGAGAAGTTAGGGTTACGGCTCAAACCGCAGGGAGTGGGGCTCATGCAGGGCAGAAGGGGCCATAGGTTGAAGGGCAAGGGGCACGCGTGAGTAGGCACAGTCGTAGGGCGCCAAGCAGAGGTGTTGGATGCACAGACATGGGGGGAAGGTGCGCAGCCGCCCTCTCCTACCTTGACCCGGAAGCGGATCATGGCCAGGCGGACACAGTGCCCCAGGCAGGCAGGGGGCAGGAACCAGGCGCGGGGCGGCGGTGTGCCCTTGTTGCCCACGTGGCCAGCGATCAGCTGGGCTGTCTGCCGCTCGGCCTGGGCCTTGCGGCCCCACTCGGGCAGCCGCTCCTTGCCCAGCCCGCCGTTGAAGATGACTGCCAGCTCCAGCCCACCCTGGTAGAGGCAGGCCTGGGACAGGGCCGCCAGGTAGCCCACCATGGCGTTCCACTGGCCACCGCACACCCAGTCTGTCTGGTAGCCGCCATACAGCCGCTGCAGGGCCGAGTCCGCGTCCACCAGCAGCCGGGCCGGGCAGGCCGATGTTAGCCCCGGAGCATGCTGGGAGTGGGCCGCCACCGTCGCCAGCCCCGGAGCATGCTGGGAGTGGGCCGCCAGCCCCGGAGCATGCTGGGAGTGGGCCGCCACCGTCGCCAGCCCCGGAGCATGCTGGGAGTGGGCCGCCAGCCCCGGAGCATGCTGGGAGTGGGCCGCCACCGTCGCCAGCCCCGGAGCATGCTGGGAGTGGGCCGCCAGCCCCGGAGCATGCTGGGAGTGGGCCGCCACCGTCGCCAGCCCCGGAGCATGCTGGGAGTGGGCCGCCAGCCCCAGAGCATGCTGGGAGTGGGCCGCCACCGTCGCCAGCCCCGGAGCATGCTGGGAGTGGGCCACCAGCCCCGGAGCATGCTGGGAGTGGGCCGCCACCGTTGCCAACCCCGGAGCATGCTGGGTATGAGCTACCGACGCCAGCCCCGGAGCATGCTGGGAGTGGGTCGCGAGAGGCAGCGGGTAGGGCCCGGGCAACGGCTGGAGGTAGCCGGCCAGGCTGCAGTAGGGGGGCCCCCCGCGGACCCCCGCCGCCCGGGCCAGCTTGAGCAGGTCGACGGGCACCACAGCACCCGGGCAGCGCTTCTCCACGAACTCCTGGAAGCCCTGGACCCCCATCGCGGTGGGCCCCACTTAGGGGTCAGGGCGAGGGGGGGCTGGACCCCCCCCTCCCCTCGTCGGGGGCTGGCTCCTGGGCTCGTCCCCGCCCCCCCCCCCTCACAGCGCCCAGAGCTTTGGGGCGGCCGTGGCCGCCATGTTGTAGCTTTCTTCTCCTTCTCCGCCTCCCTGCCAGCCCCTCCCCCGCCCGGCCGCGGGGCACGTCGGGAGTTGTAGTTTACTCCCTCGGGGTGCGCCCCTTAGAACCCATGGACGAGTGGGAGGGATCTGGACTACAAGTTCCGGCAGGCCCTGCGGGAAGAGCGGCGCCCTCCCGCCATGTTGTCCGGGCCGCCTGCGCGCGGGCTCATGGGAGTTGTAGTCATCTCCGCTAGGGCAGCCCCGTTACCACGGAGGGCGCGGGAGAGCTCGGACTACGACTCCCGACAGCCCGAGCGAGACGGGCAGCCCCCTTCTCCACCATGTTGTCCGGTGCATCTCGCAGGGCGGCATATGGCCTCATGGGAGTTGCAGTGCCCAGCTCCCAGGCTGCAGTGAGCCCTAGGGTCGCCATCTTGCCTGGTGCCGACTCTCCCAAGGGATCATGGGAGTTTGTAGTGCGGCTCGCAGAACGCCATCTTGTCCTCCGCAAAGCCGCATAGAAGGTCTAGGAGGACTTGGGGCGCCTTAGAGACGAACCAATTTATTAGAGCATGAGCTTTCCTGAGCTACAGCTCGCTTCATCGGATGCATGCCGTGGAAACTGCAGCAGGCTTTATACACACAGAGAATAGGAACCAATACCTCCTCCCACCCACTGTCCTGCTGGTAATAGCTTATCTAAAGTGATCATCAGGTGGGCCGTTTCCAGCACAAATCCAGGTTTTCTCACCCTCCGCCCCCCCCCCCCCCACATTCACTCTCCTGCTGGTGATAGCCCATCCAAAGTGACCACTCTTTACACAATGTGCATGACAATCAAGTTGGGCTATTTCCTGCACAAATCCAGGTTTTCTCACATCCCCCCACCCCCATACACACACAAACTCACTCTCCTGCTGGCAATAGCTCATCCAAACTGACCACTCTTCAAGTTTAAATCCAAGTTAAACCAGAACATCTGGGGGGGGCCGGTAGGAAAAAACAAGAGGAAACAGGCTACCTTGCATAATGACTTAGCCACTCCCAGTCTCTATTTAAGCCTAAATTAATAGTATCCAATTTGCAAATGAATTCCAATTCAGCAGTTTCTCGCTGGAGTCTGGATTTGAAGTTTTTTTGTTTTAAGATAGCGACCTTCATGTCTGTGATTGCGTGACCAGAGAGATTGAAGTGTTCTCCGACTGGTTTATGAATGTTATAATTCTTGACATCTGATTTGTGTCCATTTATTCTTTTACGTAGAGACTGTCCAGTTTGACCAATGTACATGGCAGAGGGGCATTGCTGGCACATGATGGCATAGATCACATTGGTGGATGTGCAGGTGAACGAGCCTCTGATCGTGTGGCTGATGGTATTAGGCCCTGAGATGGTGTCCCCTGAATAGATATGTGGGCACAATTGGCAACGGGCTTTGTTGCAAGGATAAGTTCCTGGGTTAGTGGTTCTGTTGTGTGGTATGTGGTTGTTGGTGAGTATTTGCTTCAGGTTGCGGGGCTGTCTGTAGGCAAGGACTGGCCTGTCTCCCAAGATTTGTGAGAGTGTTGGGTCATCCTTTAGGATAGGTTGTAGATCCTTAATAATGCGTTGGAGGGGTTTTAGTTGGGGGCTGAAGGTGACGGCTAGTGGCGTTCTGTTATTTTCTTTGTTAGGCCTGTCCTGTAGTAGGTAACTTCTGGGAACTCTTCTGGCTCTATCAATCTGTTTCTTTACTTCTGCAGGTGGGTATTGTAGTTGTAAGAAAGCTTGACAGAGATCTTGTAGGTGTTTGTCTCTGTCTGAGGGGTTGGAGCAAATGCGGTTGTATCGCAGAGCTTGGCTGTAGACGATGGATCGTGTGGTGTGGTCAGGGTGAAAGCTGGAGGCATGCAGGTAGGAATAGCGGTCAGTAGGTTTCCGGTATAGGGTGGTGTTTATGTGACCATTGTTTATTAGCACTGTAGTGTCCAGGAAGTGGATCTCTTGTGTGGACTGGACCAGGCTGAGGTTGGTGGTGGGATGGAAATTGTTGAAATCATGGTGGAATTCCTCAAGGGCTTCTTTTCCATGGGTCCAGATGATGAAGATGTCATCAATATAGCTCAAGTAGAGTAGGGGCTTTGAGTCGGGCTTTATTCCGACTCAAGGAATATTTCCAAAATACCTCTGAACAGCATACTAATCCACAGAGGTCTCCCTACCAACACTACAGAAAGAGGGATTCTAGGTGGACTCCTCCTGAAGGTCGAAACAGTAGACTGGACTTCTACATAGAGTGCTTCCGCCGACGTGCACGGGCTGAAATTGTGGAAAAGCAGCATCACTTGCCCCATAACCTCAGCCATGCGGAACGCAATGCCATCCACAGCCTCAGAAACAACTCTGACATCATAATCAAAAAGGCTGACAAAGGAGGTGCTGTTGTCATCATGAATAGGTCGGAATATGAACAAGAGGCTGCTCGGCAGCTCTCCAACACAAGTTTCTACAAGCCATTACCCTCTGATCCCACTGAGAGTTACCAAAAGCAACTACAGCATTTGCTCAAGAAACTTCCTGAAAAAGCACAAGATCAAATCCGCACAGACACACCCCTGGAACCCCGACCTGGGATATTCTATCTACTACCCAAGATCCATAAACCTGGAAATCCTGGGCGCCCCATCATCTCAGGCATTGGCACCCTGACAGCAGGATTGTCTGGCTATGTAGACTCCCTCCTCAGGCCCTACGCTACCAGCACTCCCAGCTACCTTCGAGACACCACTGACTTCCTGAGGAAACTTCAATCCATCGGTGATCTTCCTGATAACACCATCCTGGCCACTATGGATGTAGAAGCCCTCTACACCAACATTCCACACAAAGATGGACTACAAGCCGTCAAGAACACTATCCCCGATAATGTCACGGCTAACCTGGTGGCTGAACTTTGTGACTTTGTCCTTACCCATAACTACTTCACATTTGGGGACAATGTATACCTTCAGATCAGCGGCACTGCTATGGGTACCCGCATGGCCCCACAGTATGCCAACATTTTTATGGCTGATTTAGAACAACGCTTCCTCAGCTCTCGTCCCCTAAAGCCCCTACTCTACTTGCGCTATATTGATGACATCTTCATCATCTGGACCCATGGAAAAGAAGCCCTTGAGGAATTCCACCATGATTTCAACAATTTCCATCCCACCACCAACCTCAGCCTGGTCCAGTCCACACAAGAGATCCACTTCCTGGACACTACAGTGCTAATAAACAATGGTCACATAAACACCACCCTATACCGGAAACCTACTGACCGCTATTCCTACCTGCATGCCTCCAGCTTTCACCCTGACCACACCACACGATCCATCGTCTACAGCCAAGCTCTGCGATACAACCGCATTTGCTCCAACCCCTCGGACAGAGACAAACACCTACAAGATCTCTGTCAAACTTTCTTACAACTACAATACCCACCTGCAGAAGTAAAGAAACAGATTGATAGAGCCAGAAGAGTTCCCAGAAGTTACCTACTACAGGACAGGCCTAACAAAGAAAATAACAGAACGCCACTAGCCATCACCTTCAGCCCCCAACTAAAACCCCTCCAACGCATTATTAAGGATCTACAACCTATCCTAAGGATGACCCAACACTCTCACAAATCTTGGGAGACAGGCCAGTCCTTGCCTACAGACAGCCCCCCAACCTGAAGCAAATACTCACCAACAACCACATACCACACAACAGAACCACTAACCCAGGAACTTATCCTTGCAACAAAGCCCGTTGCCAATTGTGCCCACATATCTATTCAGGGGACACCATCTCAGGGCCTAATAACATCAGCCACACTATCAGAGGCTCGTTCACCTGCACATCCACCAATGTGATCTATGCCATCATGTGCCAGCAATGCCCCCCTGCCATGTACATTGGTCAAACTGGACAGTCTCTACGTAAAAGAATAAATGGACACAAATCAGATGTCAAGAATTATAACATTCATAAACCAGTCGGAGAACACTTCAATCTCTCTGGTCACGCAATCACAGACATGAAGGTCGCTATCTTAAAACAAAAAAACTTCAAATCCAGACTCCAGCGAGAAACTGCTGAATTGGAATTCATTTGCAAATTGGATACTATTAATTTAGGCTTAAATAGAGACTGGGAGTGGCTAAGTCATTATGCAAGGTAGCCTGTTTCCTCTTGTTTTTTCCTACCGGCCCCCCCCAGATGTTCTGGTTTAACTTGGATTTAAACTTGAAGAGTGGTCAGTTTGGATGAGCTATTACCAGCAGGAGAGTGAGTTTGTGTGTGTATGGGGGTGGGGGGGATGTGAGAAAACCTGGATTTGTGCAGGAAATAGCCCAACTTGATTGTCATGCACATTGTGTAAAGAGTTGTCACTTTGGATGGGCTATCACCAGCAGGAGAGTGAATGTGGGGGGGGGGTGGAGGGTGACAAAACCTGGATTTGTGCTGGAAATGGCCCACCTGATGATCACTTTAGATAAGCTATTACCAGCAGGACAGTGGGGTGGGAGGAGGTATTGGTTCATATTCTCAGTGTATATATAAAGTCTGCTGCAGTTTCCACGATATGCATCTGATGAAGTGAGCTGTAGCTCACGAAAGCTCATGCTCTAATAAATTGGTTAGTCTCTAAGGTGCCACAAGTCCTCCTTTTCTTTTTGCGAATACAGACTAACACGGCTGTTACTCTGAAACCTGTCATAGAAGGTCTAGTCGCCACCTGGGAGTGACCAGCAAGGACTACAACTCCCAGCGGCCATTGCTGCCCGCAGCCACCTTTGCCCACCCTGCTTCCTAGCCCCAGGCCATGCTGGGAGTTGTAGTCCAATAACTTCCCCACCCCCAGCAGCCTACAATTCACAGTAGCCTCCTTACCCCAGAGAGCTGAGGGGAAAAGGGTGGGGATTATATTACCCAGAATCCTCTCAGAGAACAGGGGGAGGGGCCTCATTGACATTACCCAGAATCCTCTCAGAGAACAGGGGGAGGGGCCTCATTGACATTACCCAGAATCCTCTCTGGGAAAGCAGGCGGGGGTGGGGGGGGTTCTCGATTTAGGCAGCGGGGCCTCGGGCTGGGCTCACAGCAGCATTGTTTGCGTCGACAGGGCGAGGCCGCTCCGCACCAGCTCAACACGGGGCCTGGCCGAGAAGCTGCAGGCCTGGGGCTGCGCTTCTGTGCTTCACAGCCCGCTACGTTCGCATTACAAGCGAGTCCTGCCAGTCACAGCTCAGGGGATTGATTGTTTTCCCCTGTGCTCAGCCTCACACTATCCCCCCCCTCTTTTTTATCCCCCACAGGTCTATTCATGTTGGCCAGGGGGAGGTGGTTGGCGAAGGAAGTGGAGAATTTTTGCCTGTGTCTCCGCTCCCCCCCTTCCCAAACCCACACACTTCCACGTCCCCTAGGATAAACTGGAGATTTGTAACCACCAAAAAGAAACAAAATATTAAAAAACAAAAGTCCAAATGTATTTTAGGTTAACATAGTTTTCACCAAACATTTCACCTTTACAGAGTAAGAACGTGTAAAATGAAGGACAGACAGACTGCTGGGTTTCGGAAATGAAACAGCCCAGAATGCATCATTTTAACGACTATTAAATAAAACACCTTAAAGGGCCGTTAAGAATCACGCCCCGCGGAACAATGCCAGTGGCTTGGCTTATTTTGATGGCTTAATTAGGGACACAAATAATTCATGAGCAATGCTTCTGTGGATAAAACAAGCTTTTCAAATTGTTGCTACTGAAAGGCAGATCGGTGCTCCAGCTTTCACATGCGCTACCAAAGATCCCAGGTCAACGGTGCAGTGTCTAAATCATATTTTCATTCATCTAGCTGAATTCAAGGGGGGGGATTTGCCTCAAGAGAGCAAATGCAATCGCTACACAAATAATTAACTGAGAAAACGGAAGATCAAATGTCACTTTGAAGTCCCATAAGACGAGGGGTGGAAATAAAGCAACATTGGGAAATTGGAGGCTGGATTCAAACAGCACTAAAAAAAATGAGGTAGATAAAACCAAGAGCAAACATAAAAAGCACCAGGTTCAGCAGACTGTACCCCAAACCAGCCCGTTATTAAACTGATCCATTCGTTACAGTGGACGCTGACCCTGGCAGACTTCCACCTGAAAGAGGCACAGCAGGAAAATAAAACGTCTCTTTAAAAAAATAATAATAATAATAATAATAATTCACATTTGTTTATCACCTTCAAATTCTTCATGCTGGATAGAAAATAAAAATGCCACGTGGGACCCAGAAAGCTCCTTGTTACATTACAGCCAACGAAAAGATGAACCGTTCCATACAGACGGAACGCCGCTACTGACTCTTTGGGGGCTGGGGGTGCGGTTTGGTTTGTTATCAGATTTACAGCATCTATTTCTAGCGTGCTGCTCAGACACTTCATGATAGAGAGGATACATCTGGAGGGACTGCAGTCTTCGAAGGACTTGTAGTTTGCCCTAGGAAACAGACACAAGCGTCTGGTCCATACAGACAGTAGGTGTTTTCCCGGTCTAACTGCAGCCATTTCTGCTGTTGGGCCCTAATCTGGGACACCCTCCCCTTCTGCTGTTTAAAACCCTTCCTGAATCAAGGCTAGATTCCCAGTGTCACTAAGGGTCTGTCTGTGCATGGACTCTTCCCAATTAACTGTTCCTGTCCCTGATTACTCATACACTTCAACTTGTGCTTTGCTGGATCAGGGCCAGAGCGCTCCACAATTAGCAGGGTCAAAGCCAAAAGCATCCTCCAGACCTGCTTTTATACCACTCTCCCTGGGTGAGTTACAGACAGGGTACCAGCCCCGTCCCTCCTGTAGACACGGCTGTACCACTACAGCTTTCTCCTCGTCCTTCAAGGGAACAGCCAGACCAACAGGTGCACACGAAGGTGTGCTTTCACTCTACCTGCATAGCACTCGGATTTCTGTCCGGTTTTGGTGTCAGTTACAATCAGGTCCCAGAGCTAGTTCGGAGTCTTAGGCCTGGGTCTACGGAAAATCCCTCCTGCTGCAGCCTTGCAAGAGCAGACAAGTACTTGATTTCCCCTCCCACTGGAAAACCAAAGGCTGTTTCGCAGATCTGTGCTTTGGGGAAAGGAAGAAAGCTAAGGCCAAGCACCTCCCATTTCCAAACACCCTCTCCTCCAAGTGGAAAACAAAACCAGACTTCGTAGCCCAAGTGCCTACACCGTTTGAGACTTGTTTTTAACGGAGTGAACACAACCAGCCAAAAAACAATTGAAAAGTCTTAAAAAAATCCAAAAAATCCCAGGGAGATGAGAAACGCTGTTCTCAGGTCTTCACAAACGCCACTCGCTATCTGCGTGTGGGTTTGTTTTCTGCACGTGTTCGCTATAAAAAAGTTAAACCCACTGGTGTCAAGTCACCCTCAGACATGCAGCCCTTCCCAGTAAAAATCTGACAAAAACCTTAGGAGACAGCAGTTATAAGGCAATGCAAGTGGCTGCAGGCAGACAAAGCGGGGGGGGGGGGGCATGGAATGGGGCCGGGTTTGCACCTCTACCTGGGTCCATTCCTAATGCTGTTCTAAGCGGAGCTTTCAGGGTGGAGCAGAAGCATTTGGCACATCTGAAAAGTTCCTATCTGACAAAGGGCCCAGCCTTGCAAGATCCAACGGACTTGAAAGCCACCTGGCAAAGAAATGTCTGTTTGAAACTCAGGATGCAGAAAAGGCCACGTGACAGAAACGCCAAGGGGAGATGGGATGAGTTTTGGCAAGTGATATTAAGTCCCTGTTCCTACCACAAATCTAACCCAACCCCATGTGCTAAAATCCTTGCAAAGACAATAAGGAATTGAAGCCAAGTTGGGTACCGGTGTTGGAGTCAGTGGGTCCATCAGGTGAGACGGAGAAAGAGGATTTGCTGCACTTCACGTAAACCAAACTTCAGCTAAAAAAATCTCCATTAGCCTCAATTAGTCTCTTTCTCTGAAAGCACTCTCTCCGAGCATAGCCACTGCAGGGCTGCAATCAGGGGACATGTGCTAGTCTACAACCCAGGCCTCGGAGGCAGGTTGCAAAGGGAAAGAATATTAAAAAGAAACAAACCCACTGAAAGTGAGCCGTTTCGAATGCGCTCCAGATCATAACGCGAAGTCGACCCCCATGTTCAGGTTGCTGTGCTTAAGATTTCAGAGCCCAAAAGGGGTCAAATATGAGCTATGAGATCAAAGCCAGGATGACGCAGGATGAAATTTTCAGAAGTGCCATTTTCAAAAGAGACGTAGGAGCTGATTTTCAAAGGTATTTAGGAGAGTAAAGATGCAAACAGGTGCCTACCAGCATAGTCACAAAGCACTAAGCAGGTTAGGTGGATAAATTTGATTGAAATCAATGAGTTAAGCCGCTAAACTGCTTCTTCCTTTGAAAATCAGGAAAAGTCCCTTTCAAAAATGGACTTGAGGCAATATTTTCAAATGCGCCTAAGATAGAAAAACATTGGAAGCCAGTGCTTCTGAAAGGCAGGCTTTTCAAAACAAGGGCAGCTGCAAAAGCACAGGGTTTAGCAGGGCTAAACTAAGACCCCAATTCACTGCGTTTGCTCCCAAATTCTCTACAGCACAGAGGTGCACACAGCCCTGTTGCCCTGTCTAATTTTGCACCTCCAAATCTGTGTCCCAGATGGGGTGACTGAGATTGGAAGAGATTTAAAATAGCCCCCTCCCAGCAACTCCCCCCCACTCTGAGACTCGTGTCTGCTGCAAAAATAACAAAACCAGAACTCATTTCAACAGGAAACACCCAACTACCCAAGCATCTCTCAGCTGCTCAAATCAAAGAAGTGTGCGTATGAGGAACGAGGAAATAGCTGCTGGCTTTGCACAGAGCTGCCCTGAGTGGCTCAAGGATATTCCTGACACAGCAACAGGATTGGTGAGATCAAGGAAACCCTTTTTTCAGTCCCCAATCCTCCTGGCTCAGGGTTGGAAGGAGGGTCTTTAGAACTCAGCAGAAGCTAGCTGCACTGATCAAAACATTTTTTCTTTCTAAACTTCCCAGCCGCAGCTCAAACCGACGTGAGTTCTAGGAGCACATTTTCCATCACCTAACTTAAAAACCAAATCAGAAATTCCTCCCCACCATCACGTCTGCCATTTAAAAGATGCAGGCGGACAGCTTCTCCGCCAGAGAGGGGTGAAATGGAGGTTTCTTTCTGAAGCGATCACGTCTCAGGAGCATGAGACGCAGGAGCCAAGTTTACCAAAGCTGGTTAAAAAAATCAAATCAAATCAAGTATTCCGGGAGGATAGGAACCGTGCCACAAGTCACTGTTAGCTGAGCCAAATCGCCTCCACTGGCAGACTGGGCGTCAGCCACACCAGAATCCACACGGTTTGCAGGCCACGATGGGGGAGTACGACAACACCCTGTTTGCCTCCAGCTCCCTGCTCTGGCTTCATTTGGGACCAGGCGGGATGGTAGCTGGGTTAGGGACCGGGGAGGCCGGGAATCCCAGCATGCTGCCCCCAGGCTGGAAGGGTCCGATGGGCGGGGAGGGGACGACAACCGACTGCTGAGCCATCCCCGAAACACCCACCCACTGCATTGGGTAAGCTGCCCCTGCCATGGCGTTGTACTGGCAGACGTGGGGCATGCCGTAGGGCGGCAGGACGCTGGGGAAAGCCGGGAGGGCCAGTCCGGGGGGCAAGGAGGCCGGCACAGTCCCGCGGATCTGGGAGAGGGAGGAAATCCAGGTGGAGGTGTAGCCCACTGACGAGGACGTGTTCTAAAAGAGGAAGGGGAGAGAGAGAGCAGTCAGATGGATCAGAAAATTCTGAGCCCATTCCCCTCGCAGCGCCAGGGAGAGAACCCAGGAGTCCTGGATCCCAGCCTCCCCTGCTCTAAGAACTAGATCCCCCTCGCCTCCCTGCGCCGGGGACAGAACCAAGGAGTCCTGGCTCCCAGCCTCCCCCCTCTAAGCACTAGACCTCACTCCGCTCCCTGCACCGGGGACAGGACCCAGGTGTCCTGGCCCCCAACCGTCCCCTCTCACCTCGCAGGCTTTGCTCCAGCTGTCCCCCTCCAGCCGGTGCTGGTTCTGTTTGATCTGGTTCAGGCTAGGTTTCATGAGGGCGTTCCCGACCGCCTCCTTAGTCCAGTCATCCACCAGCTTGTGCAAGTCGTCGGTGAACATCCCCTTCTTGCTGGCCGGGGACTGCTGGCAGGAGGCAGTCCCACTGACAGCACATAGCTGCTCTGTCGGGGAGAGGGGCAGAGAAGGGGTTAGGCAGGGCGAGGGTGGCCATGGCCCTCCTCACATGGGCAGCGACACCCACAGCTAGCCGACGTTCCCCGTTCCCAGGGGGAGGAATTAGCCAAGTAAACGCCAGCCAAGTTCTTGGCCCTCACGGCTCCTTAGAGACGGGGCCAGCCCGTCTTACAGGGTGGGTAAGTGAGGCAGAGGGGGGAGGGAAGGGAAAGATTTGGTATCCACCCGTCCGTCCATCCCCATCCAAACTCCTCTGATCCATCCATCCCCAACTGCATTCCTCCAGCTAACCATCCGTGCATCCCCAGCCACGTCCCTCTGTCCATCCATCCCCACACACCCCTGTATCCACCCGCCCCTCTCTCCTTCTTCTTCCCCATCCCTCCCTACATATGTCCTTTCATTCATCCATCCATCCCCGTGCACCCCTTCCATCCCCCCCACACCCATGCATTCCCCAAATGCATCCGTCCCACACATACCCTTCCATCCCCCCACACACCCATCCATCTCGCCATCCATCCCCTCCCCCCCCGCACACCCATCCAGCCATCCAAGAATTTGATCCTGACACCCATCACCGTAATATCTGGGCACCTTGCACGTGAAATCAAGGGCAGTAGCGAGGTCCCTAGTGCTTAGATGGGAAGCTCTGCGGGGGCAGGAACTGTCTTTCTGTTATGGGTTTGTACAGTGCCTGGCGCGTTGGGGTGGTGGGCCATGGCTGGGGCTCCTAGGAGGTTCCGTAATACACCTAATACACACTGTACAGTGCCCGGCTCAGGTGATCAATCCCCTGTCATGGCAGGGTCCCGGGGCGTCGGAGGCACCGGGGTCTCTCTTGCTCAAACAGCGATTCAGCCCCATTTTACATTAATGCCTCTGGGCTCACTGCCAGGTGGAACTCGCTGGGCTGGGCAGGGGCCGGAGCGCACCATCCAACGTGCCCGCCTGGGCTTGCGTGCTAGAAGACTATGGGTCTGTGCACCGAGACTGGTGGGGGGCAGCAGAGCAGATAAGTACAGGGTGGAGGGCCCAGACACTGGGGCAATGGGGCCGGAAGCACCCCCAAGCCCGAACCAATGGGGCTCTGAGAAGTATAGAAAGACAGAACCAGCTGTGGCCGGAGAATTAGATTACGCAGACCCAAGAGGGGCCAGAGGAGTAAATCAGACAGACACAGACAAACCAAACCACCAGCTAGAGGAAATTTCCCCCTGGGTCAGGCTATCCCAGAGCAGCCTAGCGGGGTCTCTTCGTAAGGGCTCCTAGCTCACACAAAGTGCTTTCCATCTGTAGGTCTCAACGTGCTCTACACAGGGGTGCTAGTATCTTCACCCTGGTTTCACAGATGGGGAAACCGAGGCACAGGCCGGGGCCAAGTGACTCATCTGAGCAGCCGGGAACAGAACCCAGGTCTCCCAAGTCCTAATCTGGTGCTTTAATCCTTAGCCCGGGCTGCCTCCACCCTGGGCTGTCTGCAGGGGAACTGGCTAAGTGCCTCCCCTCCCCCGGGGCGCAGAGGTACCTGGGCTGGGCTCCCCCGGGGCACAGCTCTGATGCAGCAGGCGGGCCTGGATGCTCAGCTGATAGTCAATCATGGAGGCGGCGGTGGTCGTGCAGCAGCACTCTGTGCGTACGGGAGGGAGGGAGTTAAAAATCACGACGTAACCCACTCGCTTTCCAACCCGTCAGCTCCCACGAGCCACCAACCCCGGGCTACAACCTAATCTGGGGGGGTCAATTGCACCCCACCCCCACTCCATCCAAAGTCAGTAGCCCCCTCAGGGCAGCTGGCCCTGCTGTGGTGACCATGGGCAAGTCACGACCTTTCTGTCCCTCAGTTTATCCAGCTGTAAAATGGGGATATATATATATACCAGCTTCCTCTGTGAAGGCTGGCAGATTACATAAGGTGTACATCATTAAGGATGAGCGTCGTTAACCACTGGAACAATTCCCCATGGGGCATGGCAGATTCCCCATCGCTGGGCGCTTTTCAGTCAAGGTGGGCCGTTTTCCTAAGAGGTCAGCCCCAGGAATTACTTTGGGGACACGCTCTGGCCTGTGTCAGACTAGATCAGTGGTTCTCAACCAGGGCTACACACACCCCTGGGGGTACTCAGAGGGCTTCCAGGGGGTCAATCAACTCATCTAGAGATTTGCCTAGTTTTACAACAGGCTCCATAAAAAGCACCAGCGAAATCAGTGCCCACTAACGTGTCACACAGACAACGCCTGGTTCACACTGCTCTGCCAGTGCAATAGTTCTAGCCCAAGGGGTTTATTTTACAGCGATCTGGTACAGATGTGAACATCAGCCATTTGTCAATACCGCTGTGCCTGGGACGCTTGTCTAGTTCTAGGTCTGATTTTGTAAGCAAGTCAATTTTAAGCGAGGTGAAACTTGGGGGGACGCAAGACAAATCAACCTCCTGAGCGGGGTCCGGCAGTCTGGAATGGTTGAGAGCCCCTGGACTGATGATCGCAATGGTCCTTCTGCTCTGAAATCTAAGCACCTCGCTCGGAGCCAGGGGCCATTGTTCATAGGTTTGGCTAGCTTCAACTTCCAGCCCTGGCATGGCGGGAGACGTTCGCCTGCCACACCGAAGAGCCTGTTAGCAAATATTTGTTCCCCGTGCAGGTACATCTAGGCGGGGATCGAGCCAGAGCGACCGAGCTCCTTGCTAAAGCCCGGTTTCCAACCCTCGGATCATCCCCATGGCTCGTCTCTGGCCTCTCCACCTCAAGCTCCCCTGTGCAATGCCAGTTCCCTTTGATCCCCATCCCGGAAGGCCAGAAGGGACCAGGGCGGCCCCACGTTGGCCAGGGCTCATTTCCTGGCTTACCTGTGGCGACGATACAGTTCTCGGCGTGCGTCAGGACCTGAGGCCGGCTGCGCAATTTGCTTCTGAAGGAGCGAGGCCGGCGGGGGGAGGCGGGCTGCAGGGACAGCTCCGACAGCTCAGGCTTGCTGTCTTTGAGGGCGTGCAGGCGTTTGTACAGCTCCTGCAGCTCCCGGCTCTGCTGGGCCTGGAGCGTCACCACCTCCTGGACGTGTCTGCGGGGCAGGAAAAGCCGTCAGCACGGCGTCCCCAAACCAGCAGGAACTGGCTTTGGACAAGTGAGCTACTCAGCTGCTCCGTGAGGGGGGCCTGGGTTCCCTCCCCAGCTCTGGGAGGGGAGTGGGGTCTAGTGGTTAGAGCAGGGTGGGGCTGGGAGCCAGGACTCCTGGGTTCTTTTCTTGGCACTGCCACTTCCCCGACCTATGCCTCTGTTTCCCCTTGTCTGTCTAGCATATTTAAACTGTGAGCTCCTGACCCACTCTCTGGGTGTTGCGCACGCCCGGCCCAACGGGGCTCCGACCCTGACCTCTAGGCATAAGAGGAAAAACAACAAATGGTCCTAACAATTCGCTCCAGGCTGGCTCTGAAAGGACAAAGCAGGACTGGACTGAGGCAAGCCTGAGTCTGCACAGAGCCTGCGCTGATTGCTCAGAGAGATGTGAAGTGACCCTGTCTGAATCTGCAGAGAACCTGAGCCAGCAGCTGCCCTGTAACTCTCCAGCCCAAGCCTCACTGCTTGGGGGGCCTGGCGAACCCCACCCCAGCCAGGGGCTTGACGTGTAGGAGGAGAAGCCCTGGGGGAGGAGATCCCTGGTCCTTGCACAGGATTGGGGGGAAGAGAGTTGGAGGTCACAGTCGGGCTTCCCAGGCCCCCTTACTTCTCCCGCAGCCGCTGCAGCTCCACCTTCAGGTCCTCGTCCTCGAGCTCAGACTCGTCATCGCTGCTCATGGGCGAGGAGGCCGAGTGGAAGAGGGAACTACGGCGCATGGCCCCATGGCCGACACGGTCCTCGGCCAGCGGGGGGCACTGGTCCCTGCCAGACCCCAGGGTCTCCCCCGATTCCTCGGGGCCCAGCTCACTATCGGAGCTGGGCTGCCTCAGGACAGGCCCCTCGGCCCACGGCTCTGTGCTGCTCCCTGTGGCCGACAGCTCCTCCGGCTCCTGCTCTGGGGTGAGGGAAGAGGCATCGGTCTCACAGGCCGGGCCAGCCCACAGGAGCGACTCTCCCGGCGGGGGGGTGCCTGGATCGTCTGTCTGAGGCTCCTCCAGCCCGGCAGCATCAGGTCCGGCATCTGCAGTGCAGGGAGCTGGCTGCTGCGGCACGGAGGTGACCTGGGACAATCAGGGATGGACAGGGTTAGCTGGGAAGGGCAGGGCCCCGCCCTGAAGAGGTCATGCCTAGGGGTGATGGGAGGGGCTGGGAGCCAGGACTCCAGGGTTCTCTCCCCGGCTCTGGGAGGGGAGTGGGGTCTGGTGAATTAGCGCCGGGGGGCTGGGAGCCTGGACTCCTGGGTTCTCTCCCTGCCTCTGAGAAGGGAGCAGGGTGTGGCTAGTAAGAGCAGGGGGACTGGGAGCCAGGACTCCTGGGTTCTCTCCTCGGCTCTGGGAGGGGAGCAGGGTCTGGTGGATTAGAGCCAGGGGCATGGGGAGGGAGCCAGGCCGTGGCTGGCAAGACCCACCTGGAAGCGACCTCGCTGATAGGACACCGAAGCCGATCTCCACCTCCCACTGGCTTCGTTCGCCCCAGCCTGCTCAGCAGGCCCCTCCGTCCTCGTCTCCTCTGCCTCCGCTGCCAAGGGGCGCCACAGCGGGAAGAAAAGAAGAGCAGAAACAAGGGAGGGCATCGCGGGTTGGAACCGCACCACAGGGGCCGCACCTCCCAAGAGTGATGCCACGTCCAACGCTCCGCCCCCGGTGCTAGCCGGTTTTTCCCAGCCCCCCACCCTCCCCGAGACTTACGCTTCTAGGTGGAATGGAAAATAATGCGGGGAAGTGGGGGGAGCCCGAGAAAAGGAAAGTGGCGATGGCTGTGCGGGGTGAAATGATGGGCGCGGAGGGGAGGCGGCGTGGGCGGGGAAAGAAATCATAAGGGATGCTTTACCTATGGTAGATCCCTGTCTCTAAGCACACTACCTTGGCGGACTTTGGATCTCTTGAAAAAGCTGGTGGATTGCCGGAGCCTGAACGCCCAGCTTTTTAATTTGCGAGTCCAGGATTTCTTGCTAATAGGGTTTTTGAGACTAGGGCAAGTAAAGCTTAGGCCAAAATATCCACCTCCTGTCTGCAGATGAACGGCTCCGATGCTGGCTACTGCAGCGGGGCAGGCCTCGGGGTTCGGCAGGGAGGAAGGCTCCGGGGACAGCTCCTGAAGGAGACACAGGGGAGGGAAAGAGAAAGAGCTGCAGCGCCTGAGTGGGACGGGGCAGCCGCAGATTCGCAAGGCAAAGGGGACCCCTGGCGCCCCCCACATCAGACTTCCCTGAATTAACTGCTGGGTGCCCTGGAGATCTCCCAGAAAACAGCCACCGGGAGGAGGGTGAAGGGGGCTCGGGAACCACCATCCTGTCCCAACCCAACTTTCAGACCCCCTCGCAGCTCCACCACATGTATCTAAAGGACTTTCCAACAGGCCGGTGCATTGGGGGCCTGATCTCAGCCAGGGGAGGGGTCTGTGCAGCACCTGGCACAAGGGGAACCCCGATCTCGGCCGGGGAGGTCAGAACATCTTGGCCCCAACCCCCCAACGCCAGCATTGTGTCCCGGGTACCGTAACTAGAGCCATACCCGCCGTCCCCCCACGCCCTCCATACTCACTTGCAGACAGAGTTCGCTGGGCGCGACCGTAATGATATCGGGGTCCTGTCTCAGCGCTGGCGAGCCAGCAGGCTGGCTGGCAGCCTCGGCGGGGGGCAGCGGAGACCCCTCGAAGGCGTCAGTCCCCTGGGACTCTGCCGGGGAGGGGACGGCAGCTGGCGCTTCCGGCCCAGCACAGGACAGCGTATCCTCGGCCGAGGAGAGTGGGGACTCTGTGCTCTGCGTGTCCTTCTGGCTATCGGAGTAGCTGTGCTCTGGGTAGAGCAGCGTCCTTAGCTTCTCATCCAGGGTTTTGATTCGGTTGTCGACAAAATCCATCTTGGGTGGCCCCTCGCCGTCAGATTCTGGCACCGAGGGGGGCAGAGGGGCCGGTTCGGAGCCAGGCGTCTGCACCTGCCCGGCGCTGGAGCTCAGAGAGGCGTCTCCTTCTTGCGGAGGCTGCTGGGACTGGCACTCAGACGCCGGGACCTCGGCCAGGAGGGGCGGCTCACCAGCGTGGGCCACTGCCAAGCCGACCGGGCGGTCGCCAGGCTGTGGGGCAGGGGGCTCTCCAGTCTCCGGCCCAGCCCAGTTGTCGTTGGCAGACAGAGGCACTAGTGTCTCCGTGTCTCCTTCCGCCAGCCGCTCAGGTTTCGAGCCGGGGCACTCTGGTGCCGTGCTGTCCTTTGGGCTGGCATTGGGACCCTGGCTCTCGGCAGCCAGCAGCCCACCCTGCGGGGATGTCTCCTTAGCATTCTCCTTGTCCGGACCTGTAACAACCGCAGGGGGAAACGTTACACCCCGACCAAGACACTGAACAGGGACCTCGGCCCCTAGCAGGTACGTGTGTCTGTCATCATCAGTAAAGACAGCTGTGGGGGTCTCCCCAAACTAAGGGCCTAAGAAGGAGCGGCTGGAAGGTGAAGGGAGCTGCTGGAAATATCTGTGGACCCCCTGCCGCTGAAGGATCTTCACAGAGACCCGATTCTCAGCGGACTCAGGCTGTATGACTATCAGTCACACTAACAGCAGTTCACACCTCCCTGAGCGATTGGCTCAGGCTCTCTGTAGACTCAGGCAAGATCACCGAGTCAGGTCACACTCAGGGCAATTCCCCCTTCTCAGAGCAACTGAGACCCATTCCTTCCCGACCCTAAATCTGGCTATCAGTTTGACCATGAACAGGGGAGAAAGACCCACCAGCCAGGCATCCAGACGGAGGATTCTCTGGACTTTCTCAGAGCATTAGCCCACCCTGTCCAGTGCCCTGTCTTACCCCAGCTGAGACCAGGATCCAAACCTGGGCCCTTCACATGAGCCCTACTGCATGGGCTACAAAGGCTTATGCCAAAGCTAAGAGAAAGCCTCTGGCTGGTTTTGACTCAGGCCTTCACTGTAAATTGTTCGTTTCCTTCTGCTCTCTGACCTCCCGTCACCCACAGTGGAAGTCTCTGCTCACCGGTAACACCCGGCATCTGGCCCTCTCTGTTCCTTATTGTCTGATTGATGCAGAATCGCCAGCGGCCGACTGGAGAGGACTGAGGAGCGCACTCGTCTGGGGAAAGATGAAAGGGGAAGCGTCACTCGAACCTACCAGCAGGTAAGTCACTAGTGGAAGTCTAGTGCATTTCTGTCCTAGTTAATCGGCCAGCCAACGCACGCCCCCGACCTCCCCACTCTGTGGGTCTGGTTTGCCTGCCTTCGAAATATCAGACGCGGGGATCATGCACGGCGAA
Source organism: Lepidochelys olivacea (assembly GCF_965140295.1). Lineage (NCBI taxonomy): Eukaryota > Metazoa > Chordata > Testudines > Cheloniidae > Lepidochelys > Lepidochelys olivacea. The sequence goes on from NC_140433.1 coordinate 14,517,209, forward strand.
TGGGACACTGAGGCTAAGCTAACTGCTTTGCTTGGCATGAGCATCACTTGCTGAATTCGCCCTGACGGACTGGTTTAAATAACACATGCGGTTGCTGTGTAGGACAACGGTGCTGTTTTGTACCGTGCTGAAGGACAGACTTAAAAGGAAGTGAATTAAAACAATGAAATACACGACAACATCCCTGTAGCGTGAAAAACAAGGATCTCTCTACATTAATGGAGTCACAGATTCATACGTTCCGAGGCCGGAGGGGAGCGGTGTGATCATTCCACCTGGCCCCCTGTAGAGCACAGGCCGGAGAACAGCCCCAGAAAAATTCCTAGGGCAAATGTTTCAGGAAAACATCCCATCTTGATTTAAACAGAGTCAGTGATGGAGAATCCGCCGTGACCCTCCAGGAAATGGTTGCAGTGGTTAGCGACTCTCACTGTTAAAACTTCATGCCTCATTTCCTGTCTGATTGCGTCTGGCTTCAACCTCTACCCATTGGATGGTGTTAGACCTTTCTCTGCTCGACTGAAGAGCCCGTTATTAACTATCTGTTCCTGACGTGGATATTTACAGACTGGGATCAAGTCACCTCTTCACCTTCTCTTTGGTAAGCGAAATAAATTGAGCTCCTTGAGTTAACCCCAGAATCCCCAAGGTCATTATGTGCCCCAGAGAGAAACAGAGAAACATGAAAACTGGCCTCGCTATTATGAACCTCACACCAGAACACCACAGATTGATCTTGCAATCGCTAGCTAGGTCTGGGAATCGGTGACAGCATGGCCCCCTCTCAAAAAATTTTGGGAGAAGGGTGGGGAAAGCAGAGGGTCAATAAGATTCATTTCAACAAGAACCCAGTGAGGTCTCCCTTATTTCCAGCTCTCCGGGGCTCAAAGATAAGCCAACACCCCCGTGTTTCAAGGTTCTTGAAAGGTACTTACTTCCAGTCTGAGTGGAGGCAGGATTTATCTGAACTTGCTCGGACGATCCTGTCTGAATTAAAAACCGACAGGTCAATAAACAATGAAGCTTTTGAGGTGCCCACGTAGCCAAAAAGACATGCCCACAATAAAGCACTGTTCTTACTTGGCTGCTGTTGGACTCGGAGGGAACGGAATCGTTGCCAGACGCTCGCTCTTCCACCGGCAGGCTTCGGAGGATCTCCTGAGCTTGGCACACAATGGCTCTCAGCTCCTCCACAAACCTCTCCTTCTCACTCTCCAGCACAAAGTTATCTTCTACCTGATCGGGGGGGACCAACAACCAACAGTTCAATCAGCATTTCCCAAAGCGTGGGACTCGACAGCCAGGGGATTGGACAAGTACCTGAATTGTTCAGCAGATTTTCAGCTTTCACTTATTACAAAAGGCAATCTCCCTAGCTCGCACTGCTGCAAAGGAATCTTCAGTAACGTGCCCCGAGTCTGCCTGACACAACAATGCTTGCCTGTGTCTGCAGAGAGCCTGAGCCAATTGCTCAGAGAGGTGGGAACTGACCAATTTCGCTGCTGGTCCAAGCATATTAGGAAAGAGAGGAACAGCTCATATTGGGAGCAATGCTGGCTGACAGCGGTTTGAAAAAGTGGTGGCTCACCAAAAAAGAGAACAGCCCTGAAGTGGCAGGTGAGGAATCGTGCGAATTTGTAGGTTTGACTCCCAACTCTCAGAACTCCAGGGACCCACAATGCACAGCAAGAAAAGTCCCAGAATGCACAGAGCCCAACAGTGAGGCAAAGCACCAAGGGAGACCTGTCTAGAATCCAGAGTCCAACGACTACCCCCACACACACCCCAATTTTGTGAATCTAGCCCTTTAACGCCCCCAACTGATGTTGTCGATTCGCTGACATTTTTCGTAATCTTCAGATTCAGCCTGACCCGCTTTTTTTGGAACGGACCAAAACAATCAGCAAGATGTAGCAAAACCAAGCCCTATATGGCTTATCCAAGGCTAAGGTGGCTCTGGGAACTAGCCCTAGGGTGTGGCCCTCATCACCCTCTCCCAAGATCACATACTGTCCACCTTGGAAGATCAGCCCAGGTATGACACAGAGCCCAGGTGAGAACCTCAAAGCTCACGGGCACGGCGACACAACGCACTAGACCAATCTCCCACCGCAGCGCAGCATCTGAGCTGCCCAGGATGGTGGGAAGACGTTCAAAAAGGAAGTCCAAAGAGTACGGCTGTCTGCGTGGAAGGAAAATTCGTTGTTTCCCTGGCTGGAAGGGACCATTGCGACTATCCAGTCTGACCTCCTGCACAGCACAGGCCCAAGAACTGCCCCGAGATCATTCCTGCTTGAACCAGACCAGATCTTTAAGGCAAACATCCCATCTTGACTGGAAGATTGTCAGGGATGGCGAATCCGCCACAGCCGGTGGTCAGTTGTTTCAATGGTTAATTTCTCGCACTGTTATTTCCAGTCTGAATGTGTCTAGCTGCAGCCTCCTGCCATTGGACTGTCTCAGAGCTTTCTCTGCTATTAAATATTTGTTCCCCAGGTGGAGCCATATAGACCGGGATCAAGTCACCCCTTCACCTTCTCTAAAGCTAAACAAATGGAGCAGCTGGAGTCTCTCACTCTAAGGCAGGTTTTCTAACCCCTGGATCCTTCTCATGGCTCATCTCTGACCCCCGCCCCCTCCCCGATTATCCACATTCTCCTTGAAGTGTGGGTGTGACACTCCACATTCTTTATAGAAATATGCTTGTAATATGAATCAGGCATAACTAAGATGTATTTTATGCAGGATGACTCATGTAAGGTATCATTGGAAAGGTTTGTCTGATTATCTGATTTGAAGGTGATTATCCAATTTGTATGCTTGTATCATTTCTGTATCTAAGGTTAGGGTGTGTGTACTTGGGAGACATCCACCAGACAACCGGCCTAGATGGGCCATTAGGAAGAAACAATAAGACTTTGAAGATACTAATCTCTGTTGCTGTGACAGTCCTAGGTCATGTGGTCCTGTCACCTGGTACTAAACACCATCTTAAACTTCTAGTGATTTTCCACTAAAAGGAGGGGGAGGTCACACCTCGGAAACAAAAGGTACCCGCCTGGTGCAAAATTCTATCGAAGGCTGGGAGGTAAAGCCATCGGCACTCTCCCCTCACTGCCTTCCTGCCCAGAGGAATGATTGTGGAAAGTACCTGAAGAGAAAAAGGAACTAAGCTGAAGGAAAGGCAGGGGCTGAGTCCAGACTAAGACAGGAGTCTAGTCTGTAAAGGGAAATAACTGGAACTCTGAGCTACAGAAACGCTGCATCCTGCCTAAATCAACATTTAGGGTAGGGAATTGCATTTTGTAACCTGTTTCTTTGGAGTAACATAGTAATCTGCTTTGTTCTGTTTGCTATACCAGTAGTTAATAAATTTATTTCTTGTTTATTTCAAAACCCAGTTTGTGCAATTCATATGGGGGGGGGGAGAAGCTGTGCATATCTCTCTCCACATTGAGGGAGAGGGCGAATTTTTATGAGCTAGTGCTGTCCAGCTCTTTCTATACAGTGCAAGACAATATTATCTTGGGGGTACACTCCAGAGGGGAGGTGCACTTAAGTGCAGGGCAATTTCCTAACTGATTCTTCCCAAGTAGAGCTGATTTCAGTGTCTGTGTCTTTCTGCAGCTGGGCGTGTCCCAACCTATGTGTGTGCACTAGAGGAGGCTTGAGGGCCTGGCACAGCAGGACAGGGTGAGGGAGCCCAGGCTAGTGGAAAGGTCGGGCTCAGTGAAACCCCAATATATCAGGTGGCATCCCAGAAGGGGGGTCCAACCTGTCACAGTGGGCACAAGAACTGGATGCAGTATTCCAGCATTGGTTGCACCAGGGCCAAATCCAGAGGTGAAAGAACCTCTCTGCTCCTATTCAAGATTCCTCTGTTTATGCCGCCCAGGACTGCATTATCCCTTTTGACCCTGGCGTCGCCCTAGCAGCTTGTGTTCAGCTCATTCTCCCCCACGAGCTCCAAATCTTTTCCAGAGTCGCTGCTCCCCAGGAGAGGGTTCAAGCAAGCAGGGCGGCAGCTGGGGAAACTCACCATGTAATCAGCAATATCCTCGGGCGCATCTCCATCAGCATCAAACTTGAAGGTGACCATCTTGTTGTTGTGGGTCTCCAGCTGGCACTCGACCATATTATCCCCAGCCGCAGACACCTGGGGACGTAAGCAGAACACCAGCATTTTGCAAGGGGACCCGATTCCAGGGGGGGAATCTCAGGGAGCAAGGGGAGGAACATTCTGCTTTTAAGACCGACTTCGGGACTCTGATCTACCTGGAGGCCTTCATCCCCTCCCCTGAGCCAAAGCAAGCCCCTCGTAGATTTCAGCGGCTGTGGATCAGGCCCCAAGACAGCCACATGAAAGTCCAAGAGGGCTGATTCCAAGGGCGGACATGGAAGAGAGAGAGCAAGCCTGATGGGGCTTTGAAGGACGGGCTCATGTGACGTTCAGGCCCTGCCAAGGTGGGGTAAAGCAACACAATACGGCTTTAACTCCACTGCCAGCCTCCTGAGCGTGGGCACCATCACATCAGCATAAAGGCGCTCTGGCCAGTCCCAGTGAGAGCAGCATCAATCAGACGGACCCGTTTCAGGCCTCGGGAGACTACACTGTTGTGAGGACGAGAACGGCCAAGGCCCGAACGACGGCAGGGAATTGATAAGGTGAGCTGTGACTGGGTGATCTCAGGAAGGTGAGCCAGCCCGCTTGCCCCCTTGCAGAGGAAAGTGACCTCCCAGCTCCCAAATCACCCCCCACTCCCCAAAAAAACCTTAGCCATAGCAAACTCGGGACAAAACCTGGGGAGTTAAAAATTCAAAAGCACCGAAGTGACTTAGGAACCTGCTTTCAAAAGACAGATTCACACATCCCAAGGCCAGAGGGGAGCGTTGTGATCATCTGGTCCAACCCCCTGGATAACACAGGCCCAGGCTGAACTGGAGCAGAGCCTTAGGAAAACAGTCCATTTCGAATTATACGAATCGCCCGTGAGCAAGACTCCCCCACCTCTAGGTGAGATGTCCCAGCGGTTCACTCCCCTGGCACCTTATTTCTGGTCTGAATTTAGACAGAGGAGGCCAATATTTGTTCCCCACCTAGATACTTCTAAACTATGATCAGGTCAATTTCTCCACGCAGAGAAGCTTGGGGGAACTAGGCAGCCCATGAGCACAAATCACTGAGGAATGTCGGATCTCCGCTGGGTTCTAATCCCTTCCTGCGGTGAAAGGTCAGCTGTCCTGAGTCACAGGTTGAATGCTCCCGGAGCCCGACTTTTACCCCCTCGCCACTACCAACCTGCAGCACAGTGAGCTGGAATTTGGTCCCTTTGTCCGGCCGGGGGCAGGACGCCCGCCTCTGTTTACTTCGGTCTTGTTTGCCGTTGCCGCTCATGGGCTCGTGTGCATTGGAGCTTTCCTTCAAAGCAGCCAGCTCGGGATTTAGCCTGGGAGCAGAGCAGGGAGAGAAGAAAAGCATGAATGGATGAGCTCTCAGAACGGAGCTCGCTGCGGCAAACTGGATCAGTCAATCTTCCCCCAGGGGAAGATACAGGTTGACGCATTTAGTTCCCTGCCCAAAGACTTGATTGTTTATTTGTTGTTTCTTGTAGCAATGAGTTCCGCAGGCCAAGAGAGATGGGGAAATCGAATCACTTCAGTGGCCACAGCTGTGGAAGGCTCAGGCTCCTCAGACGGGTTAGACAAGCAGCGGGAAAGGGACAGGACTGTGTGTCTATCTCGATAATATCCCTCATTGTGGTGGGAGGTGAGCTGGGAGAAATAAATTGAAGGGGATTCTTTTATGGAGGTTTCTGGGACACACCGACCCAACAGTCCTCCAGCTGGCAGGATGGCCGGCCGACTGTTAATGCGGCCACTTGACGGGGCTGTGAACTGCAGCTCACATGTACTCCCGCCACACCCCAGATACGCACAGCACACGGGCAGAAAGATTGGATGTAGCACCGGGCTCAATTCCTTTCCCCCTTGCAACCCCCATGCTCTCGGATTAACGAGGAAGGAGACTCACCCTTGCAGCAAGTCTGGCTTTGGAGCAGCTATTTGGGCCTCAGGCACCGTGGCAGGCTGGGAAACCTGCCAGGAAACAGAGTTGTGAAACAAGTGAATTTCAGTCTTTCTCCAGGGACCAGCGGAGATGGGGCTATACCAACTGCAAGAGGAAGTGTTTGAGGAGACACTGAACAGTGCAATGGGACGCATTAGCTGGACAAAGACCAGAAGAACATAAGACAGGCACAAGGACTACCGGGATCAGGGATCAATTCAGGCTGGAAATTAGAACACTGGGAGGGGACTGAATTTGGCTTCAGAGCAGAGGAGCAGGATCACAGACGGGGCGCGGGAGAACGAGACGAACTTGCCAGGCTCTTGCAAAGCTAGAATTTCCCTCTGGGAGCAAGAAGCAGCCACCAGGTTACAGAAAACTGCTGGTTAGGGAAGAGTTTGGTGGGTTTTCAAACCCAGCCATTGTGAGGGAGGCAAGTCTGCGAGGTCTGGAAGAGAGCTGTAAAGCGTTCCAAACAGAGCTAGAAAAAGTAGCCGGGATCGCCAGCTATTCCCAGGCGGAGGAAGCATGCAAGGGTGAAAGAGTGACCCAGAGCTGAACACGGGAGGGACACCTGGTGACACCACTTTCAGAGGATGACCCCATGAGGAACCATTCTCCGGGACAGTGGCTAAACCTGGAGACTGGACGGAAACTCAGAAAGGGTCACCCACCAGGGAGGAGGCTTTCAGGGTCAATCAGAGACCTTCGGGCTTGTCCAGGGCAGGAAACTGGCTGGCAAAATCTCAACTTTAAAAAAGGCTTCCATGATTCCAAAATAAGAGCGTTGCCCTGGTGTCACTCCACTGGTGGAATTACCATGGCATTTCCCCATGTCAACGAGCTGTCGGACTCTGCAGGGACTGCTCGCAAGCTCTCAGCCTGGCTGCTTCAAGCTGGCCCGGGAGTTCATAAACCCCAAGGCCAGAAGAGACCACTGAGCTCATGCAGTCTGACCTCCTGTATAACCCGGGCCAGAGACCTGCCCCACAATCCTTCCTTCTGACCTACAGCAGAGCTCTTCTACAAACCTCCCGTCTCAACTTTAAAATGGCCAGTGATGGAGAATCCACCACGACCCTTGGTAAACTGCTCCAACGGTTAATTATGCTCACCGTTAAAATCGTATGCCTTATTGTTCATTTGAGTTAGTCTAGTTTCAAAGGCCAGCCATTGCCTCATGTTAGAGCTTTCTTTGCTACCCTGAAGAGCCTATTATTAAATATTTGTTCCTCGCATGGATACTTCTAGACTGTGACCAAGTTACTTCTTACCATCACCCAGCACGAGGGAAGGGCTCTCTGTGGCTCTCCCCCACAGTTCCCAGCCCGGCCGGTGCTGTTTCAGTCTGAAGCCGGGTCACATACCTGCTCGGGCCCCGGCCCATGCTGTGGGTGCAGCTGGGGGCTCAGGGCGGGCTGTGGGGAGGTGGTGAGCAGAGGGCTGGCTGCCGGACTCTGGTACACCCCCGACTCTGCTGCTAACAGGACGTAGGCTGGCTGCTCGGGTACGTGCGCCGCTGCCTGCTGCACTCCATAGGCTTGTTCTGAGGAGGGCGGCTGCAGCTGCTCTGGCCTGGGCGACAGGGTCTGGAGCAAGGTGGGGACCGTGGCCAGGAGCGGCTGTGGCTGGAGAGGAGCCTGCTGAGGTAGCGGCTGCATCGCGGGAGGCGCAAAAGTGGAGGGCTGCGGCGGGAGGAACGGGACCGCTGGCGGCGCTGTCTGTTGCCCTTCGCCCGGCCCTTGCGCCAGGGGGTACCCCAAGCCGCTGCTGTCCTGCTGGGAGAGCGCCACGGGCATCTGCTCTGTGCTGGCCTCCTGGCTCAGCGCCCCAGGAGACGGCACAAAGGCTGGCTGCTGCGGATCTGCCAGCTGGCTCAGAAACGTCACCTGCTCCACCCGGTACGGAGGCTGCCCCGGGTAGAGGGGCTGAACCGGGTACCCCGGCAGCTCCGGGTACGCATACACCACCGGCTCTGCCGGCTGGGCTGGGCAGGGGGGCTGGTCAGTGTAAGGACCCTGCAGGGGATATGCTGGCTGCAGCCGGTGCGGGGCCTGCAGCGGGTAAGCCAGCTGCTCTGGGGCCAGGACAGGACACACGCATTCCACCTGTTGGTCTGTCTCCTGCACCAGCAGCCCCTGCGGCTGCTCTAGGGTGCCTGTGTGCAGCACAAACTGCGGCTGCTGAGGGGGCGGGTAACCCGGCAGCTGCAACTGCATGGGCTGCGCTGGCTGGGCCAGGGAAGGCTGCAGTAAGGAGTCTGGCTGCATCACAGCATACTGCTGGGGCGGCTGCATGACGGGAACCTGTTGGGGCTGCTGCATGGGTGCAACCGGCTGGGGTTGCTGCATCGATGCAACCTGCTGTGACTGCTGCATGGTAGGAACCTGCTGCATGGGCGCAGTCTGTTGAGGAATTTGCTGCGGCTGCTGCATGGCGGGAACCTGTTGGGGCTGCTGCATGGGCGCAACCAGCTGGGGTTGCTGCATCGATGCAACCTGCTGTGACTGCTGCATGGTAGGAACCTGCTGCATGGGCGCAGTCTGTTGAGGAATTTGCTGCGGCTGCTGCATGGCGGGAACCTGTTGGGGCTGCTGCATGGGCGCAACCAGCTGGGGTTGCTGCATTGATGCAACCTGCTGCGGCTGCTGCATGGCAGGAATCTGCTGCATCGGTGCAGTCTGTTGAGGAATTTGCTGTGGCTGCTGCATGGACATCACCTGCTGGGACTGCTGCATGGCAGGAACCTGCTGCATCGATGCAACTTGCTGCAGTTGCTGCATGGCTGGAATCTGCTGCATGGGTACAGTTTGCTGAGGAATTTGCTGCGGTTGCTGCATGGGCACCACCTGCTGGGGCTGCTGCATGGCAGGAACCTGCTGGAGCGGCTGCATCGATGCCACCTGCTGCGGCTGCTGCATGGGCGCCCCAGGCTGCCCAGCCAAGGAAGCAGGCAGGAGCTGGGCCATCCCCTGCATGTTGCCAACAAACTGGGCCGAGGGCTGGTTCTGCGGTGCCAGGCTGTGACCGAGGGTCAGGAAGCCAGAAGCCGGGTCGACCTCGGCTGCAGTGGTGGTGGCCATCTGACTCCCGGTCCTGGTGGTGGAGTCCAGCTGCGCGCTGGCTGCCGGCATGGCCTGGGGAGAGGCAGCTGTCAGGATGGCCTGGGACACCGCCATGACCGATGGCTCCAGCACCGTAGGCAGTTGTGACTCGAGGTGCTGGTGGCAAAGGAAACGTGGGGCTTACAGGTGCGGAACCACAAACTAATCACAGCACAGCCCCCCCACCCCAAAACAACCTAGGCTCTGTCCACGTCTGCACTAATGCATTCTGGGAAAAACAATCTGAGCGGATACCCCATAGAGCAGTAGGAGGGCATTCCCAGAGCATCTCCAGCAGCAATGCATTCTGGGGGTGAGACATGGACGCAGCCTGCTGCACAGCATCATAAGAACGTAAGAGCGGCCACACTGGGTCAGACCGACGGTCCATCTAGCCCAGTGTCCTGTCTTCCGACAGTGACCAGTGCCAGGTGCCCCAGAGGGAATGAGCAGAACAGGGAATATCAAGTGATCCATCCCCTGTCCCCCATTCCCAGCTCCTGGCAAACAGAGGCTAGGGACACCATCCCTGCCCAGCCTGGCTAGTAGCCATTAATGGACCTATCCTCCAGGAACTTAGCTAGTTCTTATCTATCATGAGGAGAGCAAGGCGCTCCGGGAAAGACAGGCAACATCAAGGGATGCAGGGGCGGGATACTGTCTGGCTCAACATCTTCAGTTTACAAAAGCAAACGGCTCAGGCCCCCAGCCAGAAACCTGGGGAAAGGAATGGCTGCCCGGAAATTGGATTCAGCAGAGCCCTGCTCAAATGCCTCAGATCCCTCATAGTAACGGGGCTCTCTCTTTGGATCCCCTTGCGCTGATCCTCCAATGTGCGTCCAGCCCTTGGGACAATTATATTCCCCCAAAATAAGTTGCTTTTGGTCCAGTGCCCCAGAGGCTCCGATTTTGGCTAAGCAGGGTGGAAGCAGGTGGGGGCTTGTACAGGAGGTCCCTGCCCACGAAAACACCAAGTGGTAGAGGAGGCAAGTACTAAGTCGAAGCAGGGATGACTGGGGACGGCCTGTCCCTCTTATTACTTTTAACCACAATTGGGGCCGGTCAGGAATTTCCCCACAAATTTTGCCAGATTCAGGGAAACTCAAACTTTCCAAGGGAAAGGATCCTCTTTTGGTGGGGAAGGTCCCTCGGGGCCAGACAGAGCCCCACCCCAGAGGCGAGGGAATCACCTAGAATGTGGGATCCTAGATTCAAGTCCCTGAACCAGGAAGGACTTGACCCTGGGGTTCACACATCCCTGTTCAGTGCTTTCCCCACCTGCCAAGGATTTCTCTGCACCAGCCACCCCTCGTGTGTCAGCCGCACCACACAGGACACACCAGACGTACCATTATCGGCGTGAACTGCGGGACCGCGCCAGGTGACACCTGGGGCTGGGGAGCTGCCGGTGGAGCCAAGCTGGGGGTGGGTAGAGCTGGGGGTAAGATCTGCAGGTGGCCCAGGTTCTGCTGCTGCACCTGCTTAATTAATTAACGACAGTGACAAATAAAGAAGCTTGTTAATGACAAAGCACCACCGGACCCCACCTGTGCTCTCCCCGACTCGGATCTGCTGCACCCTCCTACCTGGGTCTCTGTAGATGCTTGGCTCCCCTTTTAGGGGACATCTACACTGTACGCAAAGCCGGGATCTGCAGGACACGGCTAGTGGACTTGGTGCAGCCAAGCCCCTGCTCACGCGTCCACACTGCCTTGGAAGCCCGGGTTTCGCAACTGAGCTAATGCGCTATGCAGCCCTTCTGACTTGAGCTGCGTTCACACGGCCGAAGGACAGGGCTTGGATGCGGGTCACGGCCGGGCTCAGGGCCTGACCCACCCCACTAGCAGGGTCCTATGGCCCGGGCCCTGAGCATTCGCTGACCCAAGAAAGACTGATTTGTGTGTGGCGGAAGCGGGGCTTGAGCTCAGCCCTATCTCAGAGCCTGGGTTTGGTGCAGACATGCCCTAGGAGTCCCAGACGCCCTGCCCCCCCAGGCCACAGCATGGTTTTGAACTTGATGGGAGGCGGTTCAGTAACGCGCCGGGGGTCCCTCGCACCAAAGATAATGGGTAACCTCCAACCCTACCCCCTGTAACGCCTCCAACTCTGACCCACTCCCCAGAACCCCCCAACCCTAATCCCCAACACCCCATTTTCATGGCACCCCCAAACCTGTCCCCTACAATCTCTTCTCATGGCCCCTCACGACTCAGGAGTCGGATCCTAGGACCCTGCTAGAAGGGTGGGTCAGAGCCTGAGTCCCAGTGAGCCAGTGCTGAGCGCTGAGATGCTCCGAAACCCAGCAAAGCGAGTGGGTCACAGAGCCCAAGTGGGACTGTCTACACTGCAATTTGTAATGCCGCAGCACCAACCCGAGTCTGTCAGTCCTGGCTCTGGGATTCACTGCAGTGGGCTGGGGAGATGTACCTTTAACAGCCTAGCCTGTGGGCCTTGCTCAGATGCTCGGGGTCAGCAGATTTGGGGTAGGGAGGGGATTTCCCCCAGGTCAGGGTTTTTGGGGCGTGGGACAATCCAGGCGCTGGAGACACCGTTCTGTGGCCTTACACGCTGCGCGTGGCTAAGGACGCCCTTGGTGTACCGTACAGTCATGGACCCTAGGATGACGGCTGGTGATCCGAGGAGGCACCTTACCCCAGCAATCTGCTGATAGTGTCCCATCACCGGCTGCGATGGGTAGAGGTGTCCCTGAAGGCCGGCTTCCACCGGTGGGGGGATAGAGGCCTGTGGAGGGCAGCCCATCACCTGCTCCGTGTAGGGCAGGCTGTGCTGTCTGGAGGCATCCGATAGAATCACTGACCCAGCACTCTTCTCCGACAGGCTCTCGGCTGTATGGGGAGGCAGGAAAGCCCTGTCAGTCACTCAAAGCATTGACAGGCGTGTCCTTTCCTAGCAGGTGCAAACGCTGAGTTAACACGCAACGGGGTGGGGGAGGACACAGGAACCAAAGACTCACTAGGTCCCACTCCAGACCTATGTCTTCCTCACCACCATCACCAAGTTCTTGTCTAGCGCGCGTCTCCAAGCACTTTACGGAGCAGGGAAAACATGCCACTGAGACCGGCAGGATCACTGGGCAGGGACTAGAAGCCGGCTGTTCTTGGCCCCCGGGGCAGCGCGCTACCCACTAGGCCACACTGCCCATAGACTCACATCTAAGGCTGCTCAGCGAGGTCAAAATGACAGTAAACGATGGCTGCTCAGAAAAACCAGGGCAATTATCACCAGTCTCCAGGAACTCCAAGAGGCACCAACTGCCCCAATCCCCACCCCTCCAAAACATCTCCCTGCCACCCCGAGGAGGGGGCGGGACTGTGGCGGCGTGGGGACCAAGTCATAGCATGGGGGGCACAGAGCGCGCCACCCTCAGGAGGTGGGGAGAAACCCTTTCTGCTTTCTGCTTCGTTATCGCTGTTGTGAGGGCAGAGTCTGGGCCAGGAGTTAGCACACCCCGGGACTACAGATCACCACAAGGCCCCTCCCTCCTTTACCTCAGGCTGGGGCTACCCCTAAAGATGAGCTCCACCAACACGCCCTGGTAGTGTGAACGCAACCCCAGCAAGACCTGCGATGGCTCAAAGCCGGAGGCAGCTGTGTTCTCAGGGTGTTTTTTTCACCTTCCCCCGAAGCATCAGGGATGGGCCTCAGCTGGAGAGGGACACCGGACTGAGGGGAATGGGGCTCTTTGCAGCTGCCGGTTGGCAGGTCTGGCTCCCAGGCTCGGGGTGGCCAGACGTGGGATGGGGGAGGCAGGGACGTGGTGGTCCCTCTGCAACATGGGATCATCGGGGCACATCTCAGCGAATCAATTCCCTTCTATAGCAGGCGAGCGGGTGACGTTTCGGTCTCTCCGGAGGAGACTAAAGGGGTCAGGGGGCTGGTGAAATTGACTAGCCACCCCTGTCGCTCCATGTACCTGCCAAGGAAGACTGGTGCTGAGTCTGCTGCAGCAGCTGCTGCCGGACGTGCTGGTCCACCTCCGTCTCCTCCCACTCGGCACCCGCCGGCGGGGACGGGCGGGTCAGCGAGACGCCCTGGGGCAGCAGGGCCCCACCAGCTGCCTTGCACTGGGCTTCCCTCTGTTCCTCCAGGCAGCCGGCTTGCCGCCGCTCTCGGGTCTTCTTGATCAGGGCCACACGGTCCCGGATGGACTTGGCCACAGCTTTGGAGTCGCTTTCGTGGAAGAATCCGGATTTCACCTGCAGAAGGGGGATCAAGATAGGAAAGACGAGGAATCACGCCTGTTCTCCAGATACCCTGGAAAGACGAGGAATCGTGCCCGCTCTCCGGATACCCCACGAAAGCCTCTCTCGGGTTGTTAACCAAAAGCATGCAGCTTTTAGCTCTCCACCCTTTTACGGGAGAACTCCTTGGAGGGCTCAGAGATGTGGATCAACCACTCTCCCCGTTCTCAGGCAAGAGGCATTGCTGACTCTCATGATATCGGACCCCTGACGGAACCAGGATTTCACGTCAATGTTTCTTCATAAAGACCCAGCTGCCGGAGTCATGTGATTTGGGGAGAATGTCACCTTTCTTTTTACCAAAAAAAAAAAAAAAAAAAACTTTCTAGCCCTCGGGACTGAGGAGAAAATCTTGCAAACGGGACGTTCTAAAGGCTCAAAAGCTAGAAAACAAATAAGACCCCACATTTCAAAAGAGATTTTTCAAGCCACATCTCACGATTTTGGGATGACACCTAATTTATAATTTCAGAACATTTGGGGCCAGCAACGCCATCTTTAACGAGGCCTTGTCGACGCACATTCATCCAATTGGTTAGGGGAAAGCGCTCTTATTTCCTCTTCACAACTGACCTTAAAAAAAAAAAAAGCCCAGCCTGTTGCCGGCACAGCCTTCTGTGTGGATTCTCCTGTTTCAGTTTAACTAAAAGTGTATGTCTTGGCTGCAGTTGCGAAGTGTGATTGCCGCACACCTGAGCTAGCTTTGATGCTCACTGCAGGGTAGGCATGCCCTGAGTGGCTTTAAATTCATATCACGTTACACCTGTGACAGACGCAAGACCTTGGAGGAGAGGAAATGTCCGAATTGATCCCACAGTGCAGGGCAGTAGGGGATATTTGTAGGATATTATATCAACAAGTGGTCTATGGACCTTTGTGTTCCTGATCCTCCTGAACTGGGAATCACTAGGAGGGTGATGAAAGCAAATCCCCAGTCCCGGTTATATAGATACCCCGCCCTTTGACACTCTGCATCTCTTGGAGAGACAAAGACCTAGGAGATGTCCCCAGCCTGAGCTGGCTTAGAGACAAAGCTGCTCCCCAGTGAGGCTCTGCCAGACCCCCATGGTCCACCAGGACTCCACACGGACAGCCACTGGGTGAGTGTGTCGACAGCTTGTGGCTTCGTGAGAGCATTTCTCTCAGATGTTCCAAGCCAATCCCCAGGGTGCTTTGCCACAGCAGACATGGCCAGAGACAGCAGGATCACCAGTGTCAGCGTGAGAGAAATGTTAATAAAGTTTCAAATAGTTTGAATTTAAAAAAAAACAAAACAAAAAAAACAGTTCCCACTTCTCAACCAGTCGGGTTTCAGACACATCCCTGATGGCACGAATGCGGCTTGATCTCCATCCTTCCCGGAGTCACCCAGGAAAGGCGGGTGAGACACGACTTCGGCATGGAAAATACAAGCAGAGCCGAACAACGGTAACGCTTCCGGACCTTCTTAGTTATTAATGTGCACTCAGAAAGCGCCTGGATCCCCTCCAGCCCCACTGTGCAAACAGTGAGAGACAGCCCCTGCCCCGACGAGCTCCCACATAGACAAAGGGAGGGAGGAGAGACAGTGGCACAGGGAGCTGCAAGTAGGAGGTGTCCGTGCGAAGCGCTCACCATCTCGCACGCCACTTCTTCGGGGACATCCGACTCCAGGTTGAAACTGAACTCGATGGCTTCGTTGTCCTTGTGCTTCCCCTTCAGTTTCTTGGGGTCTTCCACCCACAGTCTCAAGGCCAAAGAAGAGCTCAGCCCGTCATCGTCCTCTGCCAGCTCCACCCGCAGCCCCGTGTCCTCCGCGAAGAAGGCATGGTTCAAAAGGTCTTTGATGGACAACCTGATGGTGAGAGGTGGGGTGGGGTGGGGGTGGATTAGGGGTCCATCGCCAACAGGGCATTGACATCCTGGTCAGTGACCACTGCAACCACACAATTTCTAGCCTCTTTGGGGCCACCCAGTCTGTCCCCGCCCCGGTACCCAGGTAAAGCAAGGAACCACTCAGCTGACCGGGACGGGGGTGGAGGGAGCGAGAGTCTGACGGTGGCCTCAGATGCTTTGAACTGGAGCCAGAGCACTCGAGTGATCTACCTCAGGGTCACAGAGCAAATCACCAGGAGAACCAGGAATAGGACCCAGGCGTCCTGGCTCCCAGCCCCCCTGCTCTAACCCACTAGACCCCACTGCCCTCCCAGAGCCGTGGAGAGAACCCAGGAATCCTGGGTCCTAGCCCCCCAGTTCCCCTGCCTGCTCTAACCACTGCACCCCCCACACCAGGTGCAGGTAATAGAATCCAGACGTCCTAATTCATCTCTACACAGCACTGCCATTGTGGTCAGGAGACCCCGCAGCTTTTCCTTTTTAACTTTACTTCAAACAGCCCAATGGCCCCCCCACACGCAGTACGGCAGCTGCTCGGCTGCTGACTCAGGAAAGCACAGTAGCGCGCGCTCGAGTCCCGGGGACTTCCTGAATCAGACTCGGAGGCCGCAGCCAAGGCCAGCCCATCGGCCCTGCGACGGGCATCTCTGAGCTGGTGCCTCGCAGGGAGACGCACCTTTCAGATTTGTTCTGCCGGATGCACCCCTCAATGATCTCTTTCACCTCCGGGTCAGTCACCTTGTTGAAACTGGCGGGTTTAATGCCCTGGAAGAGAAGGGAATTGTTATGGTGTGCCGAGCGGCACCAGTCCCTTCCTTTGAGCCAGCTAGCTGGGAGCAGGGTGTCTATGACCTACTGCCAAAGGGTCTGCCTCCGCACACCGAAGTTTCATAGATCCCATGGATCATGTTAGACCTTTCTCTGCCAGACTGAAGAGCCCATTCATAACTTTTGTTCCCTAAGTTAGTATTTGTGTGACTGAGTCTCCACAGCCCCTTCTCTCGGTTAAGCCAAAGAGACTGAGCTCGTTGAATCCCACTTCCAACCCTTCCGTCATTCTAGTGGCTCTTCGCTGAGCCCTCCCCGATTTATCCACATCGTCCTTGAACTGTGGGCACCAGACTTGGACACAGGATCCCAGCAGCAGTCGCACCATTGTAACGGAACCTTCTTGTAAACGACTCTTTTGGCGTTTGTTCCAGTGGTCAGCTGCCCTCACTGGTAAAATGTGCAACATTTGCAATTGAAACATGTCTGGCTTCAGTTCACAGCCCCTTGGGTCTTGTTCTCCTCTAGCTCAAAGAAACCTTTCGTATCCGGGCTTCTCTCCGCGGGAAGGTGCTCACACACGGTAATCGAGTCACCTGCCGCTCTTCCTCTTGAGGAGCTAAGCCCTCTTTCCTTCTCTGACTGTGAGGCATTTCTTCCAGCCCTCCAATGGTTTTCTGCACCCTCTCCAATTTCTCAACATCCTTTTTAAAAATGGGGACACGGAAACTGGATGTATCGTTCGGTGTCAGGCTCACCAGTGCTGTTTACAGAGGTAAAATCACCTCTCCTGTGGACTGCGATAGACCCATCTCCCACCCTGGCCATCAGATAATCTAGCCTGACCTTCTGTACAGCGCAGGCTGTCGAATTTCATCCAGTTAGTCCTCCTGTGAGCCCAGTAGCAGGGGTTTAATAACAGGGACCGCACTGGTACAGTTACAAAGTGTGGCTTCGATTACGGCTATTCCATAGGGGAAATCACATGTATATTATATTTATGCTGCTACCTCAATCAACTAACCTACTAAATCTCATCAAGAATATTACCAGCTTTGTCTGACAAGCCCCATTGTCCATAAAACCATGGGGACCGGCATGAATTATATTCCGATCCTTTCATTCTTTATCAACTGAATCCCGTGTCAGGGACTGATGCCAGGCGAATGTTACCCAAGTCATCCCACTGGTTCTTTTGGAATATCGGCATGACATGAGCACTTTCTCAGTCTTCTTGAGCTTCCAGTATGAGGCAGGAATGTCTGTGAGGGGAGGGCTCCTGCCTCATACTGGCAATGTGGGGCGATCAACAGGTTATCTCAAGTGCTTATATACAAATACACAAAGCCTTGGAAACAAGCAGGGAGAACTGGAGGTCCTGGTGATGTCAAGGAACTATGACGTGATCGGAATAACAGAGACTTGGTGGGATAACTCACATGACTGGAGTACTGTCATGGATGGTTATAAACTGTTCAGGAAGGACAGGCAGGGCAGAAAAGGTGGGGGAGTAGCACTGTATGTAAGGGAGCAGTATGACTGCTCAGAGCTCTGGTACGAAACTGCAGAAAAACCTGAGTGTCTCTGGATTAAGTTTAGAAGTGTGTGCAACAAGAGTGATGTAGTGGTGGG
The DNA here is from genome assembly GCF_965140295.1 of Lepidochelys olivacea. Classification (NCBI taxonomy): domain Eukaryota; kingdom Metazoa; phylum Chordata; order Testudines; family Cheloniidae; genus Lepidochelys; species Lepidochelys olivacea. The sequence goes on from NC_140433.1 coordinate 14,534,917, forward strand.
AGTCTGCTATAGACCACCGGACCAGGGGGATGAGGTGGATGAGGCTTTCTTCCGGCAGCTCACGGAAGCTACTAGATCGCATGCCCTGATTCTCATGGGTGACTTTAATTTTCCTGATATCTGCTGGGAGAGCAATACAGCGGTGCATAGACAATCCAGGAAGTTTTTGGAAAGCGTAGGGGACAATTTCCTGGCGCAAGTGCTAGAGGAGCCAACTAGGGGGGAAGCTTTTCTTGACCTGCTGCTCACAAACCGGGTAGAATTAGTGGGGGAAGCAAAAGTGGATGGGAATCTGGGAGGCAGTGACCATGAGTTGGTTGAGTTCAGGATCCTGACGCAGGGAAGAAAGGTAAGCAGCAGGATACGGACCCTGGACTTCAGGAAAGCAGACTTCGACTCCTTCAGGGAACGGATGGCCAGGATCCCCTGGGGGACTAACTTGAAGGGGAAAGGAGTCCAGGAGAGCTGGCTGTATTTCAAGGAATCCCTGTTGAGGTTACAGGGACAAACCATCCCGATGAGTCGAAAGAATAGTAAATATGGCAGGCGACCAGCTTGGCTTAATGGTGAAATCCTAGCGGATCTTAAACATAAAAAAGAAGCTTACAAGAAGTGGAAGGTTGGACATATGACCAGGGAAGAGTATAAAAATATTGCTCGGGCATGTAGGAATGTTATCAGGAGGGCCAAATCGCACCTGGAGCTGCAGCTAGCCAGAGATGTCAAGAGTAACAAGAAGGGTTTCTTCAGGTATGTTGGCAACAAGAAGAAAGCCAAGGAAAGTGTGGGCCCCTTACTGAATGAGGGAGGCAACCTAGTGACAGAGGATGTGGAAAAAGCTAATGTACTCAATGCTTTTTTTGTCTCTGTTTTCACTAACAAGGTCAGCTCCCAGACTGCTGCGCTGGGCATCACAAAATGCGGAAGAGATGGCCAGCCCTCTGTGGAGATAGAGGCGGTTAGGGACTATTTAGAAAAGCTGGACGTGCACAAGTCCATGGGGCTGGACGAGTTGCATCCGAGAGTGCTGAAGGAATTGGCGGCTGTGATTGCAGAGCCACTGGCCATTATCTTTGAAAACTCGTGGCGAACCGGGGAAGTCCCGGATGACTGGAAAAAGGCTAATGTAGTGCCAATCTTTAAAAAAGGGAAGAAGGAAGATCCTGGGAACTACAGGCCAGTCAGCCTCACCTCAGTCCCTGGAAAAATCATGGAGCAGGTCCTCAAAGAATCAATCCTGAAGCACTTGCATGAGAGGAAAGTGATCAGGAACAGCCAGCATGGATTCACCAAGGGAAGGTCATGCCTGACTAATCTAATCGCCTTTTATGATGAGATTACTGGTTCTGTGGATGAAGGGAAAGCAGTGGATGTATTGTTTCTTGACTTTAGCAAAGCTTTTGACACGGTCTCCCATAGTATTCTTGTCAGCAAGTTAAGGAAGTATGGGCTGGATGAATGCACTATAAGGTGGGTAGAAAGCTGGCTAAATTGTCGGGCTCAACAGGTAGTGATCAATGGCTCCATGTCTAGTTGGCAGCCGGTATCAAGTGGAGTGCCCCAAGGGTCGGTCCTGGGGCCGGTTTTATTCAATATCTTCATAAATGATCTGGAGGATGGTGTGGATTGCACTCTCAGCAAATTTGCGGATGATACTAAACTGGGAGGAGTGGTAGATACGCTGGAGGGGAGGGATAGGATACAGAAGGACCTAGACCAATTGGAAGATTGGGCCAAAAGGAATCTGATGAGGTTCAATAAGGATAAGTGCAGGGTCCTGCACTTAGGACGGAAGAACCCAATGCACAGCTACAGACTAGGGACCGAATGGCTAGGCAGCAGTTCTGCGGAAAAGGACCTAGGGGTGACAGTGGACGAGAAGCTGGATATGAGTCAGCAGTGTGCCCTTGTTGCCAAGAAGGCCAATGGCATTTTGGGATGTATAAGTAGGGGCATAGCGAGCAGATCGAGGGACGTGATCGTTCCCCTCTATTCGACATTGGTGAGGCCTCATCTGGAGTACTGTGTCCAGTTTTGGGCCCCACACTTCAAGAAGGATGTGGATAAATTGGAGAGAGTCCAGCGAAGGGCAACAAAAATGATTAGGGGACTGGAACACATGAGTTATGAGGAGAGGCTGAGGGAGCTGGGATTGTTTAGCCTGCAGAAGAGAAGAATGAGGGGGGATTTGATAGCTGCTTTCAACTACCTGAAAGGGGGTTCCAAAGAGGATGGCTCTAGACTGTTCTCAATGGTAGCAGATGACAGAACGAGGAGTAATGGTCTCAAGTTGCAGTGGGGGAGGTTTAGATTGGATATTAGGAAAAACTTTTTCACTAAGAGGGTGGTGAAACACTGGAATGCGTTACCTAGGGAGGTGGTGGAATCCCCTTCCTTAGAAGTTTTTAAGGTCAGGCTTGACAAAGCCCTGGCTGGGATGATTTAACTGGGAATTGGTCCTGCTTTGAGCAGGGGGTTGGACTAGATGACCTTCTGGGGTCCCTTCCAACCCTGATATTCTATGATTCTATGATTCCCTGCTATTTCCAAACTGGAAGACATGTCTAGTGGGGTTAGTCCCAGGGCTGGGGCTACACAATATTGTCATTAACAACATGGATAACAGACTGGAGAGCGGTTTTATAAAACCTGCGGATCACACCAGGCTGGGAGGGGTTGCTGGCACTTTGGAGGGCAGGATTAGAATTCAAAACGACCTGAACAAATTGGAGAATTGGTCTGAAATCAACAAGATGAAATTCACTAACAACAAGTGCAGAGAACTCCACAGAGGAAGGAAAAATCAAATGCCCAACTACAAGATAGGGACGAACCGGCTGGGCCATCATACTGCTGAAAAGGATCTGGGGTATTAAGACTTGGCCCCGCTGAGCCCTAAACTGGAGTACTGTGTGGGGTTCTGGGAGCCGCTCCTTAGGAAAGACCTAGACAAACTGGAGACAGTCCAGAGGAGAGCAACAAAAATGAACAAAGGTTTAGAAAACCTGACATTTGAGGAACAGTTACAAAAATTAGACGTGTTTAGTCTTGAGAAAAGAAGACTCGGGGGGATCTGATACCAGCCTTCAGATCTTTTAAGGGCTGTTATAAAGTGGATGGTGACCAAAGGAGACTGAGGTTAGATATTAGGAAAATTCTCATTATAAGGGTAGTTCAGATCTGGAAAGGCATCGCTGTTTTTAAGGACATGGCTGTCAGGCATGGTCTAGCTTTACTTGGTCCCACCTCAGAGTAGGGGGCTGGACTTGAAGATGTCTCAAGATCCCTCCCAGCCCAACATTTCTATGATTCAAAGACACATTAAAAATTAGCATCAGCCAGGGGGAGATCTCTGCCAACTCTTTAAAGCCAGAAGAGACCATTATGGTCACCTAGTCTGAGCTGCCTCACACAGAGGGTAGGATCCGGCCAGCCCCTTCTGTCAACTCCCTTATCCCACTCTGAAACTTCCAGCCTCTACTTTAAAATGCTAAAGCAGAACCTCTGAGCTTTACATAATGTGGAACCGGGGACAAATCCATTCTAATCCATTTGACTCATCCTTTCATCCACACTTGCCAGCCCTTCCACCCTCTGTCACAATAATTACACGTGACTTTGCTGAGAATTAACTGGGTCTGTTTGTCCGCTGATGTTGTTTTCTCCTGCTCTGGACAGGTTCAGTAAACAGGGCTTCAGAATGTATTGAAAGAATTGGCAGCTTCCATTCCCCAGTTCTAGAAAAGCAACTTTGATACACCTCTACTTAAAACTCTTTCTAACACAGAGTCACGTCCACTGAATGCATCCGATGAAGCGAGCTGTAGCTCACGAAAGCTTATGCTCAAATAAATTTGTTAGTCTCTAAGGCGCCACAGGTCCTCCTGTTCTTTTTGCAAATACAGACTAACACGGCTGCTACTCTGAAAAGAGTCACATTAGCATCCTTCCACCTTTTTATGCATATTAAGGAGAGGCCTGGAGCGTGTGTGTGTGAGAGAGAGAGTGAGATACACAGACAGGGATTAGGGCCCCTATCATTCTGCGTGCTGCACAGCCCCTGACTAGGTCCGGGGTCCCTGTCGTGCCAGACGCTGCACAGATCTGCCCCCCTTTCCCCCAGCCCACCCCAGCTACCATCAGGTTCCCCATTTTTTCCCCACACACACTCCCCAGAGGGTCAAGATTTCCCAGTGACTAGCGTTTGGGGCACTTAGTTTGAGACAAGGACGCCGCTCAGCCTCCACAGACTGAAACCGAGCCTGGGGATGTGGCACGTTACGGTCGGTACACAATTTTGGAAGCGACTAGCGTGTTGCGCCCCGAGACCAATGCGGAAAGGGCACTACTCAGCCGGCGGCTCCAAACAGACTAAGTTTAGCCTCCGATTTGCACAGCAAGGTTAGTGCTGAGTAATAGGCTTACCCACCCTAATCTGCCAATGTACAAGTTTATGCTAACGAGGAAGTTAAATTTACACCTACGCTGGTGACTTTGCGATAGATCTGGGCAGCGTTCTGGCACTCAGAGTAGGGGTACTCGGAAGTAGCCATTTCCAGCATGCACATCCCGAAAGCATACACGTCCACCGACTCATCGTAATGCTCTTCATACATCTCGGGGGCCATGAACTCGGGGGTGCCTGTGGAGGGAAAGAGGGATGTCTTTCAAAAGCTTCTCTGATCTGCAAGCCTTTAGTCAGGCAAGACAAGCTGCCACACCACATCCCACACATCAAACTCCTCCTGGACGTTTTTCTTGAATTCCCACCTCCCCATCAGCAGGAACAAAAGAGGTGGAATGAATAAGTCAAGGTACCACCTTCTTGATAGCTTCATAGGGTATCTCTGCACAGTATGCGGAGACATACACAAGCTAAGCTTTGAACTAACTGCATGCTACAGACGCTGCAAGTTCAAAGCCCGGCCCAGCCAGAATTGGTTGCATGAACACAGGCTTGTTGCTGCAATTTGCCAGTGATAGGTGAGGATTTTATTTTGCCATACTGCAGTGTGAGTGGAGGAGAAGAGCCAGAAAGATTGCTAAGTGATTAGGAAAAGGACATCTGAGATTGTACGTGACGTGTGGGATACACTGTGGGGTTTGCGGTGGTTGAATGCCATCAGGCTGTTTTAATACGGCTAACAGTAGATGCATACATCTAGGAACAAAGAATGTCCACCACACTGATAGCGACTTAGAAAGGAGGTCAGTGTGGTTATCCCCATTTTATAAAGGGGGAAACTGAGGCAGAGAGTGGGGAAATGACTCCCCCCGCATGCCAAATCACCCCGGGCCGGCTGCTTGAGCAGGGAGCGCGCCGTTGTCGTACCAATGACGCTCTTAGCAAATGACGTGCGCATCAAGGTTGCCAGGCCCAGGTCGCCGATCTTCACCGAACCCGTGGGTCCCGTGATAAAGATGTTGTCGCATTTCAAGTCCCGGTGGATGATGGGCGGGGTCCGGGTGTGGAGGAACTGCAAGCCTTTCAAGATCTGTCGGCACCAGCTCCTCAGGACCTTTGGTTTCATGACTTTGAATCGCTTTAAGTACCTGGGCAGGGGGAGAACCATGGACTGGTCAGAGAGGAGGAGAGGCTTTCCCAACACAGCCTTTGTCCATAGTGGGGATGCACGCAGAGCGCCGAGCAGCCTGCTGAGCCAAGGCGAGTGTGGTAGTACCTGCTGTCTGTCTGGGAAAGGAGCTGCAGGCCTCACTGTGCGGGACACTGGAAAGACCTAGCTATGTGCCAACCCCAAGGTGTCAACCCTTCTCAAAGCAAGTCCCCCATCCCATACCTGGACTAGCCAGCAAGCCGGTAATAACCGTGGGGTACCTGGGTTTGACTCCCTAGGGGGTCTCTCTGCAAGCTGGCATAGGCTCGCTCATCATCTACACTTAAGAGTCATTAAGGGATAATGCTAAGACCATCAACTCTAACGACTCTGGCTCAGGAAGGCTGACGCTGAAGGACACGGAGGCCATGTCGAGACACCACAAAATTAAGTCGACCTAACTGACGTCAGCATAGAGCCGCCGCAGTAATTACATCACTTGTGCATGTCGACACTTTGCTCTTCATGTTGGTGGTGTGCATCCTCACCAGGCACACTTGTCTCGATTGAACTGTCACCGTGGGGCACCGTGGGATGGCTTCTCAAAGCCGGCAACGGTCGACGTACGCAACGCAGCGTTTACACTGACGCCGTGTCAACCTAACTACATCAACCTTGACTCTGCCGCTCACAGAGGTGGCGTTATTAATTAGCAGGCAAGTTACGTCAGTGGGAGTGAAATTTTAGGGTAGACACTGCAGAGTTAGGTCAACGTAAGCTGCCTTGCATCAATCTAACTCTGTAGTGTAGACCAGGCCAGAACTCCAGCAGGGTTTAAAAAGACCAGACCGAAATAAGACTCATGGCAGATGAAATTCAATATCGGTAAGCAACAGAAAAAATCATCCCAACCATACATACAAATGAAGGGGTCTAAATCAGCTGTTGCCTCTCATGAAAGAGATCTTGGAGTCATTGTGGATAGCTCTCCAAAAACATCCACTCAATGTGCAGCAGCCGTCAAAATAGCTAACAGAATGTTAGGAACCATGAGGAAAGGGACAGAGAATAAACCAGAGACTATCATAATGCCACTATATAAATCCATGGCAGGCTCACACCTGGAATACCGGTCACCCCATCTCAAAAACGATAGATTAGAATTAGAAAGGGTCCAGAGAATGGCAACAAAAATGATTCGGGGGTGGAACAGCTGCCATATGAGGAGAGATTACAAAGACTGGGACTGTTCAGTTTAGAAAAGAGACGACGTGAAGGGGGGTATGACAGAGGTCTGTAAAATCATGACTGGTAAGGAGAATGTGACTGCGGAAGTGTTATTTACCCCTGCACAGAACACAAGACTAAGGGGCAACTATGTTAAAACTCAGCAGGCCTGCACCAAGTATGACTGGGAGCAGGGAGAGGAGATAGACAGACTTACGTCTTTAAGGTGCCAGAAGTCATCAGCTCAGTGACTAACACAATGCATTTCTTCCCCTTCACCGTGGACTCCCAGGAATCATAAAACCGGACGATGTTCGGATGCTGTAGGCCTTTTAGCATCTCTGCTTCTTCCTTAAACCTCTGCTGTTCTGCTTTGGTTAGCTTCCTGTCCTGGAACGGGGAGAACATTTGGGGAAGGGGGAATAAAGCAGATTCACTTGTTACTCCCGACAGTCACAGCTGAATGACTGTCTAGCTATTATACTGTGGCCGCGCCTTGGCGCAAAGCCGCAAAGGTATTTAGACATTTAACTCCCTTGAGATAGACTCCAGGAGCTCAATCTATTTCACTTAGCCACGGCAAGGTTATGGGGTGACCTGATTATGTGGGGAACACAAGGGTTCGAATGGGCTCTTCAATCTAGCAGACAAAGGTCTGACGCAGTTTGATGGCTGGAAGTTGAAGCTAGACAAATTCAGACTGGGAAGACGACGCAAATATTGAACCAAGTGGAATCCACCGCTGGAGCAGAGTACCCAGGGTGGCAGTGGGGTCTCCAGCATCAGCAATTTTTAAATCAAGATGGGATTTTTTTAAAAGGAATTATTTGGGGGCAGACCTATCGGCTGCGTTATCCAGGAGGTCAGATTAGACAAGCACAGTGGTCCCTCTGGCCTAGGGCTCTATTCATCTGTTTGTGCCTTTTTGTCTACGAATCTAGGAAACCCTCTGGTGAGCTTCTTCTTCCCTTGAAAGTGCATGAGCGTAGCTGTGTGGATGAGGGGGGGTGGTATCCTTGTACCAGCAGAAGCCCTAATGGGTAGGCAGTTATACTGGTACAGTAAAGGGAAGAGCTAGCCTGGGAGAGTGAAAACGTTACAGCTTTTTTGTACAGACAAGGCTTCAGTGAATACATTTTTGCCAACTCAGGCGACGAACTCGGCTCTTTAAGGCAGGGGACCATATCTACCTACATGTAAAATGCCCATAAATCACAACTAGGATGATGCTTTTTAGGCAACAGTTTTAGGGTCATAAAATAGATTCATAGCATCTAGTCTGCCCTTTTGTGTGACACAGGCCACCAGGCTTCCCTGAATTAATTCCCAGTTGAACTAAGGGATTTTTTCTAAAAGATCTGCTCATCTTGATTTTAAAATGTCTAGTAATGGCGAATCCACCACAACCCTTGGTAAGCTGCTCCAATTATTCATTCCCCACCCTGTTAAGTCAACCCTTAACCTTCTCTTTGTTAAGCTATATAGACCAAATTCCTGGCGTGTCTCACTCTTGGACACCGTTACTAATCTTTTAGTCATTCTTGTGGCTCTTCTCTGACCCCTCTCTACTTGGTCAACATCCTTTTCGAACCGGGGATACCAGAACTAGACCCAGGGTTCTAGCAGCGGACCCCTGCCCCCCCACAAGACAGAAACCAGGAAACGGAGGCATGGAGAAATTCAAGTAATTTGCCCAAGGACCTACAGCTGACAGAGTGCTGACAAGGCTGGCCTTTCCTCCTCTTCACCTGCAGAGGTTTCCGCTCCCTGTGCCCCTCTCTTTTTTGTTTCATTGCCGTTACTGCAAGTTCAGAACTGGCCTGACCACTTTCCAGGACTTCCCAGGAAGTTTATTTAAATGCTGACGCTCCTCTCTATAACCCAGTTTCTGGGGGTAGTTCACATTCAGAGTTTCCTCTTGCGGGTGGCTTTACAAAGGCACAGCCCTTCCAACATAACCTCTTACCCTTTAATAAGCCAAAATAAACAGTCATTTAAGTGGCACTTAGATCTGCTGATAGCTGGGAGATTTGAAAGGAGGGAGGCTTGCTGATGAAAAGAGGCAGGCATTTAGGACCAGATTACCTTCCCTGCTACAGTTTAAGAGGTTTGATTTTCATTCCCCAAGGCCAAATATCACTCCTGGCAATACCTAAAAAAGACCAATTAATCTATGGACTACCAACTGCATACACTATCCCCATCCATGCAGGGCTATAGGGACTTGTTAAATGCCCGTCCATTTCCCCCATTGGAGGGAATTGGCCTCGGAGGGCAGGGCGGGAGGAAGGGAGGGCTGCCCCAGCACACTGGTTTCAGAGTAACAGCCGTGTTAGTCTGTATTCGCAAAAAGAAAAGGAGGACTTGTGGCACCTTAGAGACTAACCAATTTATTTGAGCATAAGCTTTCGTGAGCTACAGCTCACTTCATCGGATGCATCACTGGGTTTTAGATGCATATCTCTCTCAAACAGACACAAAGGTAAACAAAGGGACCTGGCTCAGGAATGAGAAGCAGCTGAAGTTTTGTGGAGAATGAGAAGTGTTTGAGTCTGGCACTGACAGAAGACATGCTGAAGGTTCAAACACAGGAAATCCTTGCTGGATTGGCCTGCTTTTCTGGACGGCTAATCACCATGGCCTCTGAGCCCCTGGCCAGCCCTCCTCAATGGAGAGTCTTTTGTCCTCATGCAAACATGCCCACGCTCACTGCTGCCTCCAACCCTATCATCCCGCACTCACCCCATAACCCATCAACAACTCCCCCCCCACCCATCCACTGTCCCCAATACCTTCTGGGCCACTCACAGCACCTCCTCCTCCTGCCAGCTCAGCATGCCGCTCCCTCCCATCCCAGGGTAGGGCTGGTTTTCCCAATCCCGGCTCGCTCCCGTCGCCCACGCTGCATTCACAGGGCCTGACTGCCCCTCTGTTGTGCAGGCCAAATCTCAGCAACTAGCATTGTGATCCATCTGGCCAGGGCCTTCTGCAAGTGCAACAACTGCAGACTTGTTAATCTGGGCCTGGCTAGGGGCTACAATCCACTGAGTCTATCCCCCTCTGGTCTACTTTCTGCCTTCGCCACAGACTTCCCGTGCAACCTTGGTCAAGTCACTTTTGCTCCTCCATGATTCAGTTCCCCCCACACCTCACCCCAGAGAACAGAGACAAGGATTCTCTATCTCAGCTGCCCGTACTGAGACTCAAAGTCCACCGACTGGGAGGTGCTCGGAGGAGAAAGCTAAAGGTTTATTGGACCAGCTCCGGGCCTGGCTCTGCCGTTGTCTCACTGGATGATGACCCACCACAGACAGATGGGGCTACCAGGCAAAGTTGTTTCTACGCACTGAGCCACACGCGAAGGTTGCCAGACATGGAGTCTACAGCTGCGGCAGGATGGTTGGCTTCAGGCCTAGGGTTGCCAATTTTGGTCAGATGTATTCCTGGAGATTTCATCACATGACAATCTTTAATTAAAGATTAATCTTTAATTCCTGGAGACTCCTGGCCAATCCTGGAGGGTTAGCAACGTTATTCATGCCATAAAGGGAGTTGCAGAGGGACTCAGGAGGGAGTTGACACATACAACAGGACAGTCAAACCCGGGCTCCTGCTACAGAACATTCTGCTCGCAAACCCTCCGACTCAGGGGCCCCGTTAGCACCCCCGTCATTCTGCCACAGAGGGGAAGGGTACTGATTGGCCAGCTGGATCAATGACTGCGGGAACAAATAAGGTGACCACAGTAGGCTTCCGTTTATACAGCTAGCACTGCTCCAAGCTGACACCCCCCCCACCCGGCCGGCTCTCCAGATTCGCAAGCCACCAAACTGCCCTGAATTCATCCATTCAAACTGCCCTGAGTTCATTCATTCATGAACGTGGATGCATGAGGAGTGGAAAACTCTGACCAGGCTCGGCAGATCAAACTCCCTGTGCAGAAGATTAAACTAATTATTATGTTTATGGTAACTATTCTGCCTCCCACTGCGGGGGGGGGGACCCCACAACCAGCAACACACTGGCTTGTGAATCAGCACTGTTCAGAAGCTCAATGTTCCCTGGTAAACAAAGAGGATTTTCACTGGCAAAGGCCTGATTTGCTCTAAAATAGCACATTTCCCTCCCCACCGGCTTTTCCGATCGATGTGTTATTCGGGACACCCACTATAGATTATTATAGATGCTCTACCCCCAGATAAGGAGGTTGAGATGACAAATTCTTTGGGGGATTATGTCTGTTGGACAGGCCAGCTGTGGGGACCCTAGCCAGCTCCTGCAGGGGAAAAATCTGTAAGCAGTAATACGGCTGCAGTTGGGAGCTGTGCTGAAAAGATGCGACGTGTTCTAGATTACAGAGCCGTTATTCTAGATTATTTACACATAATACAGTAGTGCTGAATGACCCCGGCCGAGATCAGGGCCCCATTGTACCGGGCGCTGCCCAGACACAGTGAGACACAGGCCCTACCCCAGCTGAGATCAAGTCCCCGCTGTTTTGGGCACTGCCCAGACACAGAAGTGCACAAAAGAGCTTAGCATGGTAAGTTAAGACCAAAGCTCCTGTGGTTATTAAAGGCAGCAGCCCAATGCCTCCGAGGGGCTGCAATCTGGGGTAAGAGTCATTACAATCCCCACCCCGAAGGACCACATATGTCCTGGTCAAATCCCAACCCACATTCTGCAGTCCCAAAATTCTCTCTTGTGGTTTCACTGGATACAGCATCTTCTGGACTTCAGAAAAGCAGACTTTGACTCCCTCAGGGAACTGATGGGCAGGATCCCCTGGGCAAATAACATGAGGGGGAAAGGAGTCCAGGAGAGCTGGCTGTATTTTAAAGAATCCTTATTGAGGTTACAGGGACAAACCATCCCAACGTGTAGAAAGAATAGTAAATATGGCAGGCGACCAGCTTGGCTTAACAGTGAAATCCTTGCTGATCTTAAACACAAAAAAGAGGCTTACAAGAAGTGGAAGATTGGAGAAATGGCCAGGGATGAGTATATAAATATTGCCCGGGCATGTAGGAATGAAATCAGGAAGGCTAAATCACACCTGGAGTTGCAGCTAGCGAGGGATGTTAAGAGTAACAAGAAGGGTTTCTTCAGGTATGTTGGCAATAAGAAGAAAGCCAAGGAAAGTGTGGGCCCCTTACTAAATGAGAGAGGCAACCTAGTGACAGAGGATGTGGAAAAAGCTAATGTACTTAATGCTTTTTTTGCCTCTGTCTTCACGAACAAGGTCAGCTCCCAGACTACTGCGCTGGGCAGCACAGCATGGGGAGGAGGTGGCCATCCCTCTGTGAAGGAAGAAGTGGTTCAGGACTATTTAGAAAAACTGGACGTGCACAAGTCCATGGGGCCGGATGCGTTGCATCCGAGAGTGCTAAAGGAATTGGCAGATGTGATTGCAGAGCCATTGGCCATTATCTTTGAAAACTCATGGCGATCGGGGGAAGTCCCGGACGACTGGAAAAAGGCTAATGTAGTGTCCATCTTTAAAAAAGGGAAGAAGGAGGATCCTGGGAACTACAGGCCGGTCAGCCTCACCTCAGTCCCTGGAAAAATCATGGAGCATGTCCTCAAGGAATCAATTCTGAAGCACTTAGACGAGAAGAAAGTGATCAGGAACAGTCAGCATGGATTCACCAAGGGAAAGTCAAGCCTGACTAATCTAATTGCCTTCTATGATGAGATAACTGGTTCTGTGGATTTATTCCTCGACTTTAGCAAAGCTTTTGACACGGTCTCCCACAGTATTCTTGTCAGCAAGTTAAAGAAGTATGGGCTGGATGGATGCACTACAAGGTGGGTAGAAAGTTGGCTAGATTGTCAGGCTCAACGGGTAGTGATCAATGGCTCCATGTCTAGTTGGCAGCCGGTATCTAGCGGAGTGCCCCAAGGGTCGGTCCATATGATTCTATGATTCTTCCACTTCCTGTCCTAAACTGAGGCACTGCCTAGGCACGCCCAGTCATGAAGGAGTAGCCTGAATCCTCCTGCTATTCCAACCGTTTAAGGCCACTAGATCATTTATTCTTCTAGGTAGCACAGGCTGGTGAATTTCAATTAGCTCCCCCATTACTGAGCCCAATAACTTGTGTTTGACTCAGGCCTCTTCCAGAAAGGTGTCCCATCTGGCCTTGAAGGCATTAGGAGATGGAGAATCCAAACGCTTCTCTCAGGAGTTTGTTCCAATGGTTAATCACCCTCACTGGGAAACACTGGTGCCTTATTTCCAATTGTCTGGCTGTAACTTCCAGTGGCTGGTTCTTCTGCTTTACTCTGCTAGATTACCGAGCCTGGGGTTTTCCTTACGCAGTACATATCCCCTACCGTCCCCACAGACCACCAGGTTTGCTTAGTGAAGAGACCTGAGCCCTTGGATGAAATCACATGCCCCCCATACACACTTTTTCTTTTTCTGGAAGGAGGACAGTTTGGTTCATTTTACGATTCCTATTTGCCTCCCGTGCATCCTCTTGTCCTCCCGCCCTTTGCAGTCTTCTCTGTTTAGATTACAGGCTCTTTCCGGCAACGATCTGAGCGTGCGTGTCTGTACAGCGCCTAGCACAATGAGGCACTGATCTCACGGGGGCGGGGGGGGGCCTAGAGACAAATGGGAACAGGGGGCACCCAGAGCCACTGAAATGGGGAAATGAGGGACCTTGGTATGGAAGATGAGGGACCTGGGGCGACACACAAAGCCCTTGGCATAGGGGCGATTGGGGGGGGGTTTGCAGGGAGTCTCAGCAATAGGGGGATGGGAGAGTGGCATTCAAAGCAGTTTGTGGGGGGGATGGAGGGTGCATACAGTGAGCTCAGTGAAGAGTGCAACCCCATGGTATTATTTATTAGGTGTATTACGGTAGCACCTAGGAACCCCAGTTCTGGCCCAGAAGCCCATTGTGCTAGGTGCTGTACATCATTATTGAATCATAGAATAACAGACTTAGAAGGGACCTCTGGAGGCCATCTAGTCCAACCCCCTGCCCAGAGCAGGACCAATCCCAACTAAATCATCCCAGCCAGGGCTTTGTCAAGCCTGACCTTAAAAACTTCTAAGGAAGGGGATTCCACCACCTCCCTAGGTAACGCATTCCAGTGTTTCACCACCCTCCTAGTGAAAAAGTTTTTCCTAATATCCAACCTAAACCTCCCCCACTGCAACTTGAGACCATTACTCCTTGTCCTGTCATCCACTACCACTGAGAATAGTCCAGATCCATCCTCTTTGGATCCATCTTTCAGGTAGTTAAAAGCAGCTATCAGATCCCCCCTCATTCTTCTCTTCCGTAGACTAAACAATCCCAGTTCCCTCAGCCTCTCCTCATAACTCATGTGTTCCAGACCCCTAATCATTTTTGTTGCCCTTCGCTGGACTCTCTCCAATTTATCCACATCCTTCTTGTAGTGTGGGGCCCAAAACTGGACACAGTACTCCAGATGAGGCCTCACCTATGTCGAATAGAGGGGAACGATCACGTCCCTCGATCTGCTGGCAATGCCCCTACTTATACACTCCAAAATGCCATTGGCCTTCTTGGCAACAAGGGCACACTGTTGACTCATATCCAGCTTCTCGTCCACTGTCACCCCTAGGTCCTTCTCTGCAGAACTGCTGCCAAGCCATTCAGTCCCTAGTCTGTAGCGGTGCATTGGATTCTTCCGTCCTAAGTGCAGGACTCTGCACTTGTCCTTGTTGAAGCTCATCAGATTTTTTTGGCCCAATCCTCCAATTTGTCTAGGTCCCTCTGTATCCTATCCCTACCCTCCAGCGTATCTACCACTCCTCCCAGTTTAGTGTAATCCGCAAACTTACTGAGGGTGCAATCCACACCATCCTCCAAATCATTTATGAAGATATTGAACAAAACCGGCCCCAGGACCGACCCTTGGGGCACTCCGCTAGATACCGGCTGCCAACTAGACATGGAGCCATTGATCACTACCTGTTGAGCCCGACAATCTAGCCAGCTTTCTACCCACCTTGTAGTGCATTCATCCAGCCCATACTTCTTTAACTTGCTGACAAGAATACTGTGAGAGACCGTGTCGAAAGCTTTGCTAAAGTCAAGGAATAACACGTCCACTGCTTTCCCTTCATCCACAGAACCAGTTATCTCATCATAGAAGGCAATTAGATTAGTCAGGCATGACTTTCCCTTGGTGAATCCATGCTGACTGTTCCTGATCACTTTCCTCTCATCTAAGTGCTTCAGAATTGATTCCTTGAGGACATGTTCCATGATTTTTCCAGGGACTGAGGTGAGGCTGACTGGCCTGTAGTTCCCAGGATCCTCCTTCTTCCCTTTTTTAAAGATGGACACTACATTAGCCTTTTTCCAGTCGTCCGGGACTTCCCCCGATCGCCATGAGTTTTCAAAGATAATGGCCAATGGCTCTGCAATCACATCCGCCAATTCCTTTAGCACTCTCAGATGCAACGCATCCGGCCCCATGGACTTGTGCACGTCCAGTTTTTCTAAATAGTCCCGAACCACTTCTTCCTTCACAGAGGGATGGCCACCTCCTCCCCATGCTGTGCTGCCCAGTGCAGTAGTCTGGGAGCTGACCTTGTTCGTGAAGACAGAGGCAAAAAAAGCATTAAGTACATTAGCTTTTTCCACATCCTCTGTCATTAGGTTGCCTCTCTCATTTAGTAAGGGGCCCACACTTTCCTTGGCTTTCTTCTTATTGCCAACATACCTGAAGAAACCCTTCTTGTTACTCTTAACATCTCTTGCTAGCTGCAACTCCAGGTGTGATTTAGCCTTCCTGATTTCATTCCTACATGCCCGAGCAATATTTATATACTCATCCCTGGTCATTTCTCCAATCTTCCACTTCTTGTAAGCCTCTTTTTTGTGTTTAAGATCAGCAAGGATTTCACTGTTAAGCCAAGCTGGTCGCCTGCCATATTTACTATTCTTTCTACACGTTGGGATGGTTTGTCCCTGTAACCTCAATAAGGATTCTTTAAAATACTGCCAGCTCTCCTGGGCTCCTTTCCCCCTCATGTTATTCTCTCAGGGGATCTTGCCCATCAGTTCCCTGAGGGAGTCAAAGTCTGCTTTTCTGAAGTCCAGGGTCCGTATTCTGTTGCTAATTATTAGGTGTATTACAGAAGCACCTACCAGCCCCGCCCCCCTGACCAGAAACCCTACTGTAACAGGCACAGTACAAAGACAGAACAAAAAAGTGGCCCCTGCCCCACAGAGTTTCCCTTTCAAATAAAAAGGAAACAGGTGGAGACAGACAAAGACAGACAGACACAAGGATCCAATCCCAGGCAGAGTGACGGGCAGCCGTCCGCCCGTTTCTGAGGGGCAGGGCTGAGCCTGGACAGGTGATTGGCGGAAGAGCCAACAGCAGAAGTAACAGAAAACTCGCCACGGGGGGCTGCATCCGCACACGCCTCATGCATGTGCCGGCCCCAAGCGTCCACAAACCCCCGAGGCAAAAATTCACAAGACTGGCTTGAATGTCAGGCAAACACAGAAACGGGGGGCCGGAAGGGACCTTGAGAGGTCAACCAGTCCAGCCCCCGGGGCTGAGGCAGGCCCAAGTAAACCTGTACCATCCTTCATTGGGGTTTGTCCAACCTAAAACAATGACGCGGATCTCACCAGATTTCAAGTGTCAGGGAGAGAAGGGGTTATTGGCCTTCTGATTTCTGAGCCTTTTTTAAAAAGAAAGCATGAGCAGAGATTTTTAATCATCATCATTATCATCAAAGAAAAAAAAGTAACAGGCTCTTACAGATGCCAAAGCCAGCAGGGACCAGAGTCATCGAGTCTGACCCCATCTATAGGACTTCCCCAAAATAAAATTACAAAGCACTTTTTACCTGCGGCGCTCAAAGCATTTCATAACCTTGACTTGTCATGACACCTGTGAGAGGCAGGGCAGCGCTATACAGATGGGGAAAGTGAACCCCGGATAGGCTAAATGATGTGACCTTAAGGTCACGCAAGGAAGTTTATGGTGAACCAGGGAATGGAACCCAGGTCTCCCAAGTCTTAGAGGAGGATTATATTCCTAGCCTATGCATATAATAAGATTCAAGGAGTGTCGCTCTATTTGTGTGTCACTCTGAAGCCTACAATGTCTGTTGGGTCAGGGTAAGCGAAGCAAACAGTTACAAGCAGGTTCAGTCACCCCTGAGATTCACAGATTCCAGAGCCAGAAGGGATCGCTGGGATCTCATCTGACCTCCTGTGTAACACAGGCCGGACAACTTCCCCACCATAGTTCCTAGGGCAGATCTAGATTTACAAATCCGCAGCCTGTTACCCATGCCGGGAATATATCAGCATATCAGAGGTAAGTCAACCAAGCACCACCATTACTCTGCAGCTAATTTGCATGCAACAATTTTCATTGGCGACTGCACAGATGGCAGATTACTTGTCCCAGCTGCCATGGTCTTACAGCCCAGGCTTTCACCTAGTTTTTTACATAATCCCAGGACTCAAGGAGCTGGAGATTTAAGAGAAAACACACCAATTATTGCACAGAATGAGATCTGCTGTACTAACCTGCAGTTCACACCAGGCTACCTCAACCCACGTCTCTGTGTCAAGCCCTTTGAAGACGGTTTTAAAGGCCCCTCGGCCCAACTCAATATCAAACTTCAGGAAGCGGCCGCTGGGCGAGGTGGCCACTGCTTTCATCTCTGCCTCCTCTTCGATCTCCTTCTTGGTCTTCTCCTTGGAGGCCTCTGAAATCGCCTTAGAACCCAACTCATTCCTAGCCTCCTGCCCCAGCACACTGGCAGAGAGCTGGTCCCCTCGGCGACCGCCCGCAACCAGCTGCTCCCGCTCATCCCTGGGAGACGGTTCAGCGGTTCTGTCCTCCTCCATGATCTCCACACTCTTCCGGAAGAACCGCTTCCGTTCCATGGCACCCCCGGAGGCCGGGGCGCCGGCGGGCTCCATGATCAAAGCAGCTTCGATGGTCGGGATCCTGCCGTCCAGAGAAACTCCATCAGGTTTTTCCGGATCTTCCGTGCTGGCCGGCTCACCGGAATCTGTAGCCATTGGTACCTTTCGCCTGTGTCCTCCCTCCTCACAGCCGGCACAACCTTACTAGGACTTACTTCCTCTCAGAGCATCCCCATAGCAACCTGAAAGGAGACCGAGGGGTGGGGGTGGGAGAAGAATAGGATCATTTCAGAAGGTAAATCATGAAGCAGCTGCCAGAAGTGCAAAATCTCTGGGGGCTTCTTCCCCCCTGCCAGCGAAGGAATGAACTGGGGAGTCGCTCGGCAATACTAACTCGGCTCCCTGACCGAGATGAAGGCCAACACTGTGCTGTACGCAGTATTCCCCCCCTCCCCGACTGAGACCACAGCCCCTTCGTGGTTCTAGACACTGTAGAGAGCCACCCAATCGATACCAAGGTGTTTTGTTCTGTGGGGCACCATACAGGCCCTTGTGGCACCGGACAAGCCCTGACAGAGATAGGGGCCCCTCTGCACCAGATGCTGTACAAACCCATAGCAAGAGATGGCCCAGGCCCAGAAGAACAAACAAAAGGTGGGAGGGGAAACTGAGGCACAAAGACGGAGGGTGATATGCCCTGCGCATCAGCCGTGCAGCCAAGAAGAGAAACTCCCAGTTCCTCATAACTCAGTAAATGTCTCTTCCCTCTGGATTTGCTAAAATGCATTGGCTCAGACATACTGGCCTCTTAGCTTGTAAGTTCTCGTGGCCAAGGGGCTGTATTTATTTTCTGTCCTGAGCACATTATGGGTCCTTAATTAATCATTTCTAACCAAGCCCAGTGAACCCTGGGTTTCCAGCCAAGATGAAAGCACAGCAACTGCAATATGCAAGGGTCCAGATGCGGTTTTGGAAGTTTGAATTTTTAAAGAGCTCCCATGCACGCGTAAATTTCCCTGCTCAATGAAAGTGCATTTAATCAATGAGAACGCCAGACCAAGGAAATGTGAAATGGAGAGACGAATTAACGGACTCCACTATGATCTCTACGGATACCGCTGCCGTGTCAAGCTACTTCCTGGAACTGCGTTACAACAACGCCCCATCAGGAACACCAGGCTCAGTTCTGGGGGCTGCCTTTTTGAAAGGATCCCAGAGCTGGGGATAGAACCCAGAAGTCCTGGCTCCCAGCCTCCCCTGCTCTAACCACTAGACCCCACTCCCCTCCCAGAGCCA
Source organism: Lepidochelys olivacea (assembly GCF_965140295.1). Lineage (NCBI taxonomy): Eukaryota > Metazoa > Chordata > Testudines > Cheloniidae > Lepidochelys > Lepidochelys olivacea. The sequence continues at coordinate 14,553,881 of NC_140433.1, forward strand.
AACAAAAACCCAGGAGTCCTGGTGCCCAGCCCCCTGCTCTAACCACTAGACCCCATTCCCCTCCCAGAGCCAAGGATAGAACCCAGGAGTCCTGGCTCCCAGAGGTAACAGAATTAAGTTCCCTGGCCTGTATTATACAGGAGATCAGACTAAGGATCTAATGATTCCTCCAGGTCTTAAAATCTATGAATCTACTTAGCTGCCACATGCCCCAAAAGCCACCACTTGCATTCTGGAGCCAAGTGATCAAATGGGGGTCGTTTTTTGCAACTACAATTCACTTCTGAAATTTCCCAGGACAGGGCACACGCTGTCAGATCAGATCAGATGCTGGCAATTTAGGAAAGGGGGTCCCAATAAGCAGGGCACGGAGGCCCCTGATGCACCAATTCCTCTATGTACACAGTGTGAAATTAAGAAAGAGGAAGCGTAGGACTGATGATCAGGGAAATCGGCTAACAGCAAGAGCTGGTTTGACTGTGGGAAAGTGATCTCATGGGACACTTAAGACTACTCAGATTGCAAAGTTTCATTATGTGTTCATATAGCCTCTAGCCCAACAGGGCCCGACATGGGTTACTGCATACTTACTCATATTGCCATACCACAAAAGTCAGCTTAATATCCCTTCCAGAATTCGTTACTACTCCTTATATTGACTTTAAATAGTCCTGATAGCCATATAACTGTCCAGTCTCTTTTCTGAACCTGGTTAAGTTCTCAGCCTCATCACTTTCCTACGGCAAGGAGTTCCACAGTCATTTGCTGTGTGGAAGAAGTCTTTTAGCCACCTTTAGTGTCTCTTCTGGTGTTAGGACAAAGGGAGAGCAGGAGTTCTATGACTACCTTACATATCCCACTCATTATTTCAGTTCCTTTTATCATGCCCCTTCTTATTCACAGACGAGAAGGCCAGAAGGAAAAACTATCACCGTCTAGTCTGATCTCCTGTACAACACAGGACCCTGAACTTCCCTAGACTAATTTGTGCTTGAACTACAGTAGATCTTTCAGAAAAACACCCCAATCTTGATTTTAATATTGCCACCATGACCCTTGGGAAACTGTCCCAGTGGTTAATTACCCTCCCTGGTAAAAATTCATGTGGTAATAGCCAGCCCCCATCCTAAAGAGCTTACAACCTAAACTGAGAACCAGTCTGAATTCAATAAGGCGGAATTTCTGTAAAGAGAAGCGCAAAGTACTACACTCTGGAAGGAAAAAATTAAATCCACCACGGTCAGGCAGCAGTACTGCAGAAAAGGACCCAGGGGTTTTACTGGGTCATAAATTGAACATGTGTCAACAGTGTGATGCAAACAAGACAAATGTCATTCTGGGATGTATGAACAGGAGAGTCATACGGAAGACACGGGAAGTAATTGTCCCCCTCTACCCGGCACTACTCAGGCCTCAGCTGGAGTACGGTGACCAGTTTGGGGCACTGCACCTTAAGAGAGATGTGAACGAACTGGAGAGTCCAGAGGCAAGCAACAAAAATGATCGGTGACTTAGAAAACATGAGGCAAGGTTGAGAGAACGGGCATGCTTAGCCTAGAGAAGTGAAATGGAGAGGAGAGGAGAAATAATAAGGATCTTTAAATATGTCGAATAAGAGGACGGTGACCAAGAGTTCCCCATTTCCACAGAGGACACAAAAGCACCGTTTGCAAGTGGTAAGACGGACTAAGGGACCGAAGTAGGTTTTTTGCCATCTTCTATTTCTTTACATTCTGCAACTGCCCCCAACCCCCTCTGCCTCAGGCCTCTTCTCCGCTGGGAAAATCCGTCATGTTAGAACGCAGGGGAACTTCAGGGAGCCCAGGAGCAGCTGGCTTTTATTTAATCATGGCTGTCCCTTAGAAATCATGGACGTGCAGGCCTGGCAGGGACCTCGAGAGGTCACCTAGTCCAGTCCCCTGCACTGAGAAAGAGGGGGGTAGGATTAAATATTATCTAGACCATCCCCAACAGGGCTTTGTCTAACCTGCTCTTAACAACTTCCAGTGATGGAGATTCCACAACCTCTGTAGGGAATTTGTTCCCGTGCTTAGTTACCCTGACAGTTTGGAAGTTTTTCTTAATGTCTAACCTAAACCACCCTTGCTGCTATTTAAGCACATTGCTTCTCGTCCTGTCCTCAGCGGATAAGGAGAACAATTTATCACCCTCCTCTTTATAACCACCTTTTCTGTACTTAAAAACTTGTCAACATGTCCCACCTCAGCCTTCTCTTCTCAGATTAAACAACCCCCGCCCCCTTTTTTTTTTTTTTTTAAATCTTGCCAGTCGGAGATCATGTTTTCTAGACCTTTCAACATTTGTGCTGCTCTCCTCTGGGCTGTCTCCAGTGTGCCCACATCTTTCCCAAACTGTGGTGCCCACAGCTGGACATAGCACTGCAGTTGAGGTCTCATCAGTGCTGAGTAGAGCGGAAGAATTACATCTCATGTTTTGCTTACAACACTCTTGCTAAAACAACCCAGAATGAGGTTTGCTTTTTGGGGGTTTTTTTTGCAACAGTACTATATTGTTGACCTATATTTAGTTTGTGGTCCACTATGACCCTCAGATCCTTTTCCGCAGTACTCCTTCCTAGGCAGTCATTTCCCATTTTGTGTGTGTGCGACTGCTTGTTCCTTCTTAAGTGGAGTACTTTGAATTTGTCCTTATTGAATTTCATCCTATTTACTGCCGATCATTTCTCCAGTTTGTCCAGATCATTTTGAATTCTAATCCTGTCCTCCAAAGCACTTGCAACCCCTCCCAGCTTGGTATCGTCCACAGACTTTACCAGTGTACTCTCTACGCCGTTATCCAAATCATACATGAAGATATTGAACAGAACCAGACCCAGGACAGATTCCCTTGCCACACTAAAGACAAAGCTCTGGTACCTCACAAGGGACTTTTTCTACTTCAATGAATTTGCCCACACGACAACAAACTGAAAACAAGGAAATACGTCCAACGGGGAACTACAGCACCATGTAACGAACCAGAAGAGCACAAATTCCACAAAAGGGCTTGACTTCAAAGGCCCACCCCATTCCACCAGTGGCAATGACAAAAAAATCCCAGCCTGGTGGTTTTCAGCTCAGCTGTATTTTATTATTCACATTAAAGTAGTCCAGCTGAGATCAGGGTCTCATTTGGCCAGGAACTTGACCAGCGCGTAAGAAGATTATAAACTCTTCAGAGCAGAGCACATTTGTACGGCTTCTAACCCAGGACCCTGGCCTCATGGCCATGTGCAGTATAACTGTTCACAGAATCATAGATTATAAAGCCAGACACGACCACCGGGATCCTCTACTCGGCCCACCAGGAGCCCAGAATTCACTCCTGGTTGAACCAGAGCAGATCTTTGAGGAAAAAAACACCCCATCTTCATTCAAAAATGGCCAGTGATGGAGAATCCAGCACAGTCTTCAGTAAGGTATTCCAGGCATGAATTCCCCTCCCTGTTAAGAAGGTGAACCTTAAACTACGTCACAAGCTCATCTTTCCTCTCTTAGCTCAACCCTCATACACAGAGCAGTGACCCAAAAGAAATAAACCCAGGAGACCACCTTCCTGAGGGAGGAGAAGATATACCACAACACAGAGAGACAAGGGATCCAGAAAGCGCACCAACCAACTTCATCTGGCTAGGAAGATCCAAGATCTGCTAATGGTGGGGAAGGGACAAGACAACAAAAATACAGGATTCATAGATTTTAAGACCATAATGCACTGCTATGATCATCTAATCCGACCTCTCCTATAATTAAACTTGACAGAATTCAAATTTTTTTTTTTAATTTTGATGGATATCATCTGTGTTCATTTTAAGCATTTTTTTCCTATTTTCATCCATTTAAATTTGCAAAGTTGTGTAAATTTATGGATTTGAAGCATTTTTCCCTATATTTATCAATTTAAATTTTCACAGTTGCTGAAAATTAATGGAGGAGGGGCCAGACAATAATTATATAATGACGGTAGATGTTGAGATTCAAAAAGTCAACACTTGATATCCATTAGAATGCAAACTGTCAACAACACCCATCAAAATACATAAAGTAAGCATCTTAAATCAAAGTTCTCAAGCAGCATTTGTCTTACTTTGCCTATCGGTACATCTCAATTACTATCTTCCTGGGTGTGCCTGTGGACAGTGAAATCAACGTCTGCAAACACTTACTGATAAATATCTAAGCCTTCCAAGATTACATATAGCATAGGCCATAGCAACTCATCCAGATTAGAGTAGGGTTCTTGTGCTCTGAGAAAAGCAGTGTGATCTGTTGGGTAGGGGACATGATCGGAGACTGCTACACCCAATAGGCCAGTGATAGAACCCAGGAGTACAGGATGGTGCCACAGTCACTTTGGGCCGTAGTCAAACGAGATATAGACTCCCATCTGGGAACAAAGATTGTAGGCCGTATTGATGGGATGGGGGACTCTCCCCGGGGAAACCGTGACTCTGAAAAAGATTTGGGGGTCATGGTGGAGAATTAGCGGAACACGAGCTCCCAGCATGACACTGGGGCCAGAAAGGCAAACGCGATCCCGGGATGTATAAACCGGGGAATCTTGAGTAGGAACAGGGAAGTTCCATGACCTCTGGATTTGGCCCTGGTGCGAATCCTGCGTCCAGTTCTGGTGTCCGTGGTTCAAGGAGGATGTTGGCAAATTGGGGAAGGTTCAGAGAAGAGCCATGAAGATGATTCAAGATACCGGGAATGGAATCTATTAAGTTTAACCAAGAGAAGGTTAAAAGTAGACCCGATTGCAGTCCAAGTACCTCCACAGGGAACAAATACTTAATAAGCGGCTCTTCAATCTAGCACTCAAAGGTCTAACACAATCCAATGGCTGGAAGTTGAAGCTAGACAAATTCAGACTGGAGAGAAGTGTACATTTTTAACAGCGAGGGGACTTCACCATTGGAACAGATTACCAAGATATACTCAAGTAGAACAAAGCATTCTCTCTCTCTCTCTCTCTCTCTCTCACACACACACACGAATCACGAAAGGCTCAGCACCTCACAAGACCATCCTGACAGGAACATCTGAAATGTACTGAATGGAAAACCAAAGTAAATGAAAGCCATTCTGTCAAACACTAGACACAGGAACAAATCAGTGGGGGCGGAAAGAACACCACAGAAATGCTCTAAACATTTGCAGGGAAGAAATTCTAATTATTCTGCTTAGTGCTTTGAAGAGTGAAAGAGCTACAGAAATGCAACACATTGTTATTATCAACCACCATGGCAAAATGGAACAGACGACAGGGAAAATGTGTTATCTGCCAAGGCCAACAATAAAAGATGGGGTTGAAAAAAGAACTAGCTAAAGTTCAGGCAGGATCGGTCCATCAATGGCTATCAGCCAAGATGGTAAGAGATGTAACCCCATGCTCTGAGTATCCCGAGCCTCTGATCTCAAGCTAAGATGACTGATTGGATTTTTTTTTTTTAAGACGTGCTCTAGTTCAAAAGGAATTATTATGGGGAAGTTCTATGGCCTGTGTTATACAGGTGACACGAGATAATCACAACTACCGGCCTTGGAACCGAGCAATCTACAAATTTACAAAGAGGTCACCATTCAGACGCAAAACAGTGACGAATTCAAGAATTCACATTCCAAATGAAAGTGGCGACCGATACGACTTTGTGTTAAAGAGTTAGCCCCAGATCCTTGAATCCTTTCCATGGCTGAACAATCAAAAGCCACAGAATGCACCAGCACAACAGGGTTTGGACTATGAGCTGTCATTTCTGGCAAAGTCAAAAGGTTCTCACAGACTAAGCCATTTTCTTTCACTTTAAACAAACATTTCAGCCTGGATAAGGTCAGAGACACATCGGCACGCATTTGTTTTAACACTGCTCCTCAAAATGAGGTGCTTTTTGTAAGACAGAAATACATCCTGTGGGCATGTTTCTCAAATATGAACAGCAATGTTCACCAGTACTTGGGGGGACATTTCTCCAAACAGGGAAAGTGGGGTCTACATGTACTTTTTGTACACGGGTTGGGAGTTGAAGCTAGACAAGTTCAGACTGGGAACAAGCCGCTAATTTTGAACTATTTGAGGAATTAACCATTAGACTGATTTAACAAGGGGCATAGTGGAGTCTTCATCACTAAAAATTTTTAGATCAAGATGGGATGCTTTTCTCAAAGATCTGCTCTTGTTCAGCCAGGAATTCATTCAAGGGAGTTCTCTGACCTGGGTTACACAGGAGGTCAGATGTGGGTGGGTATACCTGCATAAAGACACCTTACACTTGCCTCCCTCATTCCATTTCTTGTATAGGAAGAAGCTATGCTGATATAACTGCAACCAAGGGTGGTGCACAACTTTAACCCTCCCAGTGTACTTAAGTATAGTTAAAGCAGGTTAACTTGCATGTATAAACAAGACCTTACATATTCAGAAAGTTGTATTCAGTCCCAGTTTACAGGAGAGGGGAAATCAAGCACAGAGAGATTAAGTGATTTGGCCAAAATAACAGAGCTCATCGGTGGCAGAAAGAGAACCCAGGCGTCCTGGCTCCCAATGCTACTGACCTAAACTTCGTACAATTATTATTATGCACTTATATAGGGGTACTGCCCGGGTGCACTAAGCATGAATTGAGACCGCCATTTTGCTGAGTGCTCTACAAACATAAACACTACCCCCACCTCCAAGTTAGGGACAGAACCGAGGAGTCCTGGCTCCCACCTCCCCCCACCCCTGTGCTCTAACCCATTAGAATGCATACCCATCCCAGAGCGAGGGATAGAAACTCCCAGCCTCTACCTTGCCGCTCTAACCACTAGACCCCACTTCCTTCGCAGAGCCAGGGATAGAACCCAGGAGGCCAGGTCCCCTGCTCTAATTGACTAGATACCCACCCCAGAGTTAGGGATGGAACTCAGGTGTCACGGCTCACAGACCCGCACCCCCAACCCACTGGCCCCACTCCCCTCCCAGAGTCAGGAGTAAAGCCCATGGGTCCCAACTCCCCACAGCACTACTAAACCCCACCCAAAGTCTGAACCTTCCCTTCTTTCATTAAAAGATTGTATCTATTTTCTGCAAAGGTTTTTTTTCCTTCTTTAGAAAACCTGCCATGACCCCCACCAAATATAAAAAAGTTCACAAAGTACTTAGTCAAATCATATAATTACCACTAACGCTACCATCAAATTGGAAACCTCACCTTGCCACCCCTTTCCACGGGAACTTACCCAGCAGTCCTCCCCAGTCAAACCTCCTGCTGTTTTCAAGGGCTGTTCTCTGGACAGTCAAAAGCATGCACACAGAAAAACAAAAAAGGCTGACTAGCAATTTTCCCTCCTCCTTTTCGAGATGTCTGAGCTTGTGATTAACAGAGCACTGAAACAGCCAGCTACATACAATGCAAATAACTTCTGCTTTCACTCTGAAGTCTAGCGATGTCTCGAGCAACTTATCGCTCACCATTGTTTGGCAGAGCAGAGCTCCAGAAGAGCCCATTGATCCTCTCGTGAGTCTGACTTCCTGTATAGCGCAAGCCATTTTCACCCCGTTCTCCCTGTCCTTTACCCGATCCCCATGGGAACTGACCGCTAATGACAGGAATACAAGGAAAGAGGACGGTTGCTCCAGGCATCAGATCACCGGTCTGGCACATCGAATACCGAATATCCGGTCCAATTCCCTGCTCCCCACAGCCTTCCCACCTAACTCGAGGTGAGCCAGTAAAGCCAGAGCCACCTGCAGGTTTTTGTACTGGTATAACTATTAGACACAATGGTCCCGGGTCCCTGCCTGGGACTGTGAGCTGCTACCGGAAGGCACCTAATATAAAACATACAGCACCCAGCACAATGGGGTTCTGGTCAATCCCTGGGGTGCTGAGCTGCTACTGTAATACATCTAATATATAATGTACAGGTGCTACCATAATACATCTAATATATTAAATTCAGCACAATAGAGTCCTGGTCCAGGATTTGGGCTCTCAGGCCCTACCATAGTACACCTAATATATAGCTTACAGTACCTAGCACAATGGGGTCCTGGTCCAGCACTGGGGCTCTGAGCTGCTACCGTAATATACCTACTACATAACGTACAGCACCCAACACAACGGGGTCCTGGTCCAGGACTGGGGCGCTCAGTTGCTACTGTAATACACCTAATATGTAGCACACACTACCCATCACTGGGACCCTGATGTGCTACCTTAATACACCTAATATATTATGTACAGGGACCAACAAAAAGGAGTCCTCATCCAGGACTTGGGCTCTCAGGCTCTACTGTAATACACCTAATATACAATGTACAGCACCCAGCGCAATGGGATCCTGGTGCAGGACCGAAACGCTGAGCTGATACCATAATACATCTAATATATAATGCACAGAACTTAGCATCATAGGGTCCTGGTCCAGGCCTGGGGTTCTGAGCTGATACCATAATACACCGAATAACATACAGCAACCAGCACAATGGAGGACAGGGGCCCTCAGGTATTACCATAATACACCTAATAAATAATGACAGGCTTGTCTACACACAACAGTTGTACAGGTTTAACTACAGTTAACTATTCCCCTATGGTGGACACAGTTATATCAGTACAAATAGGCTTTATACCGCTAGAACTACTCCCCGACGGGAAGGGACCAGTATAAGGCATCTCTATACCAGTATAACGGCTTCCCTGTACTCATATAACACTTATGCAGTTGTGACACACACACACACACTCCAAAGCATCCAGCTCAATATTAATTTATTTCTTTGCACTAACATATTTGTATTCCTGTATTCAAATTCTTGCCATCATCTGATATGTGGCTGTCACCCCTACTGGCGAAGCCAGTTTACCCAGACTCTCCGCGGCACTGCAAAAGCCACTATACCTTCCTGGCTTCCCGCTGCGTCTTTCCAAGGCTGGCAGCTACCAAGCAACCGAAATTCCAAGCCGTGGGAGATTTCGTCGTCACTAACATGACCCAGATACTGACATCTGTGTTGTCCTGAACTCACCACTGGCAACAAGAAATAAAACGGGGGACCACAATGATGGACTCAATCAGTGAAGCAGGCTTTTTTTTAAAGAAAAAAAAAACAGGACATGACTTGCACAACTTAAGGGATCAAAAATAAAATAAAAAAAGAACAACTCAAAAGCAATCACGTAAGACAAATATCACTGCGTGAATAAAGGAGAACGCCTGGCACTTTAAATCTTTTATGCAGAAGCAAGGAATAGACAGCTCAATTTCTTTTCTGCGTTACGACACAGCTTAACTGTAAAGCAAGCCTCGTTCCCACAAATCCCTGTCCCCTAAAAATCTAGCAGGGATCCCCTACGCAAACCCTCGCTTGGGAGCACGGTATAAATTACAAGAGGAAGGTACAGTTACAAAGAACGGTTCTAAGCAGCCATTCATAAACTGGTATTTCGTTTCACAGACCAGCTGAGCAGGGAATTGCAATCCACTTCCTCCACCCCCAAAATAAATCTGCGCGAAAGGAAATTGTTTTTAACCAGGAAACCCCCCCCCCCCCCAGATCAGATGAATCCAGGTTGCTATAAAAAATTTTAAAAAAATAATTCCAAAGAGGCGGAGGAAGGAAGCCGCCAAGCCACACACAAGAGTCTCACAAATAGCTGCAGGCTGAGGCACAACGGGGTGCAGCCAGCGAACGACAGAAGCCACATTAAAAAAAAATGAGGTCGGGGGGAGTTAATTCTCCATCCAGTGACTCTGTGGCAACGTTTAGAGGCAGGGGTTAGAAAACTGAAGCAAAAAGTCTTTTCCTCCCCCCCACCGTAAGGGTAACACCAGATTTCCACAGGCATCTCCCGGCAAATAACGCACCTACATACACCATCAATAAATACACCTGTTTCCCCAACACACGCTAAATAAGCATCCTTCACCAATAGCGTGCACACACTCACACTATACGCACACTAACAAATCATCCTGCAAACACATCCCACCCACACCCGCTCACAAATGCCACCACCCCCTCCCCAAATCCCTGGCTGTATCCATTTGGCCCCAATTTCTAACCATGTTCGGCAGAAAGAGAAGCATTGCAGACAGCATGGAGTCCCACGCACAATGCACCCCCCAGACTACACACACCCACTCCTCCTCCCCTTTCCCTCACGAAATCCCCCCCCCTACCAAGATTGCAGGACTTCAATTAAATCCTTAAGGGGGTGGATTGCTCCATCCCTCCATCTCTGTTCCCGGGCTCCCCCCAACAAGGCAGCCAAAGGAGGGGCAGTGCATCTGGGGAGAAGACCCCCCCACCCACACACACACTCTTCCTCTTGAGGAAGAACTTCCGGGGGACAGCAAAAACAGTCTGCCGAGCAGGTGAAGAAGCAATTCTTTCTCCTCCACCCGCTGTCTGGGCTGTGCTATTGCCAGCAGAGTCTGCCACAGAGGAAGGAGTTTGTAGGTGGGGTGGACCATCTGCCCCAGCCAAGGGGGAGAAGGATGGAGATGGGGAGGGGGTGAGATAAAGGCAGATTACCCGGATGTCTCCTTCCCCTCCCCATCCCCCCTCGGGGAGAATTCAGCTGTGATACCTCAGAGGTGTCAAACCCCTGCAAAGTTAAGAGAGAATCTGTCAATATCCACTTTTCCCGGCCACATTTAACTCAGCCCACTAATGCTTTATTGGCATGGCAAGGTGCCAAAGTGTGAGAGGCGCGCACTCACACACGCACAGAAGATTCCCAGACCCTTGTTAGCCACGCACACAACACCCCGTTGGCTCACACACACACCACCTGATTCAATGCACATCTCCACTACGTGCCTGATACTGGTACTGAGGTAGCGTCTAAGAGTTTTGCAAGGCCCTGTGCACACCTGTAACAAAAAGATGTACGGTGTGCCATCCCCTCCCAGATGTGGGAAAAAGAACCCAGGCATCCCGGCTCCCAGACCTCCCGCACGCACACACACACTCTAACCACTAGTCCCCACTCCCCTCCCAGAGCGGAGGATGGAACCCAGGAGTCCTGGCTCCCAGCCCCCCCACCCCCGCTCTAACCACTAGACCCCACTCCCCTCCCAGAGCGGAGGATGGAACCCAGGAGTCCTGACTCCCAGCCCCCCCCGCTCTAACCACTAGACCCCACTCCCCTCCCAGAGCGGAGGATGGAACCCAGGAGTCCTGACTCCCAGCCCCCCCCGCTCTAACCACTAGACCCCACTCCCCTCCCAGAGCGGAGGATGGAACCCAGGAGTCCTGACTCCCAGCCCCCCCCGCTCTAACCACTAGACCCCACTCCCCTCCCAGAGCGGAGGATGGAACCCAGGAGTCCTGACTCCCAGCCCCCCCCGCTCTAACCACTAGACCCCACTCCCCTCCCAGAGCGGAGGATGGAACCCAGGAGTCCTGACTCCCCAACAGCCCTGAATTCCCAGGGTCTCCCTATTGTTCTGCCCATCGGCCACTGTGCCCCGGGGAACACCCTGCCGCTTGCAACCTGACACCCCTCGCTCCACCTACACCCCACCACCAGGGACGCACGGTCCCCAAAGACCGCACGGCCCCATCGTATTGGTTCCTGCCTTCGTGGAGCTGGGGGGGCGGGTCTCTTCATTCACCCCCACCAAATAAGGGGCCCCAGCTTCTGACCCTCCACCCAATCCTCCCCAGACACATGCGCCTCCCCTTCTTCCTTCCCCACCCCCTCCCTGCACCCCAATTCCCTCCCTGGGCCTGCCCCGTCCCAAGTACCCCCTCCCCCCATTTATCCCATTCCCTCCCTTTATTCCACTCTCTTCCTCCCCCGTGTACCCCAATCCCCTTCCTCATTCACCCTAAATCCCCCAGGTCCCCCCCGCACCCTCCTCCATAGGCCTTATTCCCCCCCATTCCCTTCTGCACGTCACCCCGTTTACCCCTTCCCCACCATGTACCCACCTTCCCCTGTACCCCCTGCCTCCACTGTCACCCACTCACCCCCCTCCCCCACCCTTCCCCCGGGGGCGGGGCGGGGCGGGGGAGAGGGGGCAGGCGCGAGACGCACCGTCTCCAGCACGAGGCGCCTCTGGGCGGGGGAGGGGGGAGCGGGCGCGTGCTCCCCGCGCTGTTGCGAGCTCGAGACTCATTGGCCCGCCCGCGGCCCCCTCCCCGCCCTGTCTGAACGCAAAGCGTCGTGGGAGTTGTAGTCTTCCATGGACTCTGCGGGGGAGGGGGGGCTCAGGGGCTCTCTCCCGGCAGCCATTTTGCCAGCCCTGTGAAGTAGGGGGCGCCCCCGGGAGGGGCCCCCTTATAACCCTAGGGCCCCCCCACACCCCCCAGGGCCTGTTACTGCATCTGCCGCTCTGCCCCCTTTCCACGCAGAGACACCGTGAGGCGGGAGGGGCACAAAAAGCCAACTCACGCCAAGGGGGCAGCCCAAGATGGCCACCAGGCAGAGCCAGTTCGCTCCCCACCCAACATGGCTGCCAACAGCGTGGCCGCCCACAGCAGCCAACCCGCCAACATGGCCAAATTTGCTCCAGAGCCAACATCGCTGCCAACCGGGTTCCCCGCCCAACATGGTTGCCAATCAACACAGCCACACACAGCGGGTTTGGCCAATTCATTCCCCACCCAACATGGCTGCCAACTGACATGGCTGCCCTGAGCAGCCAACTCGCTGGCATGGCCAATTTGCTCCCCAGTCAACATAGCCCATTCATTCCCTGCCCAAAACATGCTTCATTCAACCAACCCAATCTACTGGCACGGCCAATTTGTTCATCACCCACCATGGCCAATTCAATCCCCACCCAGCATGGCTGACAACCAACATGGCCTGAGTGGACAACCCATAGGCATGGCCAATTCACTCCTCACCCAACATGGCTACCAACCAACATGGCTTCCAGAAGCAGCCAACCTACCGGCATGGCCAACTTGCTCCCTGTCCAAGATGGATCTTGAGAGCCCAACCAAGCCCTCCGGTGCTGACAGAGGACGAAGTAAACCTAGACCAGTGGTTCTCAAACGTATGTACTGGTGACCCCTTTCACATAGCAAGCCTCAAAGTTCGACCCCCCCTTATAAATTAAAAACACTTTTTAATATATTTAACACCACTATAAATGCTGGAGGCAAAGCGGGGTTTGGGGTGGAGGCTGACAGCTCGCAACCCCCCATGTAATAACCTCATGACCCCCTGCAGGGTCCCAACCCTCCGTTTGAGAACCCCTGACCTAGACCATCCCTGCCAGGGCTTTGCCCAATGATGGGGATTCCACAACCTGCTTTGGGAGTTATTTCCACCACTTAGCTCCCATTTAAGTTAGAAAGATTTTCCTGATCTCTAGCCCCAATCTCCCTTGCTCCAGATGAGGCCCCTTACTTCTGCCGTCAGCAGACATGGAGACAAGGCCTATCCCAAACAGCCCTTCACAGATCTAAACCCTGTTATCAGGGCTCCCCCGTCCCAGTCTTCTGCTCTCCAAACTAAACATGCCCAGTTTCTAACCTAGCCAGGTACTTCGCATTTTGTACTTGTGCATGTGAGTTTTCCATCCTAAGTGAAGTTCTTTGCACTTCTCTTCACCGACTCTCCCTTTGCGGAGCTCAGACAAAGGTGAAGTCATCTTGAATTCGAATCCTGTCCTCCAGAGCACTGGCAAAATACCCCAGCCTGGTGTCACCTGCACATTTTACAAGCCCGGCCTCCACTCCCTTCTCCAAGCCATTCATGACAGTGTTGAACAGGGCCAGGATCAGGACAGACCCCTGCAGGACCCCACTAGAGACGTCCTCCCAGTTTGGTAGCAAATCCTTGATAACGACACTTTGAGGCCAGTCTTTCCACCAGTTCTGCACATTGGGCCCACGTCTCTCAAGTTGGCTCCATTCTCTGCCCCAGGGGCCGAGGTCAAGGGCGTCCCAGAATGTGCTGTGCCCCGGCTTTTACAGGGTCCCTAAGATTTTCCCAAGAGCTGGCTGCATGTTTTCTCCCCATGTGTTCCCAAGTAGCAGACAGCGTCTGTACGGCCTGAAGCAACTGTCCCATTCGTCCAGCTTGGATCTCTCTGGTTCCAAGTTCCAGTGTATGTCACAAAGTTCCCACTCCGCTTCCCTGATGAAAGACTGGCTCTTCCCATCAGCCACGCTGAGTCCAGTCCAGGCTTTAGGGTCTGACCCAGACAGGTGGAACAGTGCTATCTGACTTTTCCTAAGGAGAGAGGCCCAGAGGCAGGGCTGATGGGGGCGGGCGGGGGGGTGAGCAATCGTACTGGGGTCCTGGGCTCAGGGGCTGCCCCAGAACGTCTGTAACTGGAGTGAAATGACAGGGTAGAGCTCCAACAAACATGATGTACCAGAGGCCCAAATTTCTCTCACTTCCCTGCCCAACACACTCCCCCTCTACTCTGCTGCCCCCACACCCAGCTCCAACCTCTCCCCCAGACAAGCGATCACCACCCCACCAATGGCCAGGCAGGTCTGGGAGCTTCAGATCCCCTCCTCCTCCCTTGCATCTCTGCTGCCCCGGGAAGCACCAAAAGTTCAGACCCTTCTGGTACTCCCTGGATCTGCCCCAGGGGTTGGGGGCGCCCACTGGAAAGACTGAAAAGGTGTGTGTGGTGGTGGTGGGGTGTTAAAGCAGGTGCATGGGGTTGCAGCACCCCTCAAATTTGGTCTGGCCACCCCCTGTCATTGGGCCAAATGGGAGAGGTGTCTAGGACAAATTTCCAGTTCCAGCCAGAGGCCAAGAGGGAGGTGTGTGTATGTGGGTGTCCCCTGCCTCCCCACATTGCATCCCTGCCTAGGTGATCTCCGTCCCAGCCGTATCTTGGTTTTCCCCTATCCCCAGAGAAGGACTCAACCCAGTGGGGAGTGATAGGAAGTGGGTGGAGATTGCCCATTCTTCCAACACTGGTATCCCACCTCATCCACCACGGTCGTCCTTTTGTGGAATGGCAGCACGTATCTGGGGCCTTGCAGGCCCTGCAAAGGAGAAACCAGAACTGTGGGATAGTCTAAGTGTGACGTGTGTTATTGACCCAGACACACCAAGCCTGGGACAGAGGGGGTCAAACAGCATGGAGGGAGAGTCCTCTGGAATAGCCACCCTTGTAGCAGCACCCACTTCCCAGGGAGCAATTCTGCAGAGACCACCCGCCATCCCGACCTGTGCAAGACCCAAGCAAACAGACCCCGGAGAGCCCCAGGGAGGAAGACGCGGATTCTGTTATGATTCCAGGTAGAACCATCTGTCGTCCATCATAATTTTCGTCATGGTAACACCTACCAACCCCATGTGAGATCCGGGACTCCAGTTGTGCCAGGCGCTGCACAGACCCCTCCAGACCGAGACATGGTCACTAAATCGGAAAAACAGGGGGAGGGGGAGTCCCCAGAAGGGGCTGAGAGATGATCTAGCCTGAGCCCCTCGCTGCAGGGTTTGCAACCCAGGGCAGCGCCGCACCGGAGCCCGGCAGGGCGGGGGCGGTCTCCGGCCGCAGAGAGGGGAAAGCCGGACTCGAACCCGCGGCCCGAGCGCGCAGCCACCGATCGATCGACGAGCCCGGCGTGCGATTGTTGATGGCGGCCTGGGTGGGGGATCGATGCTCTCCGCGCTCGGTTCCTGCCGCCCGCCCTGGCGCCCCCTGTCATGGCGGCGCCCAGGGAGGAGACACGTGGCCTGTTCAGCCAGGGGGTCCGGGCGGTGCTGGGCAGCTGGGCCGCGTTGCAGGTGAGAGCGGGGGGCGATGGGTGCGGGGCAGAGCGAGTCCCGGAGCTAGGGGGCGGCAAGGCCAGGCCAGGCCTGGCCTGGCCTCCTATAGGAACACGTGGAAGGGGCAAGGCCACCTATAAATCCTCCCAGGCCCTATAGAAACACGCAGAAAGGGCCCGGCCCCCTTTTGCCCCCCTCTAGAAACACGCAGAAAAGGCAAGCTTCCCCAGACCCTATAGAAACACGCAGAAAGGGCAAGCCCCCCCCCGACCCTATAGAAACACGCAGAAAGGGCAAGCCCCTCCCCCGACCCTATAGAAACACGCAGAAAGGGCAAGCCCCTCCCCCGACCCTATAGAAACACGCAGAAAGGGCAAGGCCCCCTCCAGACCCTGTAGAAACATGCAGAAAGGGCAAGCCCCCCCCGACCCTATAGAAACACGCAGAAAAGGCAAGGCCCCCTCCAGACCCTGTAGAAACACGCAGAAAAGGCAAGCCCCCCCCCCCGACCGTGTAGAAACACGCAGAAAGGGAAAGATCCCCCTATAGAAACATAGAGCAATGGCAAGGTCACCATAGAAACACCACCAGGCTCTATAGAAAAATAGAGACACGGGAAGGTCCCCTATAGACACGCTCTCCAGACCCTCTAGAAACACAGAGAGATGGCATGGTCCCCTATAGAAACACAGAGGTCTCAAGGGCCCCTGTGGACACCACCCCCCCCCCGTCCCTACAGAAACACACTGCAAAGGTGAGGTCCCCTATAGGAATTTTCCCTCCCTGTCTCTACAGGAACACAGCGGGGTGATGAGGTCCCCCATAGTCCCTGCCCCCAGGCCCACACAGCCCTCCCACAGAAACATGACGAGGTAGCACGGTCCTGTCTAGAACAGCCGGCGTGCCGAAGCCGGGCGATCCCGCGCCCTGCCTGCCCCGCGGTTCGCAGGCCCAGGCCAAGGGGTAACGTCCGCACTTCTCTCCCCGGCGCAGGTCGCGGTGGAGCATGGCTTCGGCGGGGCACACGGCCGGGCAAAGGCCGAGTGGCTGGTGGGCGTGGTGGAGCAGTATTTCCACAGCAATGGTGAGACCCGCCGACACCGACGGGGCGTTCCCACCGGCAGCGCCTCAGGGCCCAGCTCCTCAAGCCCCCAAGATCGCAGGGGGTCTGTGCTACGCCTGCCGTGAATGGGACCCCAGTCTTGGTTGGTGGGGGTCTAGTGGGTTAGAGCAAAGGGAGCCAGGACTCCTGGGTTCTCCCCTCGGTTCTGCGAGGGGAATGGGGTCCAGTGGTCAGAGCAGGGGGCTGGGAGCCAGGACTCCTGGGTTCTCTCCCCGGCTCTGGGAGGGGAGTGAGGTCCAGTGGTCAGAGCAGGGGGCTAGGAGCCAGGACTCCTGGGAGGGAGCTGGGAGTCTTCCCCCAATCCCAGAATCCTTTTCCAGGCTAGAGAGTTCTGAAAGCCCCCTCCCGCCCCAGCTCTGAGTCTTCTTCTCTCTGCAGTGGCCCTGGAGCTGGACGAGGTGGAGGATTTCCTCGCCGAGGTGCTGAACAACGAGTTTGACACCATCATTGAGGACGGCAGCTTGGCTGAGGTATCCCAGCTGCGTGTCCTAGCCCCCGTAGTGCTTGGCAGGAGGCGACTCCTCCTATCTCTCAACCCTGCCCCGGGGGACTGCGGGAGTGAGGGCAGAGCATGTGTGTGGGGGTGGGGTGGTCATCCTGGCCTGGGGGATTCTTGGAAGGAGGGGGGACACCCCCTGGCCTTTGATCCCATCTCTTCCCCCCACCCTCCCCGGCAGGTGAGCCAGCAGCTCCAGTTGCTCTTTGCGCGGTGCCAGCGTGGCGAGGGGCCGGCCCTGACGGAAGCCATCGCCCGGCTGGCGCGGAGGCAGCAGGAGGTGGGCAGGGCAGCCGCCCAGGCCCGCCCCGCCGAGGGGAGCAGCAGTGAGGAGGAGGAGGAGAAGCCGGAGGAGGTACCAGCCGCGCGGCCCAGAGCAGGGGCCAGGAATCAGGGATGGGAGCCAGGATATGCAACTGGCTGAGCCCATGGGGCTGATCTTGGCGGGCGGTAGGGAGCTGGCTGGGCTCAATCTTGGGGGGGGGGCTGCAGTTGGGAGGGATCCCAGCTCTGACTCCTGCACCCCATCCCTGCAGGTGATGGACTGCAGCAGCCCCGGGCCCCTCCCGGACCCTTCCCCGGCAGACGACGGCTGGACGGTCGTACGGAAGAAAAAGAAATGAGGGGTGCCCCCCCGGTCACGTGTGGCCTGGGGGGGCTTCGCTGCAGGGAGCTGGGCAGGGGAAGAAACCAGGTGTAGCCACAATGTGTCGCTATGGCAACAGCTGGGGGGCGTTAGTCAGTGAGAGGGGCGCCCCCTAGAGGGGACAGGCCCCGCCCCCCATTCCCTGCACCTTGGCTGAAAACGAAACGACCCGAACAAAACAAAACCTTTATTAAGAAATCGGCTGATGGAGCTTTAACAACGCGCGGCTCCCAAGAACTCTAGAAAATCCGGGTGCCCCCCCATCTCCTGGGGGGAGGGAGAGAGTTGGGGTGCCCCCGTGGATGGGAGGCTGCCCCCTAGTGGCCAGCCACTGCACGTCAGCAACAATAAAACGCGGTCTGCGAAGCGAGCGTCTGTCCCTGGCGAGCGCCGCGTGAGCCGGCCTGTCGATCCGCGGGGGGGGGCAGCTGAACAAAGGGGGGGGGTTAACAGCTAGGCCTGCCCTTGTGCGGGGAGGTGAGTTCAAAGTGCCTGAGGACAGTTCAAGTATCGTTTGCTGGGGGGGGTCGGGTCCAGTCCAGCCCCTCGGCCTCGGGCCCGGGGGGGGCTGCCGGCTCCCCCCGCCCGGCCCGGCTCAGGGCTTCCATCCAGCGCCGCTGCAGCCCCTCCGACTCGGCACTGAACTGCCAGCAAAGCTGGCTCTGGCGGATGGCGAACGAGTGACGCCGCTCGAGCCGCACCCCTGGGTCCGGGGCCGTCACCTCGAAGCCGATCAGCGGGAGGCTGCGCTGGGCCTTCACGTCCTGGGGGGCCAGAGAGACGGGGTCAGGCGTGAAGGGCAGGGGCTGCCGGTCGGGAGTGGGGTCCCAGCAGGGCTGCAGGTCGGGGGCACCAGCGGGGCAGGTCGGGAGTAGGAGGCCTGGCCAGGGTCGGGGGGCCCGGCAGGGGCTGCAGGTCGGGAGTGGGGGGCACCGGCAGAGCAGGGGGTGCGGGGCTCGGCAGAGCAGGTGGAGGCCGTGGGGCGAGGCCTGGCGGGGCAGGAGTGGGGAGCCGTGGCCTGCCAGGGTTACGGGGTGGCGGTGGGGGGCCTGGCAGAGCTGCAGGGGCCAGCAGGGCAGAGCAGGTGGGGGCCGCGGGGGACCCTACCTGGGGGGCCCCATAGACGTACAGCACCAGGGGCTCGCTCTCCGGAACGACGAACCAGCCTTTGTGCCAGGCCTTGGCTCCCGGCTCCATGTAGTGCAGGGAGCTGCAGACAACGCTGCGCTCGGCCGCCTCCGACGCCTGCTTCTGTGGGGCAGAAATGCCCAGTAGTGCCCGGGGGCCCCACTGCGAGGGGGGAGGGAGCTGGGGGTGCCAGGGGGCTCACCTCGGGGATGGAGCAGAAGCGTGGGGGGGTGGTTGGGGGGCCCTGGGGGGGCTCACCTCGAGGATGGAGCAGCGGCGTGGGGGGAGTAGCTGAAGTGCACCGGGGGGGCTCACCTCGAGGATAGAGCGGTGGCTCGGGGGGGGATCCTGGAGGGGGGGCTGGGGGAGTCACCTCGAGGATAGAGCGGCGGCTGGGGGGGAGTCACCTCGAGGATGGAGTGGTGGGTCGGGGGGGGATGCTGGGGGGGGGACTCACCTCGAGGATGGAGCGGCGACGCGGGGGGGGGCCGGGGGGCCCGGGGGGGCCGTGCAGCGCGGCAAAGCAGCCCCCACAGACCCGGTTGGGCCGGTTGTTGTCGTAAAGCAGCCGGGCCCGGAACTCGGAGCATTTCCCGCAGACCACCTGGGGGAGCCGGGGGGGGAGCATGAGACCAGGGGGGACCCCAAGACAGGCCCGGCCCAGCCGGGGGTCCTGGGCTCCCAGGACCCCCTCCTGCAGCCCAGGCCCCCCCATCCCGTTCCCGCCCCAGCCCCCGGGACTCACGCGGCCGCAGGCCCGGCAGTGGTGTCGGCGCTTGGTGAGGGCGGCGAAGGGCTCCTGGCACTGCATGCAGAGCGTCACCTCGTTCTCCCGGATCGGCGTCGGCGCCCGGCGGCCCAGCTCCCGGTGGCCCAGCTCCCGGCGGCCCAGCTCCCGGCCCTGCACGGGGACAGCCGCACGGGGCCTCGCACGGGCGCACACGGCTCCCGCCCTCGCCCCCCGGCCCTGCGCACGCACGTGCAAATCCTGCCCTCGCTCACGTGAATATGGGTCCTGCCCTCGCACACTCACCCCCAGGTCCCACCCTCTCATGCACACCCCCAGTTCCCTCCCTCGCACTTGCACCCCTAGGTCCTGCCCACACTCAGCCATCCACGCACGGACACACGCGTGTGAGCTCACCAGCGATCCAGCCCAGGGCTCCTCCTCTTCCCGGGGGGCAGCTCCCACCGGAATCTGCTCCAGCTTCAGGATCGTGGCCCGAATCGCCTGGGGGGGGCAGAGGAATGAGAAGGGGAGGGAGGTGCCCCTCCCCCGGCAGCCCCCCTCCACCTGTGCCCCCCACAGCAGGCCCCACCATGGCCCAGGACCCTCCCCACTGATGGGGATGGGAAGGGCTGTGGGGGCAAGTGAGAGGTGACCCTGAGCTGAATCCCGCCCCTCCACCCTGCCCCCCCCCGAGACACCGCTCCCTGGATCCCCCCACCCGTGCCAGGGGAAGGGGGACAGTCCCAAGGCCCCCCAGGTACCTGGATCCAGTCGCGTTTCTCTTCCTCCGTCCTAAAGGGCAGAAACAGGAACACGGAGGGGGGTGTTAATGGGGGGCGGGGTAGACGTGGGGGGAGGGGTACTGGGCGGTGAGTGGGGGGGGAATAACCAGGCTGTGGAGGGAGGCAGAGGGGACACCAGGCTGGGGGGGTTGGGGAAGGCAGGGGGGATACCAGCCGGGGGGAGACTCAGGGGGGAGACAAGGCGAGGGGGCAGTGGAGATATCGGGGGGCAGTGGGGACACCGGGGGGGTCTCCCTACCTGGCCTGCAGCTCCAGCGAACGCTGCTTCCCTGACACCAGGAAGGTCCGGGGCAGGTTGACGCCACTCGACTCCTTCACCTGCGGGACAGAGACACTGGGAGGGGAGCGGCCGGGTCAGAAACCCCCCACACCCCCTCGATCGGGGGGGCAGGATACCAGGGCAGAGGGGCCCAGGGCGGAATACCGGTGGAGGGGGGAGAAACTGAGGCACAGGGGCCTGGGCAAGGAGGGATACGGGGGGGAAATGGGGCACAGGAGGATACCGGAGGAGGGGGGGATACCGGGGCGGGGGGTACGAGGGGTAGGGGGGATACCAGGGCGGGGGGAGAGCAGGGCCAGGGAGGATAGCGGGGGGGGGAGGGGGGAAGAGGATAGCGGGGTCCGCGCTCCCCACCCACCTCCATCCCCTCCACGTCGATCCGGGCCCGGACCCCGAATTTCTGGCCGAGGAGGCGCAGTTTGGGGACGCAGCAGAGCAGCCGGTCGTTGAACTGGGGAGAAGGGGGTCGAGAGGGGGTCAGAGGTCACCCACGCCCCCAACCCCCCAGGGCTCAGAGGTCACCCCCCCACCCCCAGGGGTCAGAGGTCACCCAACCAGTCCCTCCCTTTGTACAGAGGCCAGCCAGGGAGCCCCCCAGGGGTCAGAGGTCACCCAGCCAAGCCCTGCCCTCATATGGGGGTCAGAGCCCCCTCCCAGCCCCCGGCAGCCCGACCCAGGGGGTCTCTCACCAGGATCAGGTACCGGTCCTGTGTGGTCCCGTTCTTGGCCGACAGCTTGAGGATGTGGCCTTCCTTAATGAGCTCGTTAGTGGGGCTAACGATGTCCTCCTCCCCGCCCAGCAGCTCGTACACCTTCAGCAAGGAATGCATCCGTTCCTGGGGGCGAGACGGGGGGTCGGTCCTGCCCCACAGCCCAGCAGCCGCCCTGCCCCCCCAGCCGGCTGCTTCTCGGGGCCAGGGGAGCCTCCCCGTGTGGTGTTGTGTGTGGCTGTTCCCAGCCGCCCCACCCCAGAGATGGCTGCATCTGGCGAGCCATCCCCACGCGGCGTTGGGTGCGGCTGTTCCCCGCCGCCTGTCCCCAGAGGTGGCTGCATCTCGGTGGTGAGCGAGCGTCCCTGTGGCATCGCCCAACGCAGCCCCGCCCTGCTCCCCACAGCACAGCGCCCCCTAGCGCCCAGGCTGGGACTCGCACTCGGACCCCGGCGTACCATTTTGCGGATGGCGGCATTCGAATGCTCGGCTGCCGTCGCGATCAGCTGCAGGGACTCTGCGATCAGGGCGGAGAGACGGGGTGAGTCCAGGAGAGCCCCCCACCCAGCCTGCCCCCTCAGATGCCCAGAGCCCCCTGCCCAGCCTGCCCCCCTGGATACCCAGAGCCCCCCGCCCAGCCCCCACCCAGCCTGCCCCCCTGGATACCCAGAGCCCCCTGCCCAGCCCCCCGCCCGGATACCCAGAGCCCCCCGCCCAGCCCCCACCCAGCCTGCCCCCCCAGATACCCAGAGCCCCCTGCCCAGCCTGCCCCCCCAGATACCCAGAGCCCCCCACCCAGCCCCCCGCCCGGATACCCAGAGCCCCCCGCCCAGCCCCCACCCAGCCTGCCCCCCCAGATACCCAGAGCCCCCTGCCCAGCCTGCCCCCCCAGATACCCAGAGCCCCCCACCCAGCCCCCCGCCCGGATACCCAGAGCCCCCCGCCCAGCCCCCACCCAGCCTGCCCCCCCAGATATCCAGAGCCCCCTGCCCAGCCTGCCCGCCCGGATACCCAGAGCCCCCCGCCCAGCCCCCACCCAGCCTGCCCCCCCAGATACCCAGAGCCCCCTGCCCAGCCTGCCCCCCCAGATACCCAGAGCCCCCCACCCAGCCCCCCGCCCGGATACCCAGAGCCCCCCGCCCAGCCCCCACCCAGCCTGCCCCCCCAGATATCCAGAGCCCCCTGCCCAGCCTGCCCCCCCAGATACCCAGAGCCCCCCACCCAGCCCCCCGCCCGGATACCCAGAGCCCCCCGCCCAGCCCCCACCCAGCCTGCCCCCCCAGATACCCAGAGCCCCCTGCCCAGCCTGCCCCCCCAGATACCCAGAGCCCCCCACCCAGCCCCCCGCCCGGATACCCAGAGCCCCCCGCCCAGCCCCCACCCAGCCTGCCCCCCCAGATATCCAGAGCCCCCTGCCCAGCCTGCCCCCCCAGATACCCAGAGCCCCCCACCCAGCCCCCCGCCCGGATACCCAGAGCCCCCCGCCCAGCCCCCACCCAGCCTGCCCCCCCAGATACCCAGAGCCCCCCGCCCAGCCCCCCGCCCGGATACCCAGAGCCCCCCCCCAGCCCCCCACAGATCCCCACAGAGTCCCGGGCGCCCCACTCACTCTCTGCATCCCGGCTGTCGGGGGCGCCGGGGGGCAGGCGCTGCAGGTAACCCTTCAGCAGCAGCTGGTACCGGGGGATCCTCTGGACGGGCTCCAGCATGTGCTGCTGCAGGGTGAGATTCCCGCAGGCCTCCTCCATCTGCAAAGGGGAGGGTGAGCCCGGACGCCTGGGTTCTCTCCCCGGCTCTGGGAGGGGAGCGGGGGCTGGTGGTTAGAGCAGGGGGGGCTGGGAGCCCGGACGCCTGGGTTCTCTCCCCAGCTCTGGGAGGGGAGTGGGGGCTGGTGGTTAGAGCGGGGGCCAGGAGCCCGGACGCCTGGGTTCTCTCCCCGGCTCTGGGAGGGGAGCGGGGGCTGGTGGTTAGAGCGGGGGCCAGGAGCCGGGACTCCTGGGTTCTCTCCCCAGCTCTGGGAGGGGAGTGGGGGCTGGTGGTTAGAGCGGGGGCCAGGAGCCGGGACTCCTGGGTTCTCTCCCCAGCTCTGGGAGGGGAGCGGGGGCTGGTGGTTAGAGCGGGGGCCAGGAGCCGGGACTCCTGGGTTCTCTCCCCAGCTCTGGGAGGGGAGTGGGGGCTGGTGGTTAGAGCGGGGGCCAGGAGCCTGGGTTCCTCACCTGGATCTGGTGGACGATCAGCTTGAAGTGGGCGGATCGCTCCATCCAGGTGTTGACGAGCTCCATGGCCCGGTCAAAGTTCTTGACGTACTCCCCGTACATCTTGAGAAATGGAGCCAGCTTCTGCAGTATGTCCCCTATGCGGGGGTACCTGTCCCTGGGGAGGGCGGGGGGTGGGATCAGAGCTGGCGCCCCATGTCCCAGGCCCCGGAGCCAGCCTGTCCCCCATGCAGCGTTCTGTGCGGCGGTTCCCCAGCTGCCCCGCCCCAGAGGTGGCTGCATCTCGGCGACCTCTCACACACGCCCCCCCCCCGGCCCACTGCTCGCTCACCATTCCTGCATGCGCTTCTCCAGCTCCGGCAGCAGGAACTGCTGATGGAAACAGTAGATGGAACAAATGTTGGAGAAAATCCCCATCACCACGTCGCCGGGGAAAGAGCTTCTGCTGCGGGCTTCCTCCAGGAGACGGGCACAGAACACCTGCGGGGGGGAACCAGTGAGCACCACCACCCCCGCTCCCGGGGCCGGGAGAGAACCCAGGCGTCCTGGCTCCCAGCCCCCCCAGTTCCTGGTACCTGATCCAGCAGGTGCAGCCGGGCGACGTAAGCCTTCTCTGTCTGCAGCAGCTCATTGGCGATGTGGAAGGTTTTTTGGGGGGCTGTGAGCTGGGGGTGCAGAGGGGGAGAGAGAGAGAGAGAGGTGTCAACCCCATACACTCAGTCCCGACCCCCAAGCCTCTGCCCCACCATATCCCCACCTCACACACACAGACCTGCCCTGCCCCACCCCCCAGCTCCCTCCCCTGGCAGTCAGGACTGGGTGCTGGAGGGCGCCATGGGGCAGGGACGCTCTCCCCTGGGAGTCAGGGCTGGGTGCTGGGCTGCACAGGGGGTGCTCTCCCCTGGCAGTCAGGGCTGGGTACTGGGGGCGCCGTGGGGCGGGGAGCTGGACAGGGGGCACTCTCCCCTAGCAGGCAGGGCCAGGCACTGGGGGGCGCCATGGGGCAGGGGGCTGGGCAGGGGGCGCTCTCCTCTGGCGGTCAGGGTTGGGTACTGGGGGGCACCGTGGGGCGGGGAGCGCTCTCCCCTAGCAGGCAGGGCCAGGCGCAGGGGGGCACTGTGGGGCAGGGGGTCGGCCGCTCTCATCGATCTCACCTCCGGCGCGTTCGGTCTCTCGGCCTGGGGGGGCACCGTGCCTGGCGCCGGCTCCCCATCATCCCCGCTCCCCTCGTCCAGGTCGCTGTCCACCTCGGAGTCTGGGCAGGGGGGGGACCCCGGGCTGCCCCCCCCATCGCCCTCCCCCACGGGCCCCTCTTCCCCCCCGAAGCCCAGCTCCTCGCTGGGGGACGGGGAGCTGATGCTGTCGAAGCCACTGTCCCGGTTGGCCAGTTTCCCGCTGGGGACCGGGGGGGGCAGGCAGGGGGCCTGGTCCCCCTGCCCGGCTGGCCCTGAGTCCTCCCCCGCCGGCAGACCCAGGAGAGCCAGCGACTTGGGGGTTACATCGGCCTCCCCAGGACTCGGGAGGTCCGAGCTGGGGGTGGGGGACGGCTGCTCCAGCGTCAGGATTACAGGGTCCCTGCAGGAGGAAGGGAAACAGAGTCAGGACTCCTGGGTTCTCCGGGAGGGGAGCGGGGTCTGGTGGGTTAGAGCGGGGCTGGGGGGAGCCCGGACTCCTGGGTTCTCCGGGAGGGGAGCGGGGTATGGTGGGTTAGAGCGGGGCTGGGGGGAGCCCGGACTCCTGGGTTCTCTGGGAGGGGCGCACTCACCTCTCAAACTTCTCGATGAGGGTCAAGACGTCTGTGGAGACAGCTCCATCCTGAGCCTCGGGGTGCGGCGTTGGGGGGCTCCGGGGGCCCAGGCGGGGGTTGGCTGGGAGGGGGCGTGAGGGGGGCGGGGGGATGGGGGCCGGAGGCCACGGGGGATGGGTGCTCTGGAGATGACCTGGTTTGGGAGGGACTGGAAAAGGAAAGGGAAGAAAGGGTTAATGTGATCCCCGCCCAGCACCAAGCCCCCTCAGCACCTCCCTCAGCGCCCCACCCCCAATGTCCCCCCAGCACCCGGCCCCTCCCTCAGCGCCCCACCCCCAATGTCCCCCCAGCACCCGGCCCCTCCCTCAGCGCCCCACCCCCAATGCCCCCCCAGCACCCGGCCCCTCCCTCAGCGCCCCACCCCCAATGTCCCCCCAGCACCCGGCCCCTCCCTCAGCGCCCCACCCCCAATGCCCCCCCAGCACCCGGCCCCTCCCCCAGCGCCCCACCCCCAATGCCCCCCAGCAGCTCCTGCTGGCAGAGGCTGGGGCTGGAGCAGCCAGTTCCCCCGCCCGCCCTGCCCCGCCCTGTGGGACTCACCCTGTGGTTTGGGGCCCAGGGCCCTCCTGGGCAGGGCGGGGTGGGGCTCCCCCCCGTCGCTGTGGGGCCCGGGGTCTGAGCGGAGGCGCTGGGCGCTCTCCGGACGCCAGGGTTCGCTTCGCGGTTCCAGGGACAGGCTCTTCACCAGCAGCCGGGAGCCCTGGCCCGGGGGGCCTGGAAGGGAGAAGGGGGGTGGCTGGGTTGAAGGGGGTTGGAGGGTCATTGTGCCCCCCCGAACCCCACCCACAAGTTTGCCCTGCCCATCCCCCACCAGTGCCCCCTCCCTGCAATTCCTCCTCCGCAGCCCCCTCATGGCCCCTCCTTAGCAGGGTCCCCCCATAGGTTCCAACCCCCACCCCGCCAGCTGCTGTCTGCGCCTGTCGGGGGGGGGCAGAGAGCAGTGGGAGCTCCCCTCCCCCCCCACAGCGCACCCTCGTCTGGGGGGGTCAAAGGAGCAGAGGAGCAAACGGCTGAGCTTGGAGGAAGGGTGGAACAGGGGACCCAGGCATCCGGGCTCCCAGCCCGCTCCAGCCCTGCACTCTAACCCACCAGACCCCGCTCCCCTTCCAGATCTGGGAGAGAACCCAGGAGTCCTGACTCCCAGCCCTGCCCCCCCACTCTCACCACTACACCTCACCCCCATTCCAGAGCCGGGGAGAGAACCCAGGAGTCCTGACTCCCAGCCCTGCCCCCCCACTCTCACCACTACACCTCACCCTCATTCCAGAGCCGGGGAGAGAACCCAGGAGTCCTGACTCCCAGCCCTGCCCCCCCACTCTCACCACTACACCTCACCCCCATTCCAGAGCTGGGGAGAGAACCCAGGAGTCCTGACTCCCAGCCCTGCCCCCCCACTCTCACCACTACACCTCACCCTCATTCCAGAGCCGGGGAGAGAACCCAGGAGTCCTGACTCCCAGCCCTGCCCCCCCACTCTCACCACTACACCTCACCCCCATTCCAGAGCCGGGGAGAGAACCCAGGAGTCCTGACTCCCAGCCCTGCCCCCCCACTCTCACCACTACACCTCACCCCCATTCCAGAGCTGGGGAGAGAACCCAGGAGTCCTGACTCCCAGCCCTGCCCCCCCACTCTCACCACTACACCTCACCCCCATTCCAGAGCTGGGGAGAGAACCCAGGAGTCCTGACTCCCAGCCCTGCCCCCCCACTCTCACCACTACACCTCACCCTCATTCCAGAGCCGGGGAGAGAACCCAGGAGTCCTGACTCCCAGCCCTGCCCCCCCACTCTCACCACTACACCTCACCCCCATTCCAGAGCCGGGGAGAGAACCCAGGAGTCCTGACTCCCAGCCCTGCCCCCCCACTCTCACCACTACACCTCACCCCCATTCCAGAGCCGGGGAGAGAACCCAGGAGTCCTGACTCCCAGCCCTGCCCCCCCACTCTCACCACTACACCTCACCCCCATTCCAGATCTGGGAGAGAACCCAGGAGTCCTGACTCCCAGCCCTGCCCCCCCACTCTCACCACTACACCTCACCCCCATTCCAGAGCCGGGGAGAGAACCCAGGAGTCCTGACTCCCAGCCCTGCCCCCCCACTCTCACCACTACACCTCACCCCCATTCCAGAGCCGGGGAGAGAACCCAGGAGTCCTGACTCCCAGCCCTGCCCCCCCACTCTCACCACTACACCTCACCCCCATTCCAGAGCCGGGGAGAGAACCCAGGAGTCCTGACTCCCAGCCCTGCCCCCCCACTCTCACCACTACACCTCACCCCCATTCCAGAGCTGGGGAGAGAACCCAGGAGTCCTGACTCCCAGCCCTGCCCCCCCACTCTCACCACTACACCTCACCCCCATTCCAGAGCCGGGGAGAGAACCCAGGAGTCCTGACTCCCAGCCCTGCCCCCCCACTCTCACCACTACACCTCACCCCCATTCCAGAGCCGGGGAGAGAACCCAGGAGTCCTGACTCCCAGCCCTGCCCCCCCACTCTCACCACTACACCTCACCCCCATTCCAGAGCCGGGGAGAGAACCCAGGAGTCCTGACTCCCAGCCCTGCCCCCCCACTCTCACCACTACACCTCACCCCCATTCCAGAGCCGGGGAGAGAACCCAGGAGTCCTGACTCCCAGCCCTGCCCCCCCACTCTCACCACTACACCTCACCCCCATTCCAGAGCCGGGGAGAGAACCCAGGAGTCCTGACTCCCAGCCCTGCCCCCCCACTCTCACCACTACACCTCACCCTCATTCCAGAGCCGGGGAGAGAACCCAGGAGTCCTGACTCCCAGCCCTGCCCCCCCACTCTCACCACTACACCTCACCCCCATTCCAGAGCCGGGGAGAGAACCCAGGAGTCCTGACTCCCAGCCCTGCCCCCCCACTCTCACCACTACACCTCACCCCCATTCCAGAGCTGGGGAGAGAACCCAGGAGTCCTGACTCCCAGCCCTGCCCCCCCACTCTCACCACTACACCTCACCCCCATTCCAGAGCTGGGGAGAGAACCCAGGAGTCCTGAATCCCAGCCCTGCCCCCCCACTCTCACCACTACACCTCACCCCCATTCCAGAGCTGGGGAGAGAACCCAGGAGTCCTGACTCCCAGCCCTGCCCCCCCACTCTCACCACTACACCTCACCCTCATTCCAGAGCCGGGGAGAGAACCCAGGAGTCCTGACTCCCAGCCCTGCCCCCCCACTCTCACCACTACACCTCACCCCCATTCCAGAGCCGGGGAGAGAACCCAGGAGTCCTGACTCCCAGCCCTGCCCCCCCACTCTCACCACTACACCTCACCCCCATTCCAGAGCCGGGGAGAGAACCCAGGAGTCCTGACTCCCAGCCCTGCCCCCCCACTCTCACCACTACACCTCACCCCCATTCCAGATCTGGGAGAGAACCCAGGAGTCCTGACTCCCAGCCCTGCCCCCCCACTCTCACCACTACACCTCACCCCCATTCCAGAGCCGGGGAGAGAACCCAGGAGTCCTGACTCCCAGCCCTGCCCCCCCACTCTCACCACTACACCTCACCCTCATTCCAGAGCCGGGGAGAGAACCCAGGAGTCCTGACTCCCAGCCCTGCCCCCCCACTCTCACCACTACACCTCACCCCCATTCCAGAGCCGGGGAGAGAACCCAGGAGTCCTGACTCCCAGCCCTGCCCCCCCACTCTCACCACTACACCTCACCCCCATTCCAGAGCCGGGGAGAGAACCCAGGAGTCCTGACTCCCAGCCCTGCCCCCCCCACTCTCACCACTACACCTCACCCTCATTCCAGAGCCGGGGAGAGAACCCAGGAGTCCTGACTCCCAGCCCTGCCCCCCCACTCTCACCACTACACCTCACCCCCATTCCAGAGCCGGGGAGAGAACCCAGGAGTCCTGACTCCCAGCCCTGCCCCCCCACTCTCACCACTACACCTCACCCCCATTCCAGAGCTGGGGAGAGAACCCAGGAGTCCTGACTCCCAGCCCTGCCCCCCCACTCTCACCACTACACCTCACCCTCATTCCAGAGCCGGGGAGAGAACCCAGGAGTCCTGACTCCCAGCCCTGCCCCCCCACTCTCACCACTACACCTCACCCCCATTCCAGAGCCGGGGAGAGAACCCAGGAGTCCTGACTCCCAGCCCTGCCCCCCCACTCTCACCACTACACCTCACCCCCATTCCAGAGCTGGGGAGAGAACCCAGGAGTCCTGACTCCCAGCCCTGCCCCCCCACTCTCACCACTACACCTCACCCCCATTCCAGAGCTGGGGAGAGAACCCAGGAGTCCTGACTCCCAGCCCTGCCCCCCCACTCTCACCACTACACCTCACCCTCATTCCAGAGCCGGGGAGAGAACCCAGGAGTCCTGACTCCCAGCCCTGCCCCCCCACTCTCACCACTACACCTCACCCCCATTCCAGAGCTGGGGAGAGAACCCAGGAGTCCTGACTCCCAGCCCTGCCCCCCCACTCTCACCACTACACCTCACCCCCATTCCAGAGCTGGGGAGAGAACCCAGGAGTCCTGACTCCCAGCCCTGCCCCCCCACTCTCACCACTACACCTCACCCTCATTCCAGAGCCGGGGAGAGAACCCAGGAGTCCTGACTCCCAGCCCTGCCCCCCCACTCTCACCACTACACCTCACCCCCATTCCAGAGCCGGGGAGAGAACCCAGGAGTCCTGACTCCCAGCCCTGCCCCCCCACTCTCACCACTACACCTCACCCCCATTCCAGAGCTGGGGAGAGAACCCAGGAGTCCTGACTCCCAGCCCTGCCCCCCCACTCTCACCACTACACCTCACCCCCATTCCAGAGCTGGGGAGAGAACCCAGGAGTCCTGACTCCCAGCCCTGCCCCCCCACTCTCACCACTACACCTCACCCCCATTCCAGAGCTGGGGAGAGAACCCAGGAGTCCTGACTCCCAGCCCTGCCCCCCCACTCTCACCACTACACCTCACCCCCATTCCAGAGCTGGGGAGAGAACCCAGGAGTCCTGACTCCCAGCCCTGCCCCCCCACTCTCACCACTACACCTCACCCCCATTCCAGAGCTGGGGAGAGAACCCAGGAGTCCTGACTCCCAGCCCTGCCCCCCCACTCTCACCACTACACCTCACCCTCATTCCAGAGCCGGGGAGAGAACCCAGGAGTCCTGACTCCCAGCCCTGCCCCCCCACTCTCACCACTACACCTCACCCCCATTCCAGAGCTGGGGAGAGAACCCAGGAGTCCTGACTCCCAGCCCTGCCCCCCCACTCTCACCACTACACCTCACCCTCATTCCAGAGCCGGGGAGAGAACCCAGGAGTCCTGACTCCCAGCCCTGCCCCCCCACTCTCACCACTACACCTCACCCCCATTCCAGAGCCGGGGAGAGAACCCAGGAGTCCTGACTCCCAGCCCTGCCCCCCCACTCTCACCACTACACCTCACCCTCATTCCAGAGCCGGGGAGAGAACCCAGGAGTCCTGACTCCCAGCCCTGCCCCCCCACTCTCACCACTACACCTCACCCCCATTCCAGAGCTGGGGAGAGAACCCAGGCGTCCCGGCTCCCGGCCCCTCCCCAGGACCACTCACCCCTACTGCTCTCAGCTCTGGACCTGTGGGGACCAGGGCAGGAAGGGGGAAGTCAGGGGGGGGAACACGACAAGGGGGCGGGGGCTGGGATCCCAGATCTTAGCAACGGCCCTGCCCAGGAGATATGAACAGACGGGATCCCGCAGGCCCGGAGAAGAGCTTAAGGTGGAGGGAACCGGGTGCAGGGGCGCCGGCTCTGATCCAGCCCTGGGGGGAAGGGGGGGGGCTGGCTGGCTCAGGGGGGCGGGGAATGGGACATGGGGCCTGTCCCCTCTAGGGGGAGCTGGCTCCCACCACGCCCCAGGGCGCGGACTGGCTGGGTCCGATTCTGGGCTTCCCCTGTAACTACATGTATCTGTGCCTCAGTTTCCTTTCTCTATTCAGGCTGGCAGGTAAGGAACCGTCTCTCACTGCCAGTGCCCCTCACTCCCGACTTGCAGCCCCTACCAGCCCAGCCCTGCCCCCCCCGCCCCGCCGGTGCCCCTCTCTCCCGACCCGCAGCCCTACCTGGTATCCTGATGCCACCTTAACTCCACCAGGTGCTGGCTGTGATTTCACCCACCTGGCTGCCTAGTAAGAACCTTGTCAGCCTTGGCACCGCCCCACCCGCCTCTGCCTGAGGGTGTGGGGGAGAGACAGGGCTCAGAGAACCACCCAGCCCCCGCCAGTGCCCCTCACTCCTGACCCACAGCCCCCTGCCAGCCCTGCCGGTGCCCCTCACTCCCGACCCGCAGCCCCCTGCCAGCCCAGCCCCCCAGCCCCGCTGGTGCCCCTCACTCCCGACCCGCAGCCCCCCCAAGTTTAGCTGCTCCCTGTGCAGCAGCGACTTCAGGGGGTTAATGAACATCAGCAGCCAGAAGGCGGGGTGGGGGGTGCAGAAGGTTGGGGCAGGGTCTGATGCCCTGGGGATGGGCCCCTGGGGGGGAGGGGTCAGGGGGTCAGCAGGACGGGAGAAATGCCTGTCGAGATTGCTCAGGACTGGGGGGAGCCGGGAGATGCAGGGGCTTGTGGGTAATATGCAAATATCACCACTACAGCCTAAACCACAAATCTGAGCCCTTCCATCTCAGCCCCTCCCCCAGCTGAACCCAGGAGTCCTGGCTCCCCCCTCCCCTCCCAGAGCAGGGGGAAGAACCCAGGAGTCCTGGCTCCCACCCCACCCCCCTGCTACTAACCACTAGGCCCCACTCCCCTCCCGGGGACTGGGGGGAAGAGAACCCAGAAGTCCTGACCAGCCTTCCTCTGGACAATCACGGGGTCTCTCGCATCCCAAATCAGCTGAGCCCTTTGGGAACAATAACACTGTGGTTGTTTTGTTTTGCTGGAAATGTGTCGCAAGAGGAGGGTACCGCAGACAGACCGACCCTGAGCCAGGCTCGTCCCCTCCCGCTGGGTCCGCACGGAGGGACCGACACACACGCAGACCGCCCCCCCCCCCCCCGTGAGTCTTTGTTCCAGACCTGGTAAACCCGCGCTTAGGCCAGTCCTCTCATCCCTCCGTGACTCAGTTTCCCCTTCCACCTCTGTTTTTGGGGCAGGAATTGTCTCCTGCTCACTGTTGGGGCCTGATGGGATGAGCCCTGATCAGTCAGGGCGATTTGTACAGCATCTGGCAGGACAGGGGGTTGATCTCGGTCAAGGGGGGTGGGGAGGCTGGGAGCCAGGACTCCTGGGCTCTCTCCCCGGCTCTGGGAGGGGAGGGGAGGGGAGGGGGGGGTCACAGAGCCAGGGTCTCAGACCAGGGGCTGCCCTCCCAGCCCCCTGTGCCCTGGGACCCTTCCACCCCCAGCCGTCCAGGGCAAGGAGCTGCTCTCACTCCATGCGCCCAGAGGCAGGACTGGCTGGGTGTGGGCAGGGCCAAGTCCAGGGGAAGAGACAAACCTCGAAAACCCGGGGGGCGAACGTCACCTGTCACCAAAAACTGCAGCAGAAGGGACCTGAGTTTGGCATTGTCCCGGGTGCCCCTGCTCTAACCACTAGACCCCATTCCCCGCACAGAGCCAGGGAGAGAACCCAGGAGTCCTGGCTCCCAGCCCCCCCCCCCCGCTCTAACCACTAGACCCCATTCCCCGCACAGAGCCAGGGAGAGAACCCAGGAGTCTGGGCTTCCAATCCCCTCTCCCACTTGACAAAGAAATCACCCCCACACAGGTGTCCCCCCAGCCAGATTTCACAGCCCCCCTTACCGGCTCGGTGCCCGCCAGCCCCACTCTCCAGGTGATAGGAGAACCGCATGGCCTTGCACTGCTGGGAGAAGGATCCGGCTTGGTCCAGGCTGGGGATCCCGACCATACTGGCCCTCTGCATGTCTGCACCCCTTCCTCCGGGGCTCAATCCCCCCCCAGCTCCGGTCCCAGGCCCCCCCGAGCCCCGGGGATCTCGGGCCACATCCTCAGCCAGGGGTGTCCAATCCCAACCCGGAGGCTGGCAAGAGAGCAGAGGGTGGGTCTCCTTCGCCGGGGGGGCACGGGCACCTGCTCCCCCGTCAGCGTGGGGCTGGAGGCATGGGGAAGGGAGGGGGTCTGTTTTCTCCAAGGCTGGGATGGGGGGGCCTGGCTCACTTGGGCCCCACGCGCCGCTGGCTTGCTGCAAAATCCGCTACCCCCTTCTCCGCCCACGAACCCGGAGCGAGGACGGGGGGAAAACACCCAGCCCACGTGGGATTTCCATCCACGCAGGCTCGGCCACGCAGCAAGGCCTCGGACGGCCCTCGGCAAAAAAGTCCAGGGGTTCCTCCGGGCAAGGGGTCCGCTCTGCAGCCGTGGCAAAAGGCAGCCACTTCCCCAGCTCTGGCCTTGCCAAACCCCGACCTCTTCGCTCCCGGGAGGTTTTCCTCGGTTGCCAAGCGCTGCTTTCGCGTGGGCCGTGCTGGAAACCGTCCCCAGCCAGATGCAATGTCCGAGTCGTCTTTAGTCAATCCCCCAACTCCCCACGAGGGTCTCGCTCATTGCCCCGGGGAGCGAGTTCTTCTCCCCCGCCACAGCGCGTGGGGCTGCCGATTCCTGGCTCGGAAATTCTCCCTCAGCCGCGAGGTCCCAGCTCTGCTCCTTCGAGGTTTCACATCAGTTGTACCCACCCATCTCCTCCAGGGAGGGTTCGCTCATTGGGAGCCCAGCTTCACGGCTTTTTGTAGTCAGGTTCGGATCTATTTCCCGCTGCTTGGAAGGAAGATCCAAACCGGCTGGCAACTCCCAATTCTGGCTTCGGACATTTAAAATCAGTTGTAAACTCCCGTTTTCAGCTTTGAGCGCTTCCAGCCAGCTGCGAACGCCGATTTCTGGTGTCCTACGTTTCAAACCAGTTGTGATTTCTTGCCTTGTGAGGCCCTTCTGCCGGGCTGTAAACTCCCAAGTCTCGCTTCGCCAATTACAAACTAGTGGCAACCGCGGACGGCTCGGGTTCAGACCACTTGTCAACTGGGATTTCTTGGGTTCAAACCCGTTGTAAACTCCGATTCCTCGCTTCCTAAGTTCCAGACCAGTTGTAAATTCCAATTTGCTGGTTTCAAACCAGGTGTCAGCTCGTGTTTCTAGCTGCGTAAGCTCCAAGCCAGCGCCAGCTTCGAGTCCTTGTGGAGCAGAGCCGGCGTTCCCGAGGGGTTACTGCCAAACAAAAGAGCCAACTTGGATGTTCACTGCCTTTCTTCGAAATCAGGCTGGCTGGCTATTTTAAGCAGGGAAATCCACCTCTGGGAGGCCAGGGATTTTTCTCCCAAGGAGAGGGGGGGAAACCTCTGAAATCTGCTGCTAAATCCAGCCCACGGCTTCTTTCCCTGCTTGCACATGGTAGGGGGGGAAATTCCTCCTGCTCTGGGATAATATGCTTCAAACCACAGCAGATGGGAACAATGGGGGGAGGATTTAAAGGCGCAGAGCCAGGC
This sequence comes from Lepidochelys olivacea, assembly GCF_965140295.1. Taxonomy (NCBI): domain Eukaryota; kingdom Metazoa; phylum Chordata; order Testudines; family Cheloniidae; genus Lepidochelys; species Lepidochelys olivacea. Next base: position 14,588,991 of record NC_140433.1, read on the forward strand.
GCTGGAAAGGAATCACACGCGGCGGGGAACGCCCATTGATTACAGACATGCCAGACTTGTCTTCGCCATGGCTCGGGCCTGGCGGGCCCCGTCAAAGGCTTCCCGGCCCCGAGTCGCCAGCTGCCGGAGCATTGCTGGCTCACCCGCCTGGCCTGTTATACGGAGGGGAGGGGACTGGAGTGAGCGGGAGCTGGGGAGAGAACCCAGGAGTCCTGGCTCCCAGCCCCCTCTGCTCTAACCACTAGCCCCCACTCCCCTCCCACAGCTGGGGAGAGAACCCAGGAGCCCTGTGACTCAGCAGAGGGGCTGGTGCTAACAAGAGGAGCCGTTTCTCTTGCAGTTAAAGGGAAGCGGGAGCTGCCTGGATCGGGGCCTTTGAATGAAATCCCAGCTGGGCTCTGGAATCCCGGTTATTTCCTGAACTCCTGGAGGTGCTTAAACCCCCGGCTGCCGGCTCAGCCCCAGCGCCACACGACCGACCAGCCATCCCAGCGCCAGGGAGAGAACCCAGGAGTCCTGGCTCCCAGCCCCCTGCTCTAACCACTAGATAACAGCGTCTACACAAAGTGGGCCAACCCCGTCTGTGTACAAACGGCCCTTTAGTGCGTTTGCCTGATGCCCTGGGCCTGGGGCCAAGAGCTGTTCCCTGCGGGTGAGGGATCGCAGCTCCTGAGACAAGTACAGTCCAGCAGCGGGATCACCCTGTTTCCCCCTGCCAACCATCTACTGTTAACTCACGGGTGGCTGTGGCGGGACAGCTCCCCCGACCACCTCTGGGGTGGAGCGGCTGGGGAATGGCCACACATAACGCCGCCCGGGGACAACTGACCTGGTGCTGAAATGCAGCCACCTCCGGAGCGAGGCAGGTGGGGAACAGCCACACATAACAGCATGGGGAGGGCTCACCCGATGCAGCCACCTCTGGGGCGGGGTATCTGGGGAACGGCCACACTTAACGCCGCATGGGCACAGCTCACCTGGTGCTGAGATGCAGTCAGCTCTGAAAAGACTGCTAGGAGGATGGGGAAAGGGCGGCTGGTGGGTTAGAGCAGGGGTTTCTGGGCTCCAGGACTCCTGGGTTCTCTCCCAGGCTGTGGGAGGGGAGTGGGGTCTAGTGAGTTGCATCCCGCACATTTTGCAACTTGGGATCTTTATATCTGGGAGCAAAAGCCCCGCATGGCCGCAATTTGGCAGCAAGGCCGCAGGCCGGAGATTTATTTCCTCTGAACAATGTCTGTGACCATAGCGCACGTTTGCAACCAACGCAGGCACCCAGCCTCTTCGCCTCTGGGTGCTCGCCACCCGGCCTGCATGTGCGCTGGGTCTGCAATCGGGGGTCGGGGGGCTTGGTTTGCCGGCAATGGGCCTCTGCAAGGCATGCAGGCCTGGGGATGGAGCCATTTCGATGCATCCATGCAGATTTGCAAGGGATGCGCGGCCCCCCCCCTGCAGATTTGCAAGGGATGCGCGGCCCCCCCCTGCAGATTTGCAAGGGATGCGCGGCCCCCCCCTGCAGATTTGCAAGGGATGCGCGGCGCCCCCCCTGCAGATTTCCAAGGGATGCGCGGCGCCCCCCCTGCAGATTTCCAAGGGATGCGCGGCCCCCCCCGCAGATTTGCAAGCCTGGCGGCTTGGTTTCCTGGCAATGTGCGGGCTGCAGAGTTGCAAGCCCAGGCCCCGCAGGACTCTCCAGGCCCGCCTGCAGATTTGCACCATTTCATCCCATGCAACCGTCACCCCCGCACCCCGGCTTCCAGCTGCGCCCCCCCCCGCCTTTGCAGCTGGAAATCGCAGCCACCTTTTGCAAAGCTCAGAGTCAGCAACAACACGGGGGCGGGCGGGAGCTCCCGCCTTGGGGACGCGCCTGTGCACGAGGCCCCGCCCACCGCGCGCGCACTCGAGGGGGAACAGGAAGTGCCCCTGTGTCGGGAGCGCGCCACGTGGGTTCCAGCTGGTGCCCTGGAAGTGGAACTGCGACAGCCAGGTAGGGAGGAGGCGGGGGGGGGCTGGATCTGGGGGGAGGGGGTGCAGAGGGGGAGGGGCTGGATCTGGGGTGCAGAGGGGGAGGGGCTGGATCTGGGGGGAGGGGGTGCAGAGGGGGAGGGGCTGGATCTGGGGTGCAGAGGGGGAGGGGCTGGATCTGGGGGGAGGGGGTGCAGAGGGGGAGGGGCTGGATCTGGGGTGCAGAGGGGGAGGGGCTGGATCTGGAGGGAGGGGGTGCAGAGGGGGAGGGGCTGGATCTGGGGTGCAGAGGGGTGTAGAGGGGTCTTAGATCTATGGGGCGGCGGGAGGCTCTCTGGGGAGGGGGCTGCAGAGGGCGAGGCATGGGGCGTGAGACCAGAGGGGAGGCTGGATCCCCACCCTGTCCGTGTCTGGGATTTCATCAGATCTCCCCCCCACCCCACACACACACCCCGATTCTCTTCTGGTAGGGACTGCTGTGTGGTGGATCCGGAGGTCACAGAGCTGGCGAGAGAACCCAGGCATCCTGGCTCCCAGCCCCCCCGGCTCTAACGACTAGGCCCCCTCCCCACCCCCAGAGCTGCTCTCCAGGCCCCTGTATAACCGTAATTTCTTCCCAGGTGCTGCTCAGTGGAGACGGCCCTGCGACCTGCTTCGGAGCCATGACCCGGCCCAGTAAGTCCCTAGGGCCGGTGCCCCCTGGACCGGCCTCCAGCCCCAGCCCCCCAAAATATAACATCCCCTTAACTCTGTCCCCTTCTCCACAGAACACGCAAGAGCTGCGAGGAAACACCCATGCAAGGTGAGCCCCAGGATGCCTGGGTTCCTCTCCAGCTCTGGGAGGGGAGTGGGGTCTGGTGGGTTAGAGCCGGGGGGGGGGGGGCGCTGGAAGCCAGGACTCCTGGGTTCTCAATGGGGGGGGGGGGCGCGAGTTGCTGCCTGCTGTGAGGTTATTAACAGGATCTCTCTTTTACACAGAGGAAGGAAGCAAAGGCTCATGGGAAAAAGGACCCAGGAGTGCCTCACCTGTTGGGTTTCAAGGAGTATGCGAAGAAGGAAGCCAAATTAAAGCAGAAAAGGGTAGGGATGGGGGGAGCCTGGACTCCTGGCTTCTCTCCCCAGCTCTGGGAGGGGAGTGGGGTCTATTGGGTTAGAGCCGGGAGGCTGGGAGCCCGGACGCCTGGGTTCTCTCCCCGGCTCCGGGAGTCTGAAGCCTGGCTGTGTCTCCAGGTGGCAGAGCTGAGGGCGCGGCAGGAGGAGGCCCGGCTCAAGGAGACCAGCCAGCGCCGCAGCCTGGAGTCCCTGCAGCAGGACGCCCTCCACAAGCAGCGGGATTTCGAGCAGAAGGTAACATGGCCCCGAACCTCACAGCCCCTCGGCCCCCAGACCGGCCTCCTGGGTCCTCTCCCATTTGGCAGAGGGGAGTAGGGTCCAGTGGTTAGAGCAGGAGGGGCTAGGAGCCAGGACTCCTGGTTCTCTCCCCAGCTCTGGGAGGGGAGTGGGGTGTAGTGGCTCAGAGCAGTGGGGCTAGGAACCAGGACTCCTGGGTTCTCTCCCCCCCCCCCCACTGTTTCGTCTCCTCTCTCGGCAGGAGGCCGGGCTGCAGCAGCTGCAGGGGCACCCGCGACTGGAGAAGGAGGGGTCCCGCCGGGCCTACTACCGGGAGTTCAGGAAGGTCAGTGTGAGCCACATGGAGGGGAAGCCCCCATATCCCCCCCTCCCTGGCGCTCAGTGGGGCCGGACTGCGGAGGGGAGACTATGATTCTCCCCTTTCACCAGTGCTCAGTGGGGCCGGGCCAGGCCAGGCCAGGCCACGGAGGGGACACCCTACTCACCCCCTCTCCTGCTCCCCACAGGTGATCCAGGCAGCTGACGTGGTCCTCGAGGTGCTGGACGCCCGAGACCCCCAGGGCTGTCGCTGCCCCCAGGTGGAGGAGGCCGTGCTGCAGGCCGGGGGCAACAAGAAACTGGTGCTGGTGTTAAATAAAATCGGTGGGTGTGTGGTGGGGGGAACCTGGACTCCTGGGTTCTCTCCCTGGCTCTGGGAGGAGAGTGGGGGCTAGGGGTTAGAGTAGGGGGGGCTGGGAGCCAGGACTCCTGGGTTCTCTCCCTGGCTCTGGGAGGGAAGTGGGGGCTAGTGGTTAGAACATGGGGCAGGGGGCTGGGCCCCAGTATTCCTGGGTTCTATCTTTAGCTGTGGGAGGGGAATGGGGCCTAGTGGTAGGAGCCAGGACTCCTGGGTTTTCTCCCCAGCTCTGGGATGGGAGTGGGGGCTGGTGGTTAGAGTATGGGGGGGTGGGAGCCAGGGATCCTGGGTTCTCTGCTGTCTCTGGGGCAAGTCCTGTGGTGCCTCAGTTTCCCTCCCTGGGGGTGCGAGCTGGGGCTCCTAAGGGAGGAGGAGCCGTAATAGCTGGGTGGGGGAAAGCAGGCAACGCTGGGTTAACCCTTGGTGCTTTGCGCTCCCCAGACCTGGTGTCCAAGGAGGTGGTGGCCGGGTGGCTGAAGTACCTGAGGAACGAACTCCCCACAGTGGCCTTCAAAGCCTCCACCCAGCAGCAGAGCCGGCACCTGGTGAGGGGTTGGGGCATAGGACTTTTCCGGACTCTTGGCTTCTGGGAGGGGAGTGGGGGCTAGTTGTTAGAGCCGGGCGGGGAGGGGCTGGGAGCCAGGACTCCTGGGTTCTCTCCCTGGCTCCGGGAGAGGAGTAGGGCCAGAGGGGATGTAGCTGTGTGAGCCCTGTCCTGACCTGTCTGCTGCTCTCTGCTCCCCAGCAACAGAGCAAGGTGCCCGTGGCCAAGGCCTCCTGCGAGCTGCTGGCCAGTGGGGCGTGCGTGGGGGCCGACTGCCTGCTGAAGGTGCTGGCCAACTACAGCCGTAGCCAGGACCTCAAGACGGCCATCAGCGTGGGGGTCGTAGGTGAGAGACTCAGGCCCTTCGCTGTGGGGGGCCAGGACTCCTGGGTTCTCTGGGAGGGGAGTGGGGGCTGGTGGTTAGAGCCGGGGGTCCCGGCTGCCTGGGTTCTCTCTCTGACTCGTGTCCCTGTTGCTCTTGGTCCAGGCTTCCCCAATGTCGGCAAAAGCAGCCTGATTAACAGCCTGAAGCGGAGCCGGGCCTGCAGTGTGGGCGCCACGCCCGGCGTGACCAAGTAAGCCCTCCTGCCCCACGGCGGGGGTGGGGGTCCGGGCCCCCGCGGGACGGCCCTGCTCCCCCGCTGATGCCCCCTTTCTCCCCCCGCCCAGGTGCCTCCAGGAGGTCCAGCTCGACCGGCACGTCAAGCTCCTGGACTGTCCCGGCCTCGTCATGGCGACCGCGGCCACGGACGCTGGCCTGGTGCTGCGCAGCTGCCTCAAGGTGGAGCAGGTGGCCGACCCGGTGACGCCCGTCCACGCCATCTTGAGACGGTGCTCCCAGGGCCAGGTAGGGGAGGAGGGCAGTTGCTAGGGGGACGGTTGGGGGAGTGCTCAATGGGGCGATGCCACAAACCGTGGGGCCAGCGCCGTCCACCAAGAGACAGGCCCCAAGAAGCACCTGCTCTGAACTCAACCCGCCCAGGACCCAAAAGGACCCATTCAGCATTCTCGAGCCTCCAGGACTCCCGCTTTCCTGCCACAGCAGACAATGGGGCTCCCAGCGCCCCGTCTTCTCCCCACAGTCCCTGTGCCCCCTCCAGCTCTTTCGGGAGCAATGTGGAGAAGTAGCGCTGGTCTTTGAAGACCAAGGGAAATGGAGTATTCACCTGGAGCAGGTGGAGAGTCCTTGGGGCGATGGGAGAGGCCGTATGGGGGAGAGTAGAGGTCCCTGCAATTCTGTCTCCCCGTTGGCGCCGGGGGTCTGTTCTCACCTCCTTCCTCGATAACGCGCTCCTCATGTGGTCAGCTTCCCAAACAGTTGAGTGTTAATGGCCAGGTTGTTGGCTCTTCCATTGGCCGCAGGGTCTTCCGTTGGTCAACGCAAGATCGTCCATTGGTCATTGGGTCTTCCATTGTCAATGCAGGCTCTTTCCTTGGTCGTTGGCTCCTCCATTGTCAACTCCAGCTTCTCCGTTCTTATGTGTAGATTCCAGCCAGTTCTTAACATGTCTGGTTCCAACCCAGACTCCTCAGACTCGAACCCCAGCCCCTCTTTTCCTTGTCCCAGGAAGGAAACTAACACTTTCTTCCCAGTGGACGGAAGTACCTATCCCAGGAAGAGATTTCTCATGGACAACTTTCGGCCAGACAGCCTGCTGCCGTTTTCCGACCAAGAACGTCGATTAGACAAGATCAGAATGTTTCACTCAGTTTGTCAAACTCAGTTACTGAGGTTTCCCTTTTATAAATCATAGTATGCATGATACAACCCTCTGACTTGCTAGCCAGCGAAATGAAACGATGAACAGAAACTCCGGAGGAAGGGCTCATTAGAAGAAGACCATATCAGGTTAACAGACATCACTGTGATCCTCCAATCTGACCCCTCCATATAACACAGGCCAGAAAACTTCCCCAAACTAATTCGTAGAGCAGAGCTTGTCGGAGAACCTCTCGGCTGGATAGAGAAACTGCCAGCAATGGAGAACCCACCCCGCTGCTTGGAACGTTGTTCCGTACTCTCACCGTTAAGAATTGACGCCTCGTTTCTGCTCTGAATTTGTCCAGTTTCAGCTTCCAGCCTGTGGATCGTGTTAGACCAGATTGAATAGCTCGTTATTAGCTCTTTGTGCCCCACATGGGTACCGACAGACTCGGGTCAAGTCACCCCTTAACCGTCTCTCTGTTAAGCGAAATAGACCGAGCTCCTCGAGTTTCTCACTCCCAGGCCGGTTTTCTAACCCTTGGGTTTTTCTCGTGGCTCTTTTCTGACTCGTCTCCAATTGAGCGACAGCCGTCAAGTCTGTGAATGCAGAAGGATCCAGCAGTGGCTGGGTCGGGGCCCCAGCGTGGGGGTGGCCTGTGGGAAGGCGGAGAGGAGATGCGACCGCGGTTGGACGGGGAAGCGAAGAGGGAGGAGAGGGAAGGTTGAGGGGAACCGGGAGCGGTTTGATGGGCTTGTCTGGCTGCTCCCCACCCCAGATCATGCAGCACTACGGTGTGCCGGCTTACCAGGACGTCATGGAGTTCCTAGCGCACCTTGCCCGGAGAAAGGGGAAACTGAGGAAAGGAGGCGTGCCCGATCACGAGAAGGCAGCCAAAGCTGTGCTGAGTGACTGGATGAGGTGGGTGGGGAAGAGGCGGAACGGGGGCGGGGATGCCAGCCCTAATCTGGCACCAGGGCAGGGGACTGGCTGGCGGGAGTTGTGGGGAGTGGCACCCTTTCAGAGCCCCCGTTCTTTCCCCTCCCAGCGGGAAGATCAGCTATTTCACGCACCCCCCAGAGACCCACACGCTGCCCACCCACATCAGTGCTGAGATAGTCACGGAGATGGGCAAGGCCTTCGACTTTGAGGCGCTGGAGCAAGGCAACCAGGAGGCTTTGGCCAGTGAGTAGTGAACATGGGCTGGTAACCTGCTATGCCCCGCTCCCCTCCCAGGGCCAGGACAGAACCCAGGCGTCCTGGCTCCCAGCTGCCACCCCCATCAAGCCAGGAGAGAACCCAGGAGTCCTGGCTCCCAGCTGTGCAATGTGGCCTTTGGGGGGCAGTACCACTTTCTCCCCCTGGGGGTGGGTGGGAAGCAGAGCATCAGCTTACGGTGCCCTCTCTGTGTCCGTTCCCTGCCCAGACCTCCCGTCGATTCCTGCGGGCATCGGCCTCGCCCCCGCCGGTCTCACTAGCGGGGCAGGGTCAGAGATGGAGGAAGAGGAGACGTTGGGAGAGGAAGAAACAGCCATGGACGAAGACAGAGATCTGGAGGTATGGAGGGAGGGGAGAAGCATGGCCCCTAAGCCCCACAACAGGCTCCGCCCACACAGGCATCCCAAAAGTATTCTCCAGAGAGGCTGAAGCTTCAAAGACCCACCCCCTCTTGGTGCCAACAGGAGACTCTTTCTCTTAGCTGATTTGCATAATAGGCTCCACCCCATCCAAGGAATGAGCTCAGGCTCTCTGCAGACTCAGGCAGGTAGTGATCCTTTCTCTCCCCAGCCGTTTGAGCTAGAAACTTCATTTTCTTTTTATCTGAAAGCTGAGATATTAGAGTATGAGGCAGCTGCCCAATTCTGGGCCTGTCCCGTTGGCAGGCCGCCCTCTCATGCCTTACTCTCCGCTTTGTCCCTGCAGCTCGGCCCCGTGACAGTGGAACTGAAGGCTAAGAACAAAGCAGCCGCTGCCGTGGAGAGACCTGTTCCCAGAGCCCCCAGCCTGGAGGAGATCTCAGCCCTAGACCCCCTGCACCAAGGGCAGGGGCTGCGGGCAGCTAGCAGAAGGCGGAAGAAGCAGCAGAAAAGAGCAGGTTGGCGGAGGGGTGCTTAGGGGATTCATCGTGGGGGCATCTGGGGAAGGATGCCGTCCAGACTGAGCAATAAGGGATGGTCCCTGACCAAAGGGCTTAGTCTAGAAATTAATGGTAGAAAGGAGAAACTGAGGCACGGGAGAGGGGACTTGGCCACGGTCCAAGGCAGAGCCAGGAAGAGAACCCAAGGATCCTGGCTTCCTCCCAACTGCTCTAACCACCAGTCCTCCTCCCCTCCCAGAGCCAGGGAGAGAACCCAGGAGTCCTGTGCTCTAGGCCATGTTGTCCCTTGGCTAGGGCTAGGAGTCAATCAGGACTCCTGGGTTCCATCCCCAGCTCTGTCGCGTCTCTTTGTGCCTCAGTTTCCCCTCCCACCCAGGCAGGCTGGAAGTAGGTTTCATGGCAGGGCGGCGCGCAGTGCTCTCTGCTGGCCGGGGCGCGCGCGTCTCACCGAGCGGGGGGGATTCTCACTGCAGCTCGTTTCCCCCCGGCAGAGAAAATCGCCAGCAAACTCTCCGCCACGCTGACGGCCGCCATGAACTTCGGGGCAGCAGGCGACTAGGTGCGGTGCTGGCGGCCCCCGTGAGCCCGGCCCTCCAGCTCCCTCGGGATCGATCGCCACTCCTGGCCGGTGGCGGCCACGCAGACAAGACCAGAGCTGCCGCTACCGAATTGTCAGGCTCCTTTTATTACCGGCTAAAAGCCGCGGCGCGGCACGGCCCGTCTCCATTAAAACATCACGCAGCCTCCCCCTGTCCTGCGTGTCTCACTCAGACCTGCCCAGGCTGGGGAGAGAACCCAGGAGTCCTGGCTCCCGGCTTGGGGTGACATTCACCCAGTAGGAGTCTGATCCCAGGTTGGGCTCAGCAGGATGGCACCTGCCGCCGGCAACTGAGGTCTTCCCCTTCGGGTGCTGCAGAGGGGCCCCTTCACCGTGGCTGGCGTTTGGGGGGGGTCTCTCAGGGCCGGCCGGTGCCGGAGATCATAGCAGCACAGCTGGGGGAAGAGAGACATTTCAGGCTGGTCAAAGCAGGGGGCCAGGACTCCTGGGGTCTCTCCCCAGCTCTGGGAGGGGAGTGGGGTCTACTGATTAGAGCAGGGGAGCCAGGACTCAGGGGGGTGTCTGTGATGCTGGGGCCTGGATCCTGGTTGGTGGGGGGTGAATGGGGGTGTAAGTTGCACCCTGCTGACTCGCACTCACCCCGTCCACTGGCACAGGAACATTGCGTCTCTCCGAGTCCCGTCGGCTGGTGCGTCTCTGCGGCCGGGTGCGCTGGCGGGCCGGGGAGCGGCTCCGGCTCTTGGGGCTGCTGGTGCTGAGCTCCTCCGCTGGCCACAGGAAAGGGAGGTTTGGGTTAGGGGGGCTCCTCGCTCCCACCTGGGGACCCCGGGGTGCCAAGCGCTATACAGGCCCACCTGCCGCTCCCCTCCCAGAGCCAGGGAGAGGACCCAGGAGTCCTGGCTCCCAGCCCCCCCTGCTCCAACCACCAGACCCCACTCCCCTCCCAGAGTGGAGAGAGGACCCAGGAGTCCTGGCTCCCAGCCCCACCCATGTAGCACCCGCAGCACAGTGGGTCGCTCACCCCAGGGGGCTCCTCGTTCCGGCCGGGAGAGGGGCTCTGGGAAGCCCGAGTCGGCGAACTCGGCATTGTCCTGGCTGGGATCTGGGCCCCGCTGGGCCAGCAGGCGTTCTGCATGAGGGAGGGGGGCGTGGTTAGCCCATGCCTCACCCACATGCCCCTGCCCATCCAGATATGCCCCCGCCCTCTTCCCCTAGCTCCACCTTCTTGCCCACTTAACCCCTCCCACCAAGCCTTAGCCCTGCCCATATTGTCATGCTCCGCCCTCCACTAGCTCCGCCCACTGCTTTCACACAGGGACTGTCCCCCATTCCCCTCCTCCTCTAGCCCCTCCCTCCCCTCTAGCCCCGCCCCCATACCTGTCTCCTGCAGGATGTGCTGCATCTGGGCCCGGGTCTCCTGCAGCCCCCGCAGCACCTCCCGGCTCTGCTGGGCCACGTCGCGGTAAGTGAGGACGCAATAGGCCAGGACAGCCAGCCCGGCGCCCACACACAGCCTGCGGCATAGCCCCACCCAGCTGGCAAGGGCCTCCTGGCAGAGGGGGACCTGTCAGAGCGAGGACCCCCGCTCTCCGCCCAGAGAACCCTGGCGTCCGGGCTCCCCGCCCCACTGCCCGGGCTCCCCCGCTCTAATCTGCCAGAGCCTACTCCCCTCCCAGATCCGGGGAGAGAACCCAGGTGTCCTGGCTCCCAGCCCCGCCTGCTCCACCCCACCTGACCCCACTCTCCTCCCAGATCAGGGGAGAGGACCCAGGTGTCCTGGAGACCCAGTGACTGCTGAGCCCGGGGGAGGGGAGGGTCTGAAGTAGGGGTCACCCCAGCTGGGGGTGTCCGGGGGGGTGCCTGGCCGGTACCGTTGGATCGGAGCCGGCCTCAGTGTTCTCCAAGACGAGTCCACTGACCACACGCTCCAGGTAGACGTTGCCCCCAACCAGGCCCAGCAGGATCAACCTCAGGCAGAAGAAATAGGGGATCACGGGAAGGGAAAGAGGGGACAGGCCCCAACCCCATTTGCCACCCCCCTGGCCAGCCAGTCCCTGCCCTGGGGCCAGGTGGGAGCCGGCGCCCCCTAGAGGGGACAGGCCCCAGCCCCATTCCTCACCCCCCTGGCCAGCCAGTCCCTGCCCTGGGGCCAGGTGGGAGCTGGTGCCCCCCAGAGGGGACAGGGCCCTGCCCCATTCCCTGCCCCTACCTGGCCCCAGCAGTGCGCTGGCTGGAGGTGAGCAGCAGGGCGGCGCTGCCGGTCAGCAGGTGGTAGAGGAAGGAGCCCAGGGCTTGGGACTCCCCCACCAGGAAGCGGTGCAGGAAGCTGAGGCGGTTCACGATCTCGGCAAAGGCCAGGCGTTGCCGTCCGGCCGCCTCCTGCATGTCCTGAAAAGCCTCCCGGACACCTGCGGGGAGCCAGGGGCTGTCAGCAGCCGTGCTTCCCAAAGCCAGCAGAGAACCCAGGAGTCCTGGCTCCCAGCCCCCCCTGCTCTAACCCACTAGACCCTTCTCTCCCAGAGCTGGGGAGAGAACCCAGGAGTCCTGGCTCCCAGCCCCCCCGCTCTAACCACTAGACCCCACTCCCCTCCCAGAGCTGGGGAGAGACCCCAGGCATCTTGGCTTCCAGGGACTGGGGTTACCCCTGGAGGAGTCCTGCAGTGTCTGTCTCAGCAGCTCCCCATGGCGGAGGATCTCCTCCTGGGATCGCAGGGTGGCCTCTTGTGCCCGCGCTGACTGCTCTGCCAGCTGGTTGGTCTCTTCCAGCCGCTCAGCTACGCCCTCCGAACTGGCTACCAGCCTGGGGGCGGAGGGGGAAGGGGCGTCAGCACCAAAGCGGGGCCTTGATCCTGCCCCATGCCCCCAACCCAGGCAGTGTGCTACTTATCCACACAGACAGCACTGCCCATTAGCCCCACTCTGTGAGCAACGGGCTCAGGCCCTCTGCAGACTCAGGCAGCTTCCGGCACGCTCGGGTCACACCTGTGAGCAATGGGCTCAGGCTCTTGGCAGCTTTTCTACCCAACCGCGAAAGCTAGAAATGTACCTGGTGTTTTCTGCCCGAGATCTGAGATTCTGGCGCAATCCCTCGACTCCTGGAGCCAGGACCTCATGTAGACCTAGACACTGATGAACTCCACAGTCCGCAGGCCTGGGCTGGAGACTAGCCCACCTCCAGCTCCCCAAATGTGCAGGCCAGGCCCTGCTACACACAAAGCCCCTGCCCCATAGATGCTCCCCCGCACAGTCCCTTCCCATCCAACTCTGGTGGAAAAGATGTAGGGAAAGGCTCTATCCACACCCCATGCAGCCCCCTACCCCCCAGCCCCTCCCCCCACATAGCCCCTCTCCCAATCTGCTCCCCAACAGCCCCCTCCCACCTAATGTTCTCCTTTGTTTTGGGAATGGGGGACACATCCTCATGTTCTGCTCAGACCCCGGCCTCTGCCAGCATCGGGGGGCTGACTAGGTGGGACTAGGGGGGCATCTGCCCTGCTAGAGACTCAGCGAACTCAGCGCAGGATGGAAGCCAGCACCCGCTAGAAGGGAAAGGCCCTGTGTCCCATTCCCACCCCCCGAGCCAGCCAGTTCCCACCCAGGGGCCAGATGGGAATGAGCGCCCCCTGGAGGGGACCCCGCCCCCCGCTCACCTGTGCACGGTGCTCTCAGCTTGCTGCTGCCAGGCCTCGCTGCGAAGGAGGTAGCAGATGCTGTGGGCATGGGTGAAGAATTCAGTGTAGACCCCGAAGGCCACAGGGTCCATGTGCTGGGTGCAGGCCCGGACGGAGCTGCCAGCCTCGCAGCGAGGGAAGGGCCGGCCCGACCTGGCCAAGGGACAGCGGGGGTCTTAGCCAGGAACCCCTAGGCTACCATCCCCGGGGATAGAAATCAGGTGTCCGGGTTCCTAGGCCCCTGCTCTCACCCACCAGCACCCACTTCCCTCCCAGAGCCAGAGAGAGAACCCAGGTGTCCTGGCTCTCAGCCCCCTCCTCCCAGCCTACTAACCCCACTTCCCTTCTATAGTCAGCGATAGAACCCAGGTGTCCGGGTCCCAGAGCCCCCGCCCCCATAGAGACAGAACCCAGGTGCCCCTCTAGCTGGGGTCAGGACCCAGGTGTCCGGGCATCACCTCTGCAGGTGGCAGTGGGCGAAGGCCAGGGCGATGCGGCTTTGCTGCTCCTCTCCCAGCTGCTGGCAGCCCCCGTCCAGCCTGCCCAGGGCCCCCGCCCAGCAGGCCCCCAGCTGCGGGTGCTGGGCCAGCATCTGGGCCTCCCGCAGCCGGGCACGGCCCTGGGCCAGCAGCCCTGGGTCTGGGGGAGCCAGGCCCTGGGGGGCAGGGTAGAGGCAGAGCATGAGGAGGAGAGCTGGGGGCAGCCCCATGGGGCTGGGGCTGCAGGGGCAGACAGGCCACTGGGGAGAGTCAGGAGAAAGGGTCGGGGGGGGGGTGGGGCCACTGGGGATTAAACACTTTATGGGGGCGGGGCCACTGGGGGTCACACCCCTTCTCATTGGGGCGGGGCCACTGGAGTCATGCTCCTCCCATTGGGGGCAGGGCCTGAGGGGTTAAACCACTTATGGGGGCAGGGCTAATGGGGTTACACCCCTTCATATGGGGGGTCACTGAGGCCACACCCTCTTCACATTGGAGGGCGGGGCTATACCCCTCATGGGGATAGGGTCACTGGGGTTGCACCCCTTCTCATGGGGGGCTGGCCACTTGGGGTTACACCCTCTCATGGGGCAGGGCCCCTGAGACCTCTATGGAATCCACCCCCCTTTTCCTGGCGCAGATGGTACATTCTGTCTCAGCTTTTCCCTTTCCCCCGCCGGCCCCCGTAGCGCTCAGGGGCTGGCCCCTCCCTTTGCAGGAGGCGGGGTTGGGTCACAAGGTCGATTGCCGCCAAGCGCTCGCTGCTTGGCCCGTGGAGCTTCAGCGCCATCTCGTGGCCCGGATGGACGTTGGCTTGTTTACTGCTGGAGGGCATGAAGCTAAGCAGGAGCCAGCGAGTTCAGCGCATGGAGGGGGTCCAGGGGAGATGCCAGCCCCTCCCCCCAAACTGTCCAGTCTCTCCTCATTAGTTTGCATGAGCCAGCTGCACCTGCGGACCACTGCTGCTCTGGGACGAGAGTGGGGTCTTGTCGTTAAGGGGGGTGGGAGCCAGGACTCCTGGGTTCTCTCCCCCACTCAGGGAGGGGGGCTGGGAGCCGGGGTTCTGTTCTGTTCTCTCAGGGACCTTCCATCTACCTTAAATCTGTGTTTTAGCCTTCTTGGGAATTCCACCTTAAATTGCAGGCTGGCCCTCAGGGGAGGGTCCACCTTACATCTGTGAGCTGGCCACCTGGGGAAATGCCCTGTGACATCTGCCAGCTGTGTGTGCACCAGATGGTGATCTTTCCCCTGAACCTCCTGAGCTGTTTGCCAGCTAAGACTCCCACCTTCAGCCAAGGGGCTGCCCAGCTGGGAAAATCCCCCCTTCAAGCCAAGATTCTCATAGAACTGTAGTTAGAATTGACCTTACAAATTAAATGACCTACACCCCATATCATGGGGGGAACCATGCTGAACAGATGAATCACGCACAATTACATGGGAGAAAAATCCACGTTACATCAAAAACCCGTATCCATTCCACCTTAAATCACCACATGGCACTGGGGAAGGAAATCCAGCTTAATTTAAGGACTCATGTTCATTAATGGGAAGGTGGGATCCACCTTCATTCAGCAAGTGTTTTGGGCAGGGGGAGCTTCCACCTTCAATCCACAGTCCATGGCAGGTAGGGAGGATTCCACCTTTAATCCACGTGGTGGGGAAGGAGAATTCCCTGTGAACTCCACAAACTGCAGGAAACAGGGAGAAGGAGGATTCCACCTTAAATCCATGATCCGAAGGGGTGGGCGGAAGGAGGATTCCACCTTAAATCCACGATTGGAGGTGGGGAGGGGCAATTCCACCTTAAATCCACGATTGGAGGGGGGAGAGGGAGGATTCCACCTTAAATCCACAAGCCGTGGCCATGACCAGGGCCCAGGCGGCGGCTGCGGGGTCAGTCTCAGCAGCAGGACACGGGGCAGCCCCCACCCTGCCCAGGCCACGCCCCCTGGCCTCACGCCTCCAGCGGATGGGGGACCACGAAGGCGCCGTAGGCCCCGCCCAGCAGGGCCTGCACGTCGCCGCCCTTCACCAGCCAGCAGGGGGCCTGGTGGGCCGGCAGGGGCGAGTCCTTCAGCAGCTTGGTGACCCGCGTGGCCGGCACCGTGGCCCCGCCCCTCTGTAGCCGGGTGGGCTGCTCTCCGGCACCCGGCTGCAGTCGGATGGCCGCGTTCTGGAACTGACCTGCAGGGGGCAAGAGGGGACACAGGGTGAATGGGGGGAGCCCCCTGGCGGCCGGACAAGTGGGGCAGGGAAGGGGGGGCCCGGAGCCCCTTACCCAGCAGCCCGTGGGCCTGGGCCGAGAGCCCGCTGCCGTCCAGCACGTAGAAGCCCAGGTGGTCTCTCTGCAGGCGGCTGGGGTGGCTGTACCGATGGCGCTGGACCACGAACTCCAGCCCGGCGCCCAGCCGCAGCGTCGTGTTGGCACCCGGCCCCACCTGCACCCCCAGCCCGGGGCGGCTGACCCAAGCCGGGCGGCCGAAGGGCAGATCCAGGGCCCCCTCCCCCTGCAGCGCCACGCCCTGGAGCGTCACGGTGATCACGTAGTGGAGCGGGGCAGGCCCCACCAGCACGGTGATGGCGTCAAAGTAGGTGCGTGGCCGATCCGCCGTGCCCGGCCGTGGCGGGGCGCCAACCAGGTGGCCGTGGACTGACAGACCTGCGGGGAGAGAGCGCAGGCCACGCTGCGGTCACTGAGCTGTCAGGGATCCCCGTCTCCTCCCCATCACTCGGCCCACCATCCCCATGGCACCACGGCTGCCCCGGGACCTCCTCCTGGATCCCCCCCGCTCGACCTCAGAGCCGGGGAGAGAACCCAGACGTCCTGGCTCCCAGCCCCCCTGCTCTAACCACCAGCCCCGCTCCCCTCCCCGGGGCGCTGAGCTGCGGGGTGGGGGTCTCACCGCTGGGGGGGTCTGTCACCAGCTGGAGCACGTCTCCTGGGTGCCCATCCAGCGTAAAGCACAGCGTCTCAGCGGAGCCGGGCAGTCGTGCCACGAAGTGAGGGTCTCCATCCACTGCAAGGTAGAACAAGGGGTGGAGTAAGGGGGGGAACCAGGCTGCCTCCTCCCCCAAACATCACCTGGGTGTCTGGGCAGCCTTACCTGAGGAGGAGAAAGTGAAGAATCTGGCACCAGCCAGGTCTGCCATGCCATCTAAGGGCGGGGGAAGAAGAGAGGGTTACAGCCAGTTGGGTGATGGAGCTTTCCCCCCCACCCCGATCCTTGGGCATCCTCTTCTCTCTCCAAAGCACCATGGGCACCCGCTGGCCAGGCCTGGCAGAGCCCAGAGCGACCATGACGGGCAGCGGCTGAGAGCCAACAGGAAACTGCCAAGTCTCCCCCTGCCCTCACCCAGGCCCAGACCTGAAACATACCTGTGTCACCGTCCTGTTTCTCTGACAGGTCTGGAAGGGAAAGGCAGAGTCAGGGTGGGGGTGTGAGGCCATCTGGCAGTCAATGGCAAAGCTGACTCGCTTAGCATGAGAGGCTGGATGCTGGCACCATGCCCCCGACCCTGGCTCCAGCCCACTCATAGTGGCTGCAGAATGTCAGCGGTCAGTTTTTAAAAATATTCAGTTTCTAGCTCTCATGGTTGGGGAGCAAAGGTGGAAAATGGGACCAGTGCCTGCCTGAGTCTGCAGAGAGCCTGAACCAATTGCTAAGTGATGTCCTGGAGGGTTGGGGTGTCATCTCAGTGCCCCACCCCTTAATCCCTGCCTTGCCCCTTCAGGCTTCAGTGCAGCTGTGTGTGGCAGGGAAAAGGACCTGCCCAGTTCTCAGCAGGCCTTGCTCACAGCCCCCAGGAACTACAACTTCCAGAACTCCTGGTCTTAAAGAGCTAGGCCGAGTGGGATTTCCCTTAAGGGCCAGCGTGCTGGTAGACCCCTCCCCACAACCTGCCTGGCTACCCCACCCAGGAGAGAGCGCGTTGGCCTGGTTGTGGTGTTACCTGAGTAGTCTTCATAATCCAGGACACCTGTAGGGAGAGAGAGACAGAATGAACATCCATGCAATTCTGGGAGGGGGGATCCCGGCAGTCGGGGAGGCAGGCGGCGGGGGAGCACAGGCCGGGGGGGATCAGGCTGAGATCCCGGTGGGTAAGGAGGGGGCAGCATGAGGAGCACAGGCCAGGGGGGAGTCGGGGAGGGATCCCGGCCACGGGAGAGGTGGGCGGCATGGGGAGCATGGGCTGGGGGGGATGGGATCCCCACCCTTCTCTCCTTTGGCCACCACAAAGCTGTACACGGCCGGCGGGTGGCGGGACTCCACGGATTCCTCGGCCGTGTCCTTTGCTGACAGCAGTTCTGACTCTGCTGGCGGCAACAGCAGCAGCCACTGGCTGAGGTCGGTGGCAGGTGGGATGGATCCCACGGCGGCCGGCGTGCCCCGGGAGCCCTCAGACTCCGCCCTGTGGTGGGGGGCAGCCGTGCTGTTGCCAGTCCAGGCGTCTGTGATAGTCCGGACCGTGGGAGCCGCTGTGCCCCACGAGAAGGGGGCCCTCTCTGTTCTGAGATGTGGCTGGCGCTTGGTGGCCAGTTGCGGGGGCGTCTCCTGCTGGCCGGAAGGGGGTGCCGTGGCTGATCCTGGGCTCGGCGGCAGATGAGCTGTGGCCCTGGGGTTCCCAGCTTTGGGTGTTTTTCCGGGTGTGGCTCTGGCTGCCTTGGTGACACCGTGGGCTGTGGGAGGAGCTGGCGTGGCCGTGGCCGTGCCAGGTGCCGGTGTGGCTCGGGCTAGTTTGGAGGCGCCCTGGGACGTGGCAGGTGCTCCTGGGACGGGCACGGCTCTGGCTAGGTTGGGGAGGCCTGCGGCAGCTTTGGTGCCACTCCCAGGCAGCGAGGTGGATGTGGCCCCCAGAGCGGGCCTGACTCTGGAAGCTTTGCTGGCACGGTGGGCCACCATGGTGGCCAGGGGTGTAACAGGAGCCCCTGGCGTGGCCCGAGCCGTGGCACTCTCCTCCTCCTCCTCTTCTGGCTTGACCACCACCAGTGAGGTGACGGGCGTGACAAAGTTATACTTCAGCGAGAGGTTGGTGGCCTTTTCAGTGAGCAGCCGGCGCGCAGCAGTGTCGTTGGAGTGGAACCGGGCCTGGAGCTGCTCCTGGATGGTGAAGTAGGCCCAGAGGCGTTGGACGAATTGCCCGATCTGCCCCAGGTCTGGAGAGCAGCCGAACGGGGCGGCCTCCGTGGCGTTGGCCGAGATATCGTTCTCCAGGCTCAGCGGCCCGACGTGCCCATGGCCTGCAGCCTGGACCTGCAGCTCAGTGGCCCCCGGGGCCAGCCGTCCGGCCACCACCAGCTCAGCGCCCCGGAAGTAGTGGGGGAAGAGCGTGCGGGTGAGGTCTGCGCCGTCGCGGTAGGAGAGGGCCACGTCGGACAGCAGCGGGCTAGCGATCTCGTCGTAGAAGCCGGCGAGCTGCAGGGCGGCATCGGCGTCCTCGTAGATGCGCCGGGCGATGCCCCGGTTCTCCAGCGCCAGGCGCCGCAGCAGCCCATAGTCAGCATCGTCCCCAAAGGCCAGGCCAAACAGGGAGACGGAGCCGCCCAGCGCCTGCCGGGCATTGGCCAGGATGCGAGTGCCTGAGGTCACGCCCACCGTGGGCTCCCCGTCCGTCAGGAAGATGAGCAGTGGGATCTGCCGGGGGGATGGCTCCGGCGGGCTCTGGATCAGCACCGAGGCGGCCTCCAACAGGGCTTTGTTGATGTCGGTCCCTGAGGAGGAAAAAGGCAGAAGGATCTGGATTTGCAGCCTTGTACTGAACCCCACTCCCCAAGTCGGGGAGAGAACCCGGGGTCCTGGCTCCCAGCCTCCTCTGCTCTAACCACTAGACACCATCCCCCTCCCAGAGCCATAGAGAGAACTCAGGAATCCTGGCTCCCAGCCCCCCTGCTCTAAGCACTAGACCAGTGGTTTTCAAACTGTGAGTTGGGATCCCAAAGTGGGTCACGCCCCCCCCTCTGAATGGGGTCATCAGGGCATCAGGGTGGGGGAGCTCGGGCTTTGGCCCCCATGCCCAGAGTGGGGGGGCTTGGGTAGACTCAGGGTTTGGTCCCCCCTCCTAGGGTCGTGCAGTAATTTTTGTTGTCAGAAGAGAGTGGTGGTAAAATTAAGTTTGAGAACCCCGCACTAGACCCCATTCCTCTCCCAGATCCAGGGAGAGAAGCCAGGAGTCCTGGCTCCCAGCCCTCCCCCACCCCGACACCCCTCTAGCCCACCCAACCCCACTCCTTCTACTGATTTGTGCTCCACTGTGTTATGATAATTTCTAATACAGTACAATTTCTGCATCCTGTGGGGAGTGGGGCAGGAGCCCTGGCTGTGGGGGGGGAACTCCTAGGGGGCACTGTGGGGAGCGGGGCAGGAGCCCCAGCTGCAGGAGCCCCCCCGCAGTGACTCACATCCATCAGCTTCCATCCTGTGGACGTAGTCCTTGGCGGTGCGGACATTGTGGGCCGTGGCCGGGATGGAGCGCCTGGCCTTCCACACATGGACGGTGTCGGAGAAGGTGATGATGTTGAAGCAGTCGTCCGGGTGGAGGTCGCTCAGGATGATGTGCATGGCCTTCTTGGTCTGGAGGCAGAAACGCAGCATGGCTGACCCTGCTTGGGGGACATCTGGGGGGTGGGGAGGTGGGGGGCAGGGCGAGATTGGAGGGACAGGGTGGAAGGGGTGGATTTCAGTGAGGGTTTCAACGGGGAAAGGGGGCACCAATCGGTCTGGCTCCGTCGTTTCGTTTCATCGTGGGGTGGCGTTACACTGGTCTGCGTTACGTGTGCTATGCGATACACAAACACGTACTAATGTGTATGGGGGACACCCTCACACCCAGAATTCTACCTAGAGAGAGAGAATTCGCTCTGTACCATAGACTCCCTCAGTTTCCATTACAGAAACTGAGGCCGGACGAGTTGCATCGAGAGTGCTAAAGGAATTGGCGGATGTGATTGCAGAGCCATTGGCCATTATCTTTGAAAACTCGTGGCGAACGGGGGAAGTCCCGGATGACTGGAAAAAGGCTAATGTAGTGCCCATCTTTAAAAAAGGGAAGAAGGAAGATCCTGGGAACTACAGGCCGGTCAGCCTCACCTCAGTCCCCGGAAAAATCATGGAGCAGGTCCTCAAGGAATCAATCCTGAAGCACTTACATGAGAGGAAAGTGGTCAGGAACAGTCAGCATGGATTCACCAAGGGCAAGTCATGCCTGACTAATCTAATTGCCTTCTATGATGAGATTACTGGTTCTGTGATGAAGGGAAAGCAGGGGATGTATTGTTTCTTGACTTTAGCAAAGCTTTTGACACGGTCTCCCACAGTATTCTTGTCAGCAAGTTAAAGAAGTATGGGCTGGATGAATGCACTATAAGGTGGGTAGAAAGTTGGCTAGACTGTCGGGCTCAACGGGTAGTGATCAATGGCTCCATGTCTAGTTGGTAGCCGGTGTGAAGTGGAGTGCCCCAGGGGTCGGTCCTGGGGCTGGTTTTGTTCAATATCTTCATAAATGATCTGGAGGATGGTGTGGATTGCACCCTCAGCAAATTTGCGGATGATACTAAACTGGGAGGAGTGGTAGATACGCTGGAGGGCAGGGATAGGATACAGAGGGACCTAGACAAATTGGAGGATTGGGCCAAAAGAAATCTGATGAGGTTCAATAGGGATAAGTGCAGGGTTCTGCACTTAGGACGGAAGAACTCAATGCACAGCTACAGACTAGGGACCGAATGGCTAGGCAGCAGTTCTGCGGAAAAGGACCTAGGGGTGACAGTGGACGAGAAGCTGGATATGAGTCAGCAGTGTGCCCTTGTTGCCAAGAAGGCCAATGGCATTTTGGGATTTATAAGTAGGGGCATAGCGAGCAGATCGAGGGACGTGATCGTCCCCCTCTATTCGACATTGGTGAGGCCTCATCTGGAGTACTGTGTCCAGTTTTGGGCCCCGCACTACAAGAAGGATGTGGATAAATTGGAAAGAGTCCAGCGAAGGGCAACAAAAATGATTAGGGGTCTGGAACACATGACTTATGAGGAGAGGCTGAGGGAACTGGGATTGTTTAGTCTGCAGAAGAGAAGAATGAGGGGGGATTTGATAGCTGCTTTCAACTACCTGAGAGGTGGTTCCAGAGAGGATGGTTCTAGACTATTCTCGGTGGTAGAAGAGGACAGGACAAGGAGTAATGGTCTCAAGTTGCAGTGGGGGAGGTTTAGGTTGGATATTAGGAAAAACTTTTTCACTAGGAGGGTGGTGAAACACTGGAATGCGTTACCTAGGGAGGTGGTAGAATCTTCTTCCTTAGAAGTTTTTAAGGTCAGGCTTGACAAAGCCCTGGCTGGGATGATTTAATTGGGGATTGGTCCTGCTTTTGAGCAGGGGGTTGGACTAGATGACCTCCTGAGGTCCCTTCCAACCCTGATATTCTATGATTCTATGAAAACAGGAGAGGCTATATACATTTTATTTATAGAGTGACACCTAATCTGTGCATATCAAATACCCCTATAATTAGATCCATTATAATGGGATAGTCACATTTTATGTATATGAGCGGATGCAGATCTACAATTCTAGCACGTTATATTCACTTATGTCCTGGGTATGTTATATCTCACATATACACATACATCGACACAGTGTTGTAGCCACCACGTCGGTCCCAGGATATCAGAGACACACGATGGGCAAGGCCCTATCTTTTATTGGACCAACTTTGGTTGGGGAGAGAGACGAGCTTTCAAAGAAGTTGTTCCAATAAAAGATAAGACTCACCCACCTTGTTGCTCTGACACACACGAGCACAGTCTTGTTTTCCTACAAGGTATCACTGACTCTACAGACCCCATGTTCTGTTTTATTTTGGCTGATTTTCAACCCATTTCGTTCAAGCATGCACATCCATCTCTGAACAGTCTTCCGGTTCCTCTTTGCCACACGAGCCCTCCATCATCTGCGAAAGGGACGCAGCAGGGTGCCATCCTCTGGACGCATCGAGCACCAAAAAGTGCATCGTGCCAAGCCCCGACGTACTCCCCCTCTAGCTCGACATGGTTCAGTTTCTGCAGCACCACGGCAGCGTTCTGGAGGAATCAGATGTAGTCTTCAGGGATTGGTTTCCTTCTCCTGCACCACTAGATGACTCCCCTCGGAACGCGGTCATAAGTGTTCTCAAGAGCGATGAGTACCACGTGCAGGGTATGTCTCTTCTTTCTCTCCCTTTTCCCCCCAGTCTTAGTGCAAAGCCAGCGTCCATCGTTGACTCACCTGGCGTGAATCCAAATTGATTATCACTGCCCTTTACCACTCTCTTCGTAGTCACTTATCAATAACTTTCTCCCAGATCTTCATATGAGGTCTATGAGTTCATCACAGTCTTGTATGTCTCCTTTTCTCTTAAATATTGGTAGGAATGTGGACGTCCTCCAGGCAGCAGGCATCTTCTCAGTCCTGATGCCATTTAACGGCTGTGCCAATAAAAGCAATCGTACGTGCCCCAGCACTTCCATACTTCTGCTGATCTGCTGCTATTTTTCCTGGTGCTCAAAGCTTGTGCCACTTCTTCTTCCAGGACTGGTGCTGCCAGCCCCTGGGGTGACTTACAAGGTTTAGAAAACCTGACCTCTGAGGAGCGATTACAAAAACTGGAGAAAAGACGACTGAGGGGGGACCTGATAAGTCTTCAAATCGGTTCCGGTCTGTTAAAGAAGACGCTGATCAATTGTTCTTCATGTCCACTGAAGGTAGGACAAGAAGCAATGGGCTTAATCTGCAGCCAGGGAGATTTATATTAAATAGTAGGAAAATGTTTCCAACTCTAAGGGTAGGTAAGTTCTGGAACAGGCGTCCGAGGGAGGCTGTGGACCCCGACACTGGAGGTTTTTAAGGACAGGCTGGACAAACCCTTGCCAGGGATGGTCTAGGTTTACTTGGTCCTGCCTCAGTGCAGGGGGCTGGACTTGGTGACTTCTTAAGGTCCCTTCCAGCCCAACATTTCTGTGATTCTACGGTTCTCTTGGGTTCTCTTCATTCATAAGACTTTCAAAATAATTTCTCCGCCCTTCTATAATCTGTTTCTCATTTATTAACATATTTCTGGTTTCATCTTTAATGACTTTGATCTCACCAGTGTCTTTAGTTCTCTTACTGGGGGGCTTTGCCAGTCTGTGTATTTTTCTCTCATCCTCCTGTTTCAAGATGGGTATATAAGCCTTCCACAGCCTTAGCGTTAGCAGCTGCCACCTCTTTCTTCAATATCCTTTTGGCTTTTTTCCACTACTGAAAAATCCTGCGGTTGGAGCATTGCTTGTCACAGTTTTAAACACCTTTTCTTTTCCTCCACGGCCTCTTGAACTTCCTCATTTCACCAAAAAATCTCACTGGGGAAAAGGAGTCTTGTTTTCGTTTCACCAGGCAGGCACTCTATACATTCGCGATGTTTGCTTGCAATAGGATTCCACCCTGATACGTATTTTCTCTTAGTTTATATGGATTAGCGGATTTAACATAGTATATTGCTTCAACAATGATGAAACAAGCGTTTCAACAATGTTTCATTTTGACTTTATCCCTTCATTTCCTTTAGCCTTTTCTATTATTATTAGAACTCAGCAAATCCCTGATTTTTCACTTCAGAGGCTGAACCAAAAAAAAATTCAGGAAAAAAGGGTTCTGGGTTGAACGAAACATTTTGTTTTAATATTTCAGAATGAACAAACCCAGCTAAATTTCAAAACAAAACCTCAAAACACTTAAAAAGAAAAGGAGTACTTGTGGCACCTTAGAGACTAACCAATTTAGTGAAGTGAGCTGTAGCTCACGAAAGCTCGTGCTCAAATAAATTGGTTAGTCTCTAAGGTGCCACAAGTCCTCCTGTTCTTTTTGCGAATACAGACTAACACGGCTGTTACTCTGAAACCTGTCAAAACACTTAGTCGACTATTTTGCATTTTTTTCCCAGCTGAAACAATTGGCCGAATTTGGTCACATCTTTCAAGAACTATTAAACCCAAACATTTCACCCACCTCTTACACTCATCTGAATGTGAAGAGTCAGATTCCTGGGTTTTTCATGCCTTTGTGATCTAGTTTGCCCTAGATCTAGATTTGCCCCCAAATCCTTCCTAGAGCGGAGCTGTCAGAAGAACCTCTGCCAGTGACGGAGAATCCAGCACAATCCTTGGTCACTTGTTCCAGTGGGTGATTCCCCTCCTATTTACACCTTATTTCCAGTCTGAATTTGTCCCGTTTCAACGTCCATCCACTGGATCTTGTTAGACCGTATAGAAATCGATGTCATACATGGAAATATGAGCTCTGTATTATGTTTATCCTCCACTGTGTTATATTGAAGATCTCAGATTGCTTCACACCATCAGATGCAAAGGACCCAGTGTTAACGCCTGGAATTTTTTCAGAATTTCCAGCCAGTGTCAAATTTCGAGATCTCAACTCCGAAAGAAAACGGAAATTTGGCATTTCAAACACGGAGCTGTTCAAACGCGGAGCTGACAGATTTGAGGGGGATGGAGCAGAGTGCTGGACTGGATAATTGTCTAAAGGAGCTGATGGATATGCAAATTAGACCATGGCTTCA
This sequence comes from Lepidochelys olivacea, assembly GCF_965140295.1. Lineage (NCBI taxonomy): Eukaryota > Metazoa > Chordata > Testudines > Cheloniidae > Lepidochelys > Lepidochelys olivacea. Next base: position 14,613,619 of record NC_140433.1, read on the forward strand.
TCTGCATGGATGTTGACCCATGTCCTAGGAGGCCTGCTGTTGTGGGGGTGGGTGCTTCCTTTTCTGTGGCCCCACCTCAGATCTCCTGGCTGCCCCCTCCCCTCTGCTCAGATTCCCCCACCCCACTGGTCTGGTCTATGGGCGATCTCCCCCTGGCATCTCCACCCTCTTACCTGCTTCATCTTGGTGCCATGCATGGAGCCACTGATGTCGATGACAAACACCACATTCTTCTGCATGGGGGGCAGGCCACGGGGAGCGAAGTAGTGAACGAAGTAGCCATTGTAGATCTGCCAGAGAGGAAAGGGTGCGGGGCCGAAGGGCTGAGGCTGCGGCTGCCCAGGGCACAGGTGTGGCAGCGAGAGGAACCCATGGGACAGGCAGCGGGTGCCTGTGTCCACCCTTCTGCCTGGGCATCCATCCCTCACCACGCACACTGTTCCCTCCCTGACTCCCCATACATACCCCTTCTCTCCCGCCCACAGCCCTCCATCCCTCGCCCCCCCACCCTTCACCCCCAATGCCTCATCCATCCCCCCACACCATCCCCTCCGTGCTTCCCCATACACACTCCTTCCCTCCCGCCCACAGCCCACCATTCCCCGCACACACTGTCCCCTCCCAGCCTCCTTCTACACACCCCATCCCTCCTCCCTCACACCCTGTCCATCCATCCCCCCCATGCTCCATCCCTGCCTCCATCCCACACGTCCCATCTATCCCTCCCCGCCATACCCCTCCCTCCACCCCAGACGTGTCTATCTGCCCCCTTCTGCTGTGGGCTGTTCCCTGTTCTCTACTCCATGGCCCTCATTCCCCGCCCAACCGTGAGGTCTCAGCTCCAGCCACCCCTCACCTGCACGTCCCCAGCCACATCTGGCATGGCCACGTCGTACTGCACCACGAAGTCCCCCAGGATGCCTGAGCTGGAGAAAGCCACCTGTTCCTGCGGGGTGGGGGAGAAGACAACCCAGGCGCAGTGGCTCCCCTTCTCCACCCGGGTGGATGGCGGCACATCGGCGTCCCCTGCGGAGAAGCCGTGGTCATCAGGGCTGGACGGAGGCTGGGAGACGGGGACCCCGTGGCACATGGGCTCCTGCCCTGAGAGTTCTCCCCACAGACCTGACCAACTCATTCCACCACCCCCAGCCCATCTCCCTCAATGTCCTGGAAGGAAACAAAAAATCCTCACTGGTGAAATGCCAAGACTGGAGGGGGTGGGACATAGGGAAGGGCCAGGTCATGGATACAGAGCAAGCTGGGTGGCCGCTGGGCGCAGGCGAACAGCGTGGCTCCGTGGAAACGCGTCCCTCTGGGAACAAGGCGTGCTGGCCCGCCTTACAGGCTGGGTGCCTCTCTCCTGGTAAGCAGCGACCTAAAAAAGACTTGGGGGTCGTGGGGGAGAATCAACGGAACAGGAATTCCCAGTGCGGCGCGGGGGCCCAAAGAGCTAACACTGTATAAACCGGGGACTCTTGAGCAGGAGCTTTCCCCTCTGGATCTGGCCCCGGTGCAACCGCTGCGGCTGGACTGCTGTGTCCAATCCTGCTGCCCACACTTCAAGCGGGAGGATGATAAATTGGGGAGGGATCAGAGGAGGGCCACGGGAATGATACAAGGGATAGGGAGCCAGCCTGAGAGCGAGAGACTCCCAGAGCTCAATCTGGTTCGCGTCACAAAGAGAAGGCAAAGGGGTGCCCTGATCCCCGCTAGAAGTCCCTACACGGGGCACAAATATTTAACAACAGGCTCTTCGATCCAGCACAGGGCGGCCTAACCCAATCCAACAGCTGGACGTTGAAGCGAGAAATTCAGAGAGGAAATCAGGTCTCAGTTTTAACAGTGAGAGTCAATAACCATGGGATTGGGTTCCCAAGGGTGTGCTGGATTCCCCAGCACGGGCGACTTTTCCATCAAGACAGGATCTCTTTTTTGTAAGCCCTGCTCTAGGTGTGATTTGGGGCAGCTCTCTGGCGTGTTACAAAGGAGGTCAGACGAGATGGTCACAACAAGCCCAGCTGGCCTCGAGATCTGCGACTCTAGATCGGGCAGGGTATTTCACGGGAGGTGTCTACAGAAAGCTCGTAACTCGTCAGGCCTCGGAACCGTTGCGAGACATTCGAACGGGTGACAGTTAAGGGCCAACATGTTCCTACTGAAAGCAGGTTGGCTGGGCTTGGAGGAGAAATATATCAGCAGAGGGCGTTACTCATCAGCCAGTTGAGCTGCCTTGCTCCCTCCCAAAATTATCCCTGGCAAACTCCAGGCAAAATCCCCCACATCGCCTATCAGGGACCATCAGAGTCACCAGCCTGATCTCCTGCACATCGCAGGCTCAGGGCCTCCCCCACCCACGCCAGCAAGAAGCCAGAACCCCTGGCTGAGTTACTGGTGCCCTCAAATTTTGATGTCAAGACTTCAGATTACAGAGAATCTTCCGTTTCCTCTAGTTCGAACCAGCCATTGAGCAGTGCCCCACGCCGCGGAGGGCGGCGAGAAACGCTCCAACTGACCTGGGGGGAAATCCCACTTGGTTAGCTAGGAGGGGGAGCGATCCATAAGTCTAGACCCAGGTTGGGGTTTCAGGATCTAGTTTGGTCCCCACTTATTTCCATCACTGGTTCTAGTTCACTCTTGAGTCTTACTTTAATGAACCTTTTTCAAGAAGTGCCCACATGTGGCCTGCATTACATGGGGGGTGGGGGAAAGCTAGTAAACTGGAGCACGCTCCACCTAGGGGGCTGAGAATTGGGGATTTCAGGAGCGAGATAACGCAGGAGAGCTCAGGGAGTGGGTGCACTATTGTTAAGCTGCCAGGCAAAGTTAGGGCTGGCCCAGCCCAGATGGGAGTGCAGGAGTGGCTACCACCAGAAAGATTCCCTGTTGCTAGAGGCAGATGGCAACAAGGTGACTTGTATCCTGAGTAACCGGGGAACAGTCACAAACGCGCCAGGGCTCTTGGCCACTGAACTGCAGCAGAATCCCGGCTACCAGGTGGAAAAAAAAAAAAAAAAAAAGAAGAGTAAGTTTCTAGGTTACGGGGTTGAAGGAAAAGATTAAAAATGTGACAGATGCACCCATGCCTGCCTGAGTGTGCAGAGAGCCTGAGCCGACCGCTCGCAGAGGTGTGAACCGTGTGTACCTCGCAAGGTGTTGGTGAGCAGGCGGCTGGTGCGGAGGGGCAGCACGTGGACGTAGTCGATGCCGGTGCGCTCCGAGATGCTCACCTCCACGGTGAGGTTCCCCACCACCTGCTGGGGACGCACACTCACGGCGTGCTGGTACTTGCCCAGATGCCGCTGCAGCAGCTCCTCGTAGCACAGCTCGAAGGACACCTGGCTGCCGGCTGCCACGCTGGCGGAGACCCGGAACTTCTCTGTCTCCCGGTCTCTGGGGGCAGGGGGCAAAGCCAGGGATGGAACCCAGGAGTCCTGGCTCCCAGCCCTCACTCCTCTAACCCACTAGACCTCACTCAGAGCCGGGGAGAGAACCCAGGAGTCCTGGCTCCCAGTGCCCCGCTCTAGCCACCTCTAGCCAGGGTCTCACCTAGTGCCAACATGAGCCGCTGTCTGGCCCTGTCTCCGGGCCTCGTCGTACATCTTCTTGGCTTGATGCTTCTCTTTCACCTCAGCCACATAGAGTTTATTGTTGATGGCTCTAAGATGGAAGAGAGGGGGATTATGGGACATGGCCTTAAATCTGCCTGATAGCGACAGACAGTGGGGATGGGTCTCCTTGATCAGACCTGGTTTTGGGGACCCTCCATCCCCATCCCATCCCTCCAACCATCTCTCCATTCCCATACCTTCCATCCTTCCCCAGATACTCCTCCATCCATCCCCATCCCCATCCCCACCCTCCAACCACCCATACCCACTCCTCCATGCCTCCCTCCATCCCCATCCCCACCCCTTCAACCATCTCTCCATTCCCATACCTTCCATCCTTCCCCACATACTCCTCCATCCATCCCCATCCCCACCCTCCAACCACCCATACCCATCCCTCCCTTCCTCCTCATTACCACCCCTCCATCCATCCCTTCAGCCACCCACCCCACACACCCCCTATCTAATCTATCTCACTTGCACTCTCCTCCACTGCTCTGTCCCTTCCAGTCCCCCTCCATCCCTGGATCCCACGGAAATGCGTTTCCAACCCCCTTCCCCTGCCATCCCCAAGGTGTGGGGGTGTGGCCGCAGGCTTTGCATGGCTGGGACCCGTCCCAGTCTCACATGGTGAAGTTGGAGATGAAGGCCGAGCCGGGCAGGTCTAGGTCGAAGATGGCTTCCTTGCGCTCGGCGTGGGGGTTGCTCAGGTCAGTCCGAACACGGGTGGAGGCATAGCGGGACACAATGGTGGAGCGGATGGAGAAACTGGCCATGGTGAGCTGGGCACAGAAACAGGGACGTGTAGGAAGGTGACTCCAGAGAGCCTTGCCCTGCCCATGGCTGAAAGGGGGTGTGCCTGGAGGGCCTCATTCCAGAGTTGGGGAGAGAAGCCAGGTGTCCTGGCTCCCAGACACCCCCCCCCCCGGTGCCCCGCTCTAACGCACAAGAACTAAAACTTCATTCTTTCTATTGAAATCGAAGCTGACATTCTCCCGCCGCCCCAGGACTCCGGAAGCAGGCCCTTCCGCTATGACACCTGCCTGATCTCGCTCCTTTTTCCGAGCAAAATCCCCCCAGCCCCCGACGGAATTCCCTCCGTTGGTGCAAAATGGGAGATTCCTGGCTGCACTGGCTCTGGGCTCTGGGTCTGAGACAGCAGCTGCATGAGTCTGGGGCTCACCCAACGAAGCACGCTGAGGAGTGGCTGTGTTCCAGGGGGAGCCCTGCTTAGCTACACCGGAGACCCAGCGCCTCTGCCCCAGACCCCACCTGGGGTCCATCTCCATGGAATCAATGGGGCCAGACCCCAGCTGGGGTCAATTGGCCATAGCTCCATTAGAGTCAATAGGACCAGACCCCCAGCCGGTGTCCATCAGCCATAGCTCCATGGAATCAATGGGGCCAGACCCCAGCTACACACCCGCTTCTCTTTCCATTGGCAGAAAGCTGTGGTTTTAATTTGTATTGGCTCTTTTCTCTCCTCCGCCCATCTTCAGCAATGCACACCCATATTACTGTAGCACCAGAAGGGCTCAATCAGGATCAGTCTTATGCTGCGCTTGGTGCTGGATAAACAGACCACAAGGATCCAGCATCTGCCTTACAATCTAGAGCAGGGGTGGCCAACCTGTGTCTCCGGGGCCACGTGCGGCTCTTCAGAAGTTACTATGCGGCTCCTTGTCTAGGCACCGACTCTGGGGCTGGAGCTATGGGCACCAACTTTCCAATGTGCCGGGGGGTGCTCACTGCTCAACCCCTGGCTCTGCCCCAGGCCCTGCCCCCACTCCACCCCTTCCTGCCCCCTCCCCCGAGCCGCAATCCCTCACTCCTTCCCCCTCCTCCCCAGAGCCTCCTGCACCCCACGAAACAGCTGATCAGGAGGTGCAGGGAGGGAGGGGGAGATGCTGATCGGCAGGGCTGCCGGTGGGTGGGAGGTGCTGGGAATGGGGTGGGGGAGCTGATGGGGGGGCTGCTGACATATTACTGGTTTCAGAGGAGCAGCCGTGTTGGGCTGTATTCGCAAAAAGAACAGGAGGACTGGTGGCACCTTAGAGACCAACACATTTATTTGAGCATCAGCTTCCGTGAGCTACAGCTCGCTTCATCGGATGCGTTCATCGAGCTGTAGCTCACGGAAGCTCACGCTCAAATAAATGTGTTGGTCTCTAAAGTGCCACAAGTCCTCCTCTTCTTTTGACGTATTCCTGTGGCTCTTTGGCAATGTACATCGGTAAATTCTAGCTCCTTCTCAGGCTCAGGTTGGCCACCCCTGATCTAGAGACAAGTGACCCCCAGGTGACCCAGCCCAACTGATGCAGACTTTAACCACAGGTGCTGCAACAAGAAGAGTTTTGACTAGGGGCAGGAGATGGGATCAGAATGGTTAGATGACTAGACTGGAATCAGAACACCTGGGTTCTCTCCCCGGCTCTGGAAGGGCAGTGGGGTCTAGTGGGTTAGAGCAGGGGGGCTGGGAGCCAGGACTCCTGGGTTCTCTCCCCGGCACTGGGAGGGCTGTGGGGTGTAGTGGGTTAGAGCAGGGATGCTGGGTGTCAGCACTCCCAGGTTCTAACCCTGGATCTGGGAGGGAAGTGGGTTCTAGTGGTTAGAGCAGAGAACGTGAGGTTCAATTGTGATTTGGAGATGACAACAAGGTCAGGGCTCCTGGGTATCACATCCTCTGCTGTAGCCACTAGACCCCAAAACTTAGCAAGGGGGGGAAAAATAAATGGCCTCACCTCTGGAGTACGGGGGTGCCCAGTGTTGGGTAGAGGTTCCAGGCACATTAGGAGAGCAAAGGGAAGGAGCAGCAGCTGTCTCAGCATTGGCATGATGCGTCCCCGCAGCTCCACCAAGAAGAACCAACCTCCGAGATCTCTTTTTTGGACGCACTTTTTAAAGCTTCACGGGTTTTTCTCCCCCCCGCACCTCTCAATGCAGCATTCATGCGGACACAAGCTGTGATTGTCTGCCCCTCGGAGGCTGGAGGGAGGCCAGGCCTTCGCTCTCCCCTCTGTAAGATGAAATGAAAACAAAATGTTCAGGCGAGTCCGTGCCCTGGGTTAAAAAGGAAAAAAGGCAAGGAAGCCCGTGCAAGGGTCAACAGGAGCCAGAGCCCGGGAGCTGAAGAACGGGAGGCCAGCAAAAAAGGAGCCGGCTCTGCGTACCTGGCTGGGCTGAACTCCACGGCCAGGAATCAGCCTGGCTCAAGGGTTGCAGGTGCGATGGGTTTCCTTGGAGGAGCCACGGAGATTTTATCGAGCGGGATTTCACACCAGTTACATCCCCGTGATCCATCAGGGCGTCTCTTCCCATGGGGCCAGACAGGACAGCTGGGATCATCCAGTCTGCCCCCCTGTAAGGCACAGGGCAGACGACTGCCCTCCACAATGGGGAGGGAGGTTGGATGACTAGGGGAAAGTCCTTCCTCTCTAGGGGACACCCCCGTCAAGCCCTAGGGTGGGAACTGGCTGGCTCAGGGAGGTGGGGAATGGGGCCTTTCCCCTCTAAGGGGCGCCGGCTCCTATCCAGCCCCAGGACAGGGGACCGGCTGTTGGAGACCCTTCGAGTTCATGAGCCAGAGGACGTCAGAATTGCCAGGGTCATTCTTGTAACGCTGATTTCCAAAAGACATAAAGGGGCTCAGGTGTGGAGAAAACTCCGGGCGCTGTTATTAACGCAAGCCAGGCTGGCCGCAGGGAGATTCTGGGTTTGGCTGCAATGGAGAGGGAGGGAAGCCATGCAGCATTTCTCTCCGCTGGGAGCTCTGGCTAGGTCGGTACTCCATAGAGCTAACCATGCTAATCACCCAGCCCAAAGGAGGCACTGGGATCTAGTGGCTGGCAGGGCTAGAGTGGAAGCCAGGACACATGGGTTCTGTTCCTGGCTCTGGCCCTTCCACTCTCTGGGTCACTGGTGGAGCCAGGGAGAGAAGCCAGGAGACTGGCCCCCCAGCTTCCTCCTGCTCTAACCACTAGACCCTACTCCCCTTCCAGAGCCGGGGAGAGAACCCAGGAGCCCTGGCTTCTATCACCCTGCTCTAACCACTAGACCCCACTCCCATAGCCAGCTCCCAATCCTGCCCCCTTCCTCGGGGGTCTGGATTGGGACAGGAGCAAGCTGGAGGTGAAGGGCTATCCGTTTCTCCAGAGCATCCCACAGCTGCTCTCTTTGGAGTAACCAGCCCCTGGACAGATGGGTGTCCGTAGGTCACGGGGCACGGGGCTTCTGTGGCAGAACTGGGAATTGGGTGCTGTCTGGATCGTAAGCTCTTTGGGACAGCGTGATGGGGTCCCAATCTCAGCAAGAGGTGTCTGTGCCAGGGGCCCCAATCTCAGCAGGGGCGGGGTCTGTGCAGTGTCCGGTGCGATGGGGTCCCAATCTCAGTCTGGGGGTATCTGTGCAGCACTGTGCCTGGCGTAACAGGGGCCCCGAGCTCAGGTGGGGGCATTTCTACCATAACAACGTCTTTTTAAAACGATCTAAAGCCAGGGGCATTACTTTTTGTAGGACCCACACAAACAAATCCCTCTACGGAGGAAGAAACAAACTAGCGGGAAGGCCCGGATTTTTACCAGGGAGGGCTGTTAATCATTGGAACAACTCACCTAAGGACAGGGTGGATTGCCCCTCTCTTGAGGTCTTTAAATCAGGACTGGGTGTGGAAGATCCAGCAGAAGCAGTGGGTGCGATCCCAGGATAAATGCTGGACATTCCCCAGCCCGCGTCTCCCAGGTCGGATTCGAAGACCTCCGTGGCTCCTTGCAGCGTTGAGATCCCCGCCAGAGCTGTGCCGATCCCTTGAGGTGGTGGAAGCTAAGCAAGGAAATAAACAAATACAGAGCCAGATCCTTTCTTGGCCCGGCGCGGCTGTTTACATCAACCTCTGCCAAAGACGAGAGGGCCAAGGTTCAGTGAAAAGGCTGCTTCTTTCTTTTTGAAAAAGTCAAAATGACAAAACGAAGGATTCTGGAGCCACAAAAAAGGGGGAATTGGAAAGAAGCTGAAGGAGGCTGGAAGGAACAACCCGGAGCCGTGAAAGAAATTAGTCATTGACAGGGAAAATGTGATGCCTGTCCTGGTGTCTTGGTTATTTATCCGAGCGGTGGGTTTGGAACTCACCCCAAACCAGAGCTGTGCAGGCTGAAAATAGCCAGGTTTTAGTCCCAGGGGCCTGGTGACCAAATGTTTTGAATTTCCATGGCACAAACTCCAGCTGAAATGAGGCTCCCATTGTACCAGGCACTGCAGAGACCCTGACCGAGAGCAGGGCCCCCCCGTTGTGCCAGGTGCTGCACAGATGCCCATCACCAATGGGTGCCCCTTGTGCCAGGTGCTTACTGAGATGAGTGCCCTCCCTGTGCCCGGTGCTGCACAGACCCCAGCCGAAAGCAGCGCCTGATCATACAAGGTACTGTACATACACACACTTAGAGACAGTCCCAAACCTGACCACCTAAATAGCCAAAGGTTATTTCAACCCATTGGACAGGTGGGGAAACTGAGGCACCTGGCGACACTCCTCCCAATCTCCTGGGTCCCCTTCCAGATCACCCGTCAGCCTTCTGATAACGCTCTCTGCTGGGGTCAGGACGGGGAATGGGTTGTTTTGAGAGGGTTCTTCTCATGCCAGGAATAAGATGGCACAGGGGGGGTGATCCTCACAGGAGCTACCTGTGCCAGGGGATCCAACGGAAGGCGTAGCAAAGGCCTGTGCCACCTGCGCCCGGGTGCTGGAGAACGCTGCCCGTCGTGGGTCTAGGGTGAAATGGCTCCCAGCTCGGCGGATCCTGACCTGGTTTGCTTCCATCACTCACACAGTGCACTCCTTATTTCACCGGCCCACGGGCCCAGACGCAACGGGTGGGGCTGCAGGGGAAAGGCCGACAGGGTCAATCAGCCCGGCTGTGGGAGGAGAGGCTGGGAGCCCGGACTCCTGCGTTCTCTCCCTGGCGCTGGGAGGGGAGTGCGGTCTGGTGGTTACAGGGGGAATCCTGGGGCTGGGAGCCAGGACTCCTGGGTTCTGTGCTCTGGGGTCCATCCCGTCCCCTTTTGTGTCACCTCAGTTTCCCCCTGAAGTTGTCGTGGGGGTTGGGCGGTGGGGAGAGGCTGGGCAGGGCCCTGGGCTGAGGACCCAGGAGGGCTGGGGAACTCCTGCAACCGCAATGGGGCTGAGGGCATGGGGGAGAGAGGCAGGTGTGGGCGTTGCCTGCAAGGGGCGGGGGAGAGAGGCAGGTGTGGGCGTGGCCTGCAAGGGGCGGGGGAGAGGGGCAGGTGTGGGCGTGGCCTGCAAGGGGCGGGGGAGAGGGGCAGGTGTGGGCGTGGCCTGCAAGGGGCGGGGGAGAGAGGCAGGTGTGGGCGTGGCCTGCAAGGGGCGGGGGAGAGAGGCAGGTGTGGGTGTGGCCTGCAAGGGGCAGGGGAGAGGGGCAGGTGTGGGCGTGGCCTGTAAGGGGGCGGGGGAGAGAGGCAGGTGTGGGCGTGGCCTGCAAGGGGCAGGGGAGAGGGGCAGGTGTGGGTGTGGCCTGTAGGGGGCAGGGGAGAGGGGCAGGTGTGGGCGTGGCCTGCAAGGGGCGGGGGAGAGGGGCAGGGGTGGGCGTGGCCTGCAGGGGGCGGGGGAGAGGGGCAGGTGTGGGCGTAGCCTGTAAGGGGGCGGGGAGAGGGGGAAGTGTGGGCGTGGCCTGTAGGGGCGGGGGAGAGGGGCAGGGGTGGGCGTGGCCTGCAAGGGGCGGGGGAGAGGGGCAGGTGTGGGCGTGGCCTGCAAGGGGCGGGGGAGAGGGGCAGGTGTGGGCGTGGCCTGCAAGGGGCGGGGGAGAGAGGCAGGTGTGGGCGTGGCCTGCAAGGGGCGGGGGAGAGAGGCAGGTGTGGGCGTAGCCTGCAAGGGGGCAGGGGAGAGAGGCAGATGTGGGTGTGGCCTGCAAGGGGCGGGGGAGAGAGGCAGGGGTGGGCGTGGCCTGCAAGGGGCGGGGGAGAGGGGCAGGTGTGGGCGTAGCCTGTAAGGGGGCGGGGGAGAGGGGCAGGTGTGGGTGTGGCCTGCAAGGGGTGGGGGAGAGGGGCAGGTGTGGGCGTGGCCTGTAAGGGGGCGGGGGAGAGAGGCAGGTGTGGGCGTGGCCTGCAAGGGGCGGGGGAGAGAGGCAGGTGTGGGCGTGGCCTGCAAGGGGCGGGGGAGAGGGGCAGGTGTGGGTGTGGCCTGTAGGGGGCAGGGGAGAGGGGCAGGTGTGGGCGTGGCCTGCAAGGGGCGGGGGAGAGAGGCAAGTGTGGGCGTAGCCTGTAAGGGGGCGGGGGAGAGAGGCAGGTGTGGGCGTGGCCTGCAAGGGGCGGGGGAGAGAGGCAGGTGTGGGCGTGGCCTGTAAGGGGGCGGGGGAGAGAGGCAGGTGTGGGCGTGGCCTGCAAGGGGCGGGGGAGAGGGGCAGGTGTGGGTGTGGCCTGTAGGGGGCAGGGGAGAGGGGCAGGTGTGGGCGTGGCCTGCAAGGGGCGGGGGAGAGGGGCAGGTGTGGGTGTGGCCTGTAGGGGGCAGGGGAGAGGGGCAGGTGTGGGCGTGGCCTGCAAGGGGCGGGGGAGAGGGGCAGGGGTGGGCGTGGCCTGCAGGGGGCGGGGGAGAGGGGCAGGTGTGGGTGTGGCCTGTAGGGGGCAGGGGAGAGGGGCAGGTGTGGGCGTGGCCTGCAAGGGGCGGGGGAGAGAGGCAAGTGTGGGCGTAGCCTGTAAGGGGGCGGGGGAGAGAGGCAGGTGTGGGCGTGGCCTGCAAGGGGCGGGGGAGAGAGGCAGGTGTGGGCGTAGCCTGTAAGGGGGCGGGGGAGAGGGGCAGGTGTGGGCGTGGCCTGCAAGGGGCGGGGGAGAGGGGCAGGTGTGGGTGTGGCCTGTAGGGGGCAGGGGAGAGGGGCAGGTGTGGGCGTGGCCTGCAAGGGGCGGGGGAGAGGGGCAGGTGTGGGTGTGGCCTGTAGGGGGCAGGGGAGAGGGGCAGGTGTGGGCGTGGCCTGCAAGGGGCGGGGGAGAGGGGCAGGGGTGGGCGTGGCCTGCAGGGGGCGGGGGAGAGGGGCAGGGGTGGGCGTGGCCTGCAGGGGGCGGGGGAGAGGGGCAGGTGTGGGCGTAGCCTGTAAGGGGGCGGGGGAGAGAGGCAAGTGTGGGCGTAGCCTGTTAGGGGGCGGGGGAGAGGGGCAGGTGTGGGCGTGGCCTGCAAGGGGCGGGGGAGAGGGGCAGGTGTGGGTGTGGCCTGTAAGGGGGCGGGGAGAGGGGGAAGTGTGGGCGTAGCCTGTAAGGGGGCGGGGGAGAGGGGCAGGTGTGGGCGTGGCCTGCAAGGGGCGGGGGAGAGGGGCAGGTGTGGGCGTGGCCTGCAAGGGGCGGGGGAGAGGGGCAGGGGTGGGCGTGGCCTGCAGGGGGCGGGGGAGAGGGGCAGGGGTGGGCGTGGCCTGCAGGGGGCGGGGGAGAGGGGCAGGGGTGGGCGTGGCCTGCAAGGGGCGGGGGAGAGGGGCAGGGGTGGGCGTGGCCTGCAAGGGGCGGGGGAGAGAGGCAGGTGTGGGCGTAGCCTGTAAGGGGGCGGGGGAGAGGGGCAGGTGTGGGCGTGGCCTGCAGGGGGCGGGGGAGAGGGGCAGGGGTGGGCGTGGCCTGCAGGGGGCGGGGGAGAGGGGCAGGTGTGGGCGTAGCCTGTAAGGGGGCGGGGGAGAGAGGCAGGTGTGGGCGTAGCCTGTAAGGGGGCGGGGGAGAGGGGCAGGGGTGGGCGTGGCCTGCAAGGGGCGGGGGAGAGGGGCAGGGGTGGGCGTGGCCTGCAAGGGGCGGGGGAGAGGGGCAGGGGTGGGCGTGGCCTGCAGGGGGAGGGGAGAGGGGGAAGTGTGGGCGTGGCCTGTAGGGGGCGGGCCTAGGAGTCCATGACATGGCCCACGCGTGGGGGAAGGGCGCCCACCCCACCCCCAGTGACTGGAATCCAACCGTCACACTGTGCTCGCAGCACGAGGCCCGGGCCGGGGGCGGGGCCGGGAGGGGAGCGGCCGTTCGCCGCACGAGGCCCGGGGCGGGGCCGGGAGGGGAGGGGCCTTTCGCCGCACGAGGCCAGGGGCGGGGCTGGGGCCGGGAGGGTGGGGCCGTTCGCCGCACGAGGCCGGGGGCGGGGCCGGGAGGGGAGGGGCCTTTCGCCGCACGAGGCCCGGGCCGGGGGCGGGGCCGGGAGGGGAGCGGCCGTTCGCCGCACGAGGCCGGGGGCGGGTCCGGGAGGGGAGGGGCCGTTCGCCGCACGAGGCCGGGGGCGGGGCCGGGAGGGGAGGGGCCGTTCGCCGCACGAGGCCCGGGGCGGGGCCGGGAGGGGAGGGGCCGTTCGTCGCACGAGGCCGGGGGCGGGGCTGGGGCCGGGAGGGGAGCGGCCGTTCGCCGCACGAGGCTGGGGGCGGGGCCGGGAGGGGCGGGGCCGTTCTCCGCACGAGGCCGGGGGCGGGGCTGGGGCCGGGAGGGGAGCGGCCGTTCGCCGCACGAGGCCGGGGGCGGGGCCGGGAGGGGAGGGGCCGTTCGCCGCACGAGGCCCGGGGCGGGGCTGGGGCCGGGAGGGGAGCGGCCGTTCGCCGCACGAGGCCGGGGGCGGGGCCGGGAGGGGAGGGGAGGGGTGGGGCCGTTCGCCGCACGAGGCGGCGCAGGCGCGAGGGGGGCGCGCTCGATCGGGTCGGGGCGCTGAGGGGGGCGGGGTGGGGCGCGGGGAAACCCCAGGCATTGGGGGTGTCCCGGGGAAGAGGGCTGGGGGAGCCCCTGAGGGGGCTGGGGGAGCCCATGAGGGGGAGGGAGGCTGGGGAAACCCCTGGGGGGAGCCCATGAGGGGGAACCCCAGGCACTGGGGGTGTCCCGGGGAAGAGGGCTGGGGGAGCCCCTGAGGGGGCTGGGGGAGCCCATGAGGGGGAGGGAGGCTGGGGAAACCCCTGGGGGGAGCCCATGAGGGGGAACCCCAGGCATTGGGGGTGTCCCGGGGAAGAGGGAGCACCTGACGGCTGCCCCAGGAGCCCCTGGGGCTGGGCGGGAGCTCCCAGGGGGCCAGGCCGTGAGGACGGTCACAGGGTGCCCCTGAGGGACTCTGCTGGGACAGCGGGGCCCTGAGGTGGTGCTTGGGGGCAAGTAAGGACCTTAAGCCCCCCTGGCATGGGGCAGCAGGGCCCAGAGGCAGGAGCAGGGGCCTGGCTACCTCTTCCCTGGGAGCTGGGATCCAGCGGGCAGCCGTGGGGAGGAGGAGCCAGAGGCTGCACCCCGGCCCCCCTTAGCAGCCCCCCAGGGCTCCTGTCCTTGCCGTACCCACAGGGCAGACGGTCCGCCTGGGAGTGATGGCCCAAATGAGGTGCAGTCAAGGGCTTGGCCCCTCTCCGGGATGGAGCTTGCCTTGGGGATACTCCCCTCCGCTGTGCCCCTCTCCCAGCCAGCCACTCCCCCCATGCCCCATTCCTCACCCCTCCGCCTCCAGCCACTCCGTGACCCAGGAGCCAGATGGAAGCGGACACCCCCTAGAGGGGAAAGGCCCCCTGCCCCATTCCCTTAGCCAGCTCTCCATCCTAGCAAAGAGTTTCCAGCACCCAAATCCCTTCCCTACCCTCCCCGTTCTGCTCTGATCCTCTTCTGCCTCTGCCCAGGCAGACAACGTGGCCATGGAGGAGGACTACGCGCTGACCCAGACCCAGACCGCCAGCCAGGTGCAGCGGAACTTGGAGAGATTCTCAGGGGCTCAAGTGGATCAGAAGGTGGGGGGACCTCTGTGGCACATGGGAGCCTGTTCTTCTCCCAGGGCAGCCCCATCCCTTTTTGTAACACAGCTTGTCTTCCCCCTGCAGGTGAGTGAATTGGTGCAATTCCTGCTGATCAAGGATCAGAAGAAAATCCCCATCAGACGGGCAGGTAAGAGGCCTGCTAGATGGTCATGGAGTTTGGGGTGGGGGTTCCACAGCCCCCTTCAGGTTAGCAGAGGGGCTCCCTGAGGCCACTTCTGTTCCCCACTCAGTCTGAACCCAGGTCTCTGAAGCAGCAGAGTCAGGATTCAGGCAAGGTGCTTTTCACACTGCATGTGCCACATCTATATGCTTTGATTAGGTGTTCTGTAGTCACTGCCCTGCGCTCCCTTCTCAGAGTTGGTGATAGAACCCAGGAGTCCTGATTCACAGCCACCCCTGCCCTAACCACTAGACCCCACTCCCCTCCCAGAGCTGCAGATGGAACCCAGGAGTCCTGATTCCCCAGTCACCAGCAAGGTTTGAAACTTTCAGAGACCCGACTTGAATCCCCATAATGCAGGCTATGGGATCCCCAGAAGGAGGTAGCTAATGAGGAGGTGGATGTCACTGGAACGGTCACTAAGAAGTTGCTCCAGACCCCCGAGTTCTATTTCCAGTTCTGCCGCTGGCCCAGAGGGTTACCACTGCAGGGGCCCTGTCCTGCCAGCAGGGGGTGCTAGGAGCCATTGGAATGGCTGTAACAGGGCTCCCCCTCTTCCCCCTTGTAGATATTCTGAAGAACGTCATCAAAGACTACAAAGAGGTCTACTGTGAGATCATTAACCGAGCCAGCAGGACCCTCCAGCAGGTGGCGCTCTTCTGAAGCCGTGCCAGGCACTAGGGGATGCTATGCTGTGGGGTGGGGTGCAGGGGCTCCCCTGCCCTTCAGTGCCAGGCGGTAGGGGGCACCCTGCTGCACAAGGGACCATCTTTCAACTGAGCGATCTTTAAACATTGTTCAAAACTGTTATGTTTGCCTTGGTGTGCTGGGTCGGTCTTGGCTACTTTATGTTGCAGCCCTTTCCTCTTGCCCCTCCCCTCCTAATGTCAGGAATAGAACCCAGGCGTCCTGGTTCCCAGCCCTCCTTGTTCTAACCATTAAACTTCACTTACCTCTTTGTCAGGGATAAAACCCACGAGTCCTGGCTCCTAGCCCGCCTTGCTCTAGCCCCTAGATATCACTCTCTCATATTCTCTCTTGGACATTGGGAAGGATGGCCATACTAGGTCAGCCCAAAGGTCCATCTAGCCCACTGTCCTGTCTTCCGACAGTGGCCAATGCCAGGTGCCCCAGAGGGAATGAACAGAACAGGGAATCACCAAGTGATCCATCCCTTGTCACCCATTCCCAGCTCCTGGCAAACAGGCCAGGGACACTATCCCTGCCCAGCCTGGCTAATAGCCACTGAAAGAGAGAACTCAGTAGTCCTGGCTCTCTGCACACCCCCTACTCTAACCACAAGAATCCACTCCCCATGCCATGCCTCTGTGCAGTTAACCTTTCCCCTGCACAGGTGTTTGGGCTGCAACTGGTGGAGATAGACACTAAGCATCACATCTACATCCTGGTCAGCAACCTGCCACGCCTGGATGGGGAGAACCTGAAACAGTAAGGGAGGGAGGAGGCCGGCTGGCTGGGGGGGCACTGTCACAGATTCCCCCCCCCCCCTTGGGAGCCTTCCAAGCCCTCAAGGGTTAATCCTTGTCATTAGACTCCACCCACCCCCTAAAAACTGCCATGGCTGATCCCTGAATGCCCCCATCCTTGCATTGTTCCCCTGCCCCCTAGTGGCCAGAAGACTGCCTTGCAGTCTCCATGCCCAGCTGGAGGTCTGCTGGGAGATCTGTAGGCTATCCCTGGCTCTAGTGGTTACAGCAAGGGAGGCACCTGGGAGGCAGGACTCCTGGGTTCTATCCCCAGCTCGGGGAGGGGTGTGGGGGAGGTTGGGAGCTAGGATGCTGGGTTTTTTTCCCCAGCTCTGGAAGGTTTGAGCAGGGTCTTTGCTCTGCCATTAAACCCCTTACCTCCTTGTCCAGATCCCCAGTCCTCCGCAGAGTTCCCTGGGTGAGTGACACCCCCATTGTGCGTTGCAGGGACGATCGCACGGCGAAGCTGGGCCTCCTCACCGTCATCCTCAGCTTCATCTATATGAAGGGCAATGCTGCTAAGGAGTGTAAGCCCCACCCCTTCCCTGAGAGCCCCGCCCCTTCCCTGAGGGCCCTGCCTCTGATTGACAGGCTCTCTCTGCCCTTTCAGCTGATGTGTGGGAGATGTTGAAGAAACTGCAAGTTGAACCCGGGTAGGTGTGGAGTCTGGGAAACCAGAGATTAATCCCCAGTAGGCTCCTCCCCCTCTGTGCATCAAACAGCCAATGGAGTGGCTTGCAGAGTGGGGCAACCAGTGAGCCCCCCCGGAGGCCCTACCCCTTTAACACATTCCTATCCCCAACCCTTCCAGAAAGAGACACAAGGTCTTTGGGAATGTCAGGGAGTTGGTGACTGTGGAATTTGTCCAGCAAAAGTAAGTTTGGGCTTGCCAGGGAGGGAAGTGGTTAGAGCTAGGCAGTGGGGGGAGGAGGACTCCTGGGGTGACATTGCCACAGAACCCTGTGGCGCCTCCTGCTGGTTGTCCAGGGAATTAGCTCTTTTCAGTCAAGAATGCCCTCTGCCATTTGGTGTCTCGCCTGCCGCTGGCCCTGTGCCCCTCCCAGACCCCGGTGCCCTTCTAGATTAGGGTTCTGCCCCCTGGTAGTACCCCCTCAGTCTGGGTCTCCCCTCCCAGGGGAACCCGCAACCCCCTATCCCTCCCTTGCCTCAGTGGCTACTGTTAGTCATCATCTAACCCCCCCTCCCTGGGGCAGACTGCAGTCTGTACCACTTATCATCGCCAGGGGGGTCAGACCAGCTGCCTCTGTCTAGGTCTGGGCTGCTCCTCTGCAGTCTTAGGACCCTTCATGGGCCTTTACCTCGGCCTGCAGCCTGGGGCTCTGCTAGGCTGGAGCTCCCCAGCTCCCTCTGCTGTTCCGCAGTATTGCCCTGCCCTAGGTACCCTCTTCAGCTTCCCAGGCAGCCTGGTCCTCCTCTCTCTGTGTAGCTAGAGAGAGTCTGTCTCAGCTCCTGGCTAACAGCCCTCTTATAGGGCCAGCTGTGGCCTGATTGGGGTGTGGCCCCACCTGTGGCTACTTCCCTCAATCAGCCTAGCTTTCCTCTGGCTACAGCCCTCACTGAGGGCTGTTTTAAGCCCTTTGAAGCATGGCAGGGTGACTACCCTGCCATAGGCAGTCTCTGGGAAGTCTGAGGTGCTGGGATGGCCCGATGGGGCAGGCAGTTTGAATCCCGCTGGGCCAGCGGAGCCCAGAGCCTGGCCGTTTATACCCTGCCGCTGAGGACCTTGCTGCCCCGTCATGCAGGCGGACAGTTCCCTGTGCCTGCAGGTGTCAGGGACACATGCAGCCTGGGCTGGCCCTTTACCTTTCTCTGGCAGCTGGGGAGATCAAGCAAGCCATTTTTCCCTCTGGGGAGGGGGAGGAGGGCTGGCCCCAGGGGCTCTGGAGATGCAATGGGGGGTGGAGCCTGCGCCTCCCACAGACTGCGGGAAACAGACACAGGGAGAGGAAAGGAGTAGTGGACCAGCTAGAACCCCGATGTCTGCACCCCAGTGCTGAACCCACTCTGCCATGCTGGGAGCAGGTCACTGTGGCCATATGGAGGAAGTGGGGATGAGGGGTGGGGGGAGAGCCCCGAGGGAGGATGTGGGCTCAATGACAGAGTGGGGGTGCATGTGAAGATTTGATGGTCGCTGATCCCCATGCCCCAACCCCTCAGGTATCTGGAGTACAGCCGCATGCCCAACACAGACCTGGCAGAGTTTCAGTTCCAGTGGGGGCTGCGGGCCACCAAGGAGACCTCCAAAATGCAGATCCTGCACTTTGTCGCCAAGGTATGTGCTGTTGGGGGCTAGCCCCAGGGGGTGAGGTTCAGGGGGCTGGGGTCACTCAGAGGGGGCCATGGGGCTATGAATAGGAGGATGAAGGCTAAAACCCCAGGGGGCAGGGCTTAGGAGGATAGTCCCTGGGCAACCAAGGGGGCTGAGGCTTGGAGGGTCCCCTACAGGGGGTAGTCGACATGTGTCCCTTAAGGGCTGCTGGTGCCCAAGTAGGCTTGGGAGGAAGGGGGGAAATTGCAGCCCAGCTATCCCAGCCCCCATTCCTTCTCTGCCCATCAGATCCAGAGCAAGGACCCCACAGCCTGGACCAGCCAGTACAATGAGGCGGCAGCAGCAGAAGCCCTGTCCCACCACACTAGTGCCCCTGGAGATGCTGGTGGGGCCAGCCGGGGGGCACGCAGGAGGAAGCAGTCAGCCTGGTCCACTTCACCCACAGGTGCCACCCCGCGGCGCCTTGTGAACCAGCAGCCCTTGGGAGCGGGGGCCTCTGCCCATGCTGAGCCCAGCATCCAAGGATCGAGTGGGACACTACCTTTGCCCTCCTGATCCCAGTGCCCCCTGGCACAGCAGCTGCAGAGATCCAGTCTCACCTTTCTGGGGTGGGGCCCAGGCATCTTGTGCAAACTCCTCCCGCCCAAGTCGTCCCGCAGTGGGTTTCCTCTGCGCAGAGGGACCCAGCGGTGACCTCTCACCCTTGTAATTCACCCAACATTACTTTCAAATAAAGCTCCTGACCCCCGTTAGTGGTGGGGGTCAATTGTGTTACTCACGGGGTCTTTGCAACAGGCAGCTGGGGAGCCCCAGTTCTTAGCATTGCATAGCTGAGTGGGTCCATTACCTGACAGCTGGGGCTGTGTTTGCTGCTGCTGCATTCCTCCCTGCCTGCAGTGCCTCCCAGTGGTATTAATGCCCCATGGCGATCACAGAGCCTTGCTGCGTGGTTACGCTCAGGGCCGCTCCCCTCTTGCCGAGCAGTTGGCTCAGGCTCTCTGCAGACTCGGGCAGCGTTGCTCCAGGGAAGCTCCCCTCCCTTGCCAAGTGACTGGCTCAGGCTTGCTTTGGGCTAGAAACTAATTGAAAGCCGAGCTCGTGTGGCTATCTGTGACTTCAGGAGCCGGGGCCCAAGGCCTCGATCTAGCCCCACCACCGACCTGGGGACAACAGCACTGACTACACAGCCGTGGCAAAGGAGAGAGCCGGATTTAATGGGTGCGAGCAGTTAATAGTGAGGGGGCACCGTCCCCAGTGCTTCCTCGGGCTCCCGCGTCACGTCGACATTCTGCAACGAGATCCGGGAAGCACAGGGTTACATGCACCTTGCGGGCTGGAGCCATGCCTGGTCCCATGGCTTTGAGAGCGTAGGGGTGTCCCTTTGTGCCTCAGTTTTCACTCCCTACCCCTACTCATTTAGACTGTTCTCTGGGGCAGGGACTGTCTCATTAGGGCTGTGTCATCCCTGGCATGCCAGGAGCCCTGATCTCATGCAGGGGTGTCTGTGATGGACCCCTGCTGTCAGGTGGGGTGTCAGGTGCACCCCCAGGGATGTTAATGGGGTTAGCACAGGTTACACACAGACTTTAGTGGCAGTGTAGTGGGATGGGGGGCAGGAAGGCGGTAGTGAAGCGTTTTAGGAGCTGGCAGGAAGGGGGCCCTGCCTGATTAAGGGGGCCAAAACTGACTTTACCTGCACCCCAAGCTGTGAGAAAGTTGTCAGACCAAGATCTTCCAAGTGGGACCATTTGGTGGGCTCCAGGCTGGCCAAAGGGTTGGTCCGGTAGTGCTGGTAATGGGGGAGCAGGCTAGACTTGTGGGGCAGGTGCTGAGATGGAGGTGGCCGAGGAGGGGAGATAAGAGGAAATGGTTAGAGGGGGCATGCAGATCTGCTTCCCCCTCCTCAGGTGGGTGTGGGTTGGAGGAGACAGGAGGAGCTGGGATCCAGGTATGGAGGGTGTTAATTTCACATGTGCTTTTGTCAGTTTCGGGGTGTCCCTCAGTGAGATCAGGACTGGGAGATTGCATTGGCCTAGCCCCCTAGTTTGGGGGCAGGGGGAGAAGCCACTCACCTGGGGGCGCTCCCGGTGCGTGTTCACGGCCTCCACGTTGAGGAAAATGGACTCCACTTGGCAACCTGCCATCACCCCATAAAAGAAAAGGCCCTTAGGTTAGAGCAGAGAGATCCATGCCCCCCCCCTTTCCTCCCTGGGGTGGGGAGTATAACTGGGTGTGGTCCCCCAAAATTTTTTTTGGGTGGGGACCTGCCAGTGGGACGTGAATGGGCCCAGAGGGATCTGGCACCTGTCTGAGGGCAGCGGGACCAGCCCGTGGTGAATGGAGATGCACTCACCGTATGCCACGGGGGTCAGTTTGAGCACGGTGTGCAGTGGGCATTTCAGATAGGGCAGCTCTTCTGCGGGGAGAGAAGAGGGCAGTTAGATGGGGGAGTTTTGGGGTGAACAGGATCCAGCCCATGCGACACACTATCCCTCATATTCACCACTTTTAAATGGTTGTTATATTTTGTATAAAGTATGCCTTGTGAGCTATACATTGAAAAGTCATAATCTGCTGAACATTGTTGTCCTGTTACACTGTGTGTATCAACATTGTATAGGGAGTTATGAGATTTGGCTATCTGATTGTTACTGACGTGTTATAATTCTGGGCAACACTCACAAGCCAGTTTCCCAGGGACAAAGACACACTGGCTTGCCAGCAAAGTGGAACTTCATGATCCCATGGGCCAGCAAGGGCTTTTTCAGTGAAAAGGGTCAGGATATAAGAAGAGTGGCTCCCTCTTCGCCCCCATCTCTACACATGGGATCAAAAACCCATCAGTGAACTGGGAGGATTGGTCCGAACTGGATGGCTTTCCACTTAGCAGGGACCGCTGAAAGTTCTGGGGTGAGAGACTTTTTGCTTTCAAATCCTATTTAGCTTGGTAAAGTTTACGAGTTAGCTGGTACTTTTATCCTTTTATTTTCGGTGGTAACCAGTTCGGACTTTTGTGCCCATGTCACTTCCAGTCACTTAACAGCTCTCCTGCTCTAGTTAATGCACTTGTTTTAACGGTTTATCTAAACCGGCGTGGTTGGGGCATCTCTCCTCAGGTTAACAAAGGCTGGGGCATGTTGGTTACCGGGTGATGGAATGACTGACTTCTGCACTGTTTAGGCGGGGTCCTGAGCAGTGTGAGCCACACATTTCTGGGGTGCAAGGCTGGGACTGAGGGAGGCGAAGGTGTCGCCCTGTATCTATTCATGAGTGGCTGGGAGAGCATGTGTGGGGCACTTTGCTGGGGGGCCGGGGCATGGGCCTGGGGTGGCTGCTTGCCACTAGCAGAGCAGTAAGAGACGTCCAGGGCTGGAGAATTAAGGGGATAGGCACAAAAGGTCAGAGACTTACCAAAGAAAATAAAAGGGAAGGACACCGTCTAAGTCCCAAACCTTACTCAGCTGAGCAGTATTTGGACCAAGCAGTTTCTCTCACCGCCCTGGGTGTTGGCGGTATGTTGCTGTCCTTCATACGCAGGCTTCCCCCTTAAGCTTGGGACCAGTCTCCTCGGTTCAAGTCTTTATCTTCCCAGTGTTCCTGCTGCTTCCAGCGTAGGTGCGGGAGGAGAAAGGCCGAAGCATGATGCCACTGTCCTCTATTTTATATCCTCAGTCCCTGTGCCTGGCAAACACCAGCCCAGACATCACAGAGCGGAGCAATCCCCCCATGGTGTGATGCTTGCACCCCCCACTGATGAAGGATCATTGAGCACCCACCTGGGTGTGGGGAACTGGCCGTGGCTGACTCCCAGACTTACACCATATTTCAATAATAACCATACAGCAAAGTCTTACACGTTAACGCTGTACATATCTGGACGGAACAATGGGGTTCAGCACATCATGACCTTTCCTAGGATACCTTACATGGCATGCTTGGTATGAAATATCACAGCCATCTATGAACGGTAGACATGGGGGTTACAGGTACAGTGTGTCCCGAGGGGGTAGCTGAGGGGGTACCTGCGCTCTTGTCCAGGAAGTAGGCCAGCAGGCAGCGCATGACGGCCTGATGGCAGATCACCAGCACATTCTCCTGCCGCTCCAGCTCCATGATGACGGGCTCCAGCCGCTGCACCAGGTCTTCATATGACTGAGGACGATTGTGGGGGCTGATGTCAATGAGAGAGATGCTGCCTCCCTCCATCTCCTCCCCGCCGGCACAGGTTAACAACAATTGTCACCCAAATCTGGCCATAGATTCTACAGTGGCAGGAAGTTCCATGGGCCCATTGTGTGTAAAAAAATCTGCTCCCTGCATCATGGGGCAGAGAGTTCCACAGGCTAAGTGTGTTGCCAAATTCATTCCCTTTAGGAATACCCCACAGCAGGAGACCCATCACTAAACTCCTGGGAACACTCGCTGGCAAGGAGTTCCACAGTCTGAGTGTGTGGCTAAACTCCTCCTCTTGGAAATACCCAGTAGCAGTGAGTTTCCCAGATTATTTAGGTCTGTCACTATAATTTGCCTCCAAGATCATGTGGCAGGGAGTTCCACAGGTTACTGACAAGTGAATCGCCCCCCTTCATGCCCCTGATCCCGCTCCAGTCAGGGTGCGGAGCACCCCCCTTACCTCCCCTTTCGGGTATCGGTATCGGTACTTGTCTTGATCGCGCAGGGCAAACTCCTCCGGGTGATGGGTCTGGATCTCCTCATAGGACATTTCCTCACAGACGCCCTGGAACACCCCATGCCGTTACAGGGGGGTGGCTGGACACCCGGTTCCGTCCCCACCTCTGGGAGGGAGGGGGGGATCTAGTGGGTTAGAGTGAGGATGGGGGCGGGCGGACGCCAGGGTTCTCACCGCATCGATCTCGTTCAGCGCCTTCCACTGCTCGTAGGGCACATGCAGGGCCTCGGCCGTCTGGATCGTCCGCTTCATGTGGCTGGTCCACACCTTGAGCTCCCGGATGTTCTGGCTCTCGATGAAGCTGGCCAGGGCGCAGGAAAACTAGGGGGGCAGAGGGGGGGTGAGCCCCATCCCTCAATTGGGGGGCCCTGGCTCCCCTCCCTGGGTCCCTGCTTCTGGAACGGGAGAGCCCTGATCCCCTGGTAGCAACTGCCCCATCCCGGCCCCCATCCCCACTTGCTATGTTTTCATAGCCCCCAAAGCTTCACACTGTGGGGGTGCTGCAGTCGCCCCCTCACGATGGCTGCCAGCCCCCACCTGCTGGCCGCGGGGGGAGAGCCCCGAGTCGCCCCCGAGGCGCCCCTGCAGGTTGAGCTGGCTCTCGCCGTGCCGGGCGAGGTAGATGGCGCGTGGCGCGACGTGGATGTTCATCAGGTAGTACACGGTGCGGCTCTGCACGTGGCCCTGCACCCGGCTCACCAGGTACCGCAGCCCCACGTTGAAGATCTTGATGTAGGACAGGGCGCTGCGGGGGCGGGGGGAGAAGGGGTCAGCAGACCTGGCTCCCAGCCTGGGAGGGGAGTGGGCTCTGGCGGTTAGACCCGGACGCCGGGGTCCTCTCCCCGCTCTGGGGGGAGGGGTCTCACCTGTCCAGCTCCTCGTCCAGGGGCTGGTAGTTCAGCTGGTAGCACTCGATGCGCTTGAGGAAATCCCCGACCACCTCCTCCCGCGCGCACTCCTCGTAGTCCGGGCTGCTCAGCTTGACTTGCTGCAGGCGGGACACCGGGGAGATGGGCCCAGAGCGAGGGGCCGCATTCCCCTGGGGCGGGTGTGGGGGGGACACGGGGCCGCCCGCCTCCCCCTGGGGGCGTGGGAGGGGGACACGGGGCCGCCCGCCTCCCCCTGGGGGCGTGGGAGGGGGACACGGGGCCGCCCGCCTCCCCCTGGGCGTGTGAGTGTGTGTGGGGGGGGGCACGGGGCCGCCCGCCTCCCCCTGGGCGTGTGAGTGTGGGGGGGGGGGCACGGGGCCGCCCGCCTCCCCCTGGGGGTGTGTGTGGGGGGGACACGGGGCCGCCCGCCTCCCCCTGGGCGCGTGTGGGGGGGGAACACGGGGCCGCCCGCCTCCCCCTGGGCGCGTGAGTGTGTGTGCGGGGGGAGACACGGGGCCGCCCGCCTCCCCATGGGCGTGCGTGTGTGTGCGGGGGGAGACACGGGGCCGCCCGCCTCCCCCTGGGCGTGCGTGTGTGTGCGGGGGGAGACAC
This sequence comes from Lepidochelys olivacea, assembly GCF_965140295.1. Taxonomy (NCBI): domain Eukaryota; kingdom Metazoa; phylum Chordata; order Testudines; family Cheloniidae; genus Lepidochelys; species Lepidochelys olivacea. The sequence goes on from NC_140433.1 coordinate 14,638,062, forward strand.
GGGGCCGCCCGCCTCCCCCTGGGCGTGTGAGTGTGTGTGTGGGGGGGACATGGGGCCGCCCGCCTCCCCCTGGGCGCGTGTGTGTGTGTGTGTGGGGGGGACATGGGGCCGCCCGCCTCCCCCTGGGCGCGTGTGTGTGTGTGTGGGGGGGGAGACACGGGGCCGCCCGCCTCCCCCTGGGCGCGTGAGTGTGTGTGTGGGGGGGGAGACACGGGGCCGCCCGCCTCCCCCTGGGCGTGTGAGTGTGTGTGTGGGGGGGGAGACACGGGGCCGCCCGCCTCCCCCTGGGCGTGTGAGTGTGTGTGTGGGGGGGGAGACACGGGGCCGCCCGCCTCCCCCTGGGCGTGTGAGTGTGTGTGTGGGGGGGACACGGGGCCGCCCGCCTCCCCCTGGGCGTGTGAGTGTGTGTGTGGGGGGGACACGGGGCCGCCCGCCTCCCCCTGGGCGTGTGAGTGTGTGTGTGGGGGGGACACGGGGCCGCCCGCCTCCCCCTGGGCGTGTGAGTGTGTGTGTGGGGGGGACACGGGGCCGCCCGCCTCCCCCTGGGCGTGTGAGTGTGTGGGGGGGGGGGACACGGGGCCGCCCGCCTCCCCCTGGGCGTGTGAGTGTGTGGGGGGGGGGGACACGGGGCCGCCCGCCTCCCCCTGGGCGTGTGAGTGTGTGTGTGTGTGTGGGGAGACACGGGGCCGCCCGCCTCCCCCTGGGCGTGTGAGTGTGTGTGTGTGGGGGGGACACGGGGCCGCCCGCCTCCCCCTGGGCGTGTGAGTGTGTGTGTGTGGGGGGGACACGGGGCCGCCCGCCTCCCCCTAGGCGTGTGAGTGTGTGTGTGGGGGGGGGACACGGGGCCGCCCGCCTCCCCCTGGGCGTGTGAGTGTGTGTGTGTGGGGGGGACACGGGGCCGCCCGCCTCCCCCTGGGCGTGTGACTGTGTGTGGGGGGGGGACACGGGGCCGCCCGCCTCCCCCTGGGCGTGTGACTGTGTGTGTGGGGGGGACACGGGGCCGCCCGCCTCCCCCTGGGCGTGGGAGTGTGTGTGTGGGGGGGACACGGGGCCGCCCGCCTCCCCCTGGGCGTGGGAGTGTGTGTGTGGGGGGGACACGGGGCCGCCCGCCTCCCCCTGGGCGTGGGAGTGTGTGTGGGGGGGGGACACGGGGCCGCCCGCCTCCCCCTGGGCGTGGGAGTGTGTGTGTGGGGGGGACACGGGGCCGCCCGCCTCCCCCTGGGCGTGGGAGTGTGTGTGTGGGGGGGACACGGGGCCGCCCGCCTCCCCCTGGGCGTGGGAGTGTGTGTGTGGGGGGGACACGGGGCCGCCCGCCTCCCCCTGGGCGTGGGAGTGTGTGTGTGGGGGGGACACGGGGCCGCCCGCCTCCCCCTGGGCGTGGGAGTGTGTGTGTGGGGGGGACACGGGGCCGCCCGCCTCCCCCTGGGCGTGGGAGTGTGTGTGTGGGGGGGACACGGGGCCGCCCGCCTCCCCCTGGGCGTGGGAGTGTGTGTGGGGGGGGGACACGGGGCCGCCCGCCTCCCCCTGGGCGTGGGAGTGTGTGTGTGGGGGGGACACGGGGCCGCCCGCCTCCCCCTGGGCGTGTGAGTGTGTGTGTGGGGGGGACACGGGGCCGCCCGCCTCCCCCTGGGCGTGTGAGTGTGTGTGGGGGGGGGACACGGGGCCGCCCGCCTCCCCCTGGGCGTGTGAGTGTGTGTGGGGGGGGGACACGGGGCCGCCCGCCTCCCCCTGGGCGTGTGAGTGTGTGTGTGTGTGTGGGGAGACACGGGGCCGCCCGCCTCCCCCTGGGCGTGTGAGTGTGTGTGTGTGGGGGGGACACGGGGCCGCCCGCCTCCCCCTGGGCGTGTGAGTGTGTGTGTGTGGGGGGGACACGGGGCCGCCCGCCTCCCCCTGGGCGTGTGAGTGTGTGTGTGTGGGGGGGACACGGGGCCGCCCGCCTCCCCCTGGGCGTGTGAGTGTGTGTGTGGGGGGGGGACACGGGGCCGCCCGCCTCCCCCTGGGCGTGTGACTATGTGTGGGGGGGGGACACGGGGCCGCCCGCCTCCCCCTGGGCGTGTGACTGTGTGTGTGGGGGGGACACGGGGCCGCCCGCCTCCCCCTGGGCGTGGGAGTGTGTGTGTGGGGGGGACACGGGGCCGCCCGCCTCCCCCTGGGCGTGGGAGTGTGTGTGTGGGGGGGACACGGGGCCGCCCGCCTCCCCCTGGGCGTGGGAGTGTGTGTGTGGGGGGGACACGGGGCCGCCCGCCTCCCCCTGGGCGTGTGAGTGTGTGTGTGGGGGGGACACGGGGCCGCCCGCCTCCCCCTGGGCGTGGGAGTGTGTGTGTGGGGGGGACACGGGGCCGCCCGCCTCCCCCTGGGCGTGGGAGTGTGTGTGTGTGGGGGGACACGGGGCCGCCCGCCTCCCCCTGGGCGTGGGAGTGTGTGTGTGGGGGGGACACGGGGCCGCCCGCCTCCCCCTGGGCGTGGGAGTGTGTGTGTGGGGGGGGACACGGGGCCGCCCGCCTCCCCCTGGGCGCGCGTGTGTGTGTGTGGGGGGGGACACGGGGCCGCCCGCCTCCCCCTGGGCGCGCGTGTGTGTGTGTGTGGGGGACACGGGGCCGCCCGCCTCCCCCTGGGCGCGTGTGTGTGTGTGTGGGGGGGGGGGACACGGGGCCGCCCGCCTCCCCCTGGGCGCGTGTGTGTGTGTGTGGGGGGGGGACACGGGGCCGCCCGCCTCCCCCTGGGCGCGTGTGTGTGTGTGTGTGGGGGGGGACACGGGGCCGCCCGCCTCCCCCTGGGCGCGCGTGTGTGTGGGGGGGACACGGGGCCGCCCGCCTCCCCCTGGGCGCGCGTGTGTGTGTGTGTGGGGGACACGGGGCCGCCCGCCTCCCCCTGGGCGCGCGTGTGTGTGTGGGGGGGGGGGGGACACGGGGCCGCCCGCCTCCCCCTGGGCGTGTGAGTGTGTGTGTGGGGGGGACACGGGGCCGCCCGCCTCCCCCTGGGCGTGGGAGTGTGTGTGTGGGGGGGACACGGGGCCGCCCGCCTCCCCCTGGGCGTGGGAGTGTGTGTGTGTGGGGGGACACGGGGCCGCCCGCCTCCCCCTGGGCGTGGGAGTGTGTGTGTGGGGGGGACACGGGGCCGCCCGCCTCCCCCTGGGCGTGGGAGTGTGTGTGTGGGGGGGGACACGGGGCCGCCCGCCTCCCCCTGGGCGCGCGTGTGTGTGTGTGGGGGGGGACACGGGGCCGCCCGCCTCCCCCTGGGCGCGCGTGTGTGTGTGTGTGGGGGACACGGGGCCGCCCGCCTCCCCCTGGGCGCGTGTGTGTGTGTGTGTGGGGGGGGGACACGGGGCCGCCCGCCTCCCCCTGGGCGCGTGTGTGTGTGTGTGGGGGGGGGACACGGGGCCGCCCGCCTCCCCCTGGGCGCGTGTGTGTGTGTGTGTGGGGGGGGACACGGGGCCGCCCGCCTCCCCCTGGGCGCGCGTGTGTGTGGGGGGGACACGGGGCCGCCCGCCTCCCCCTGGGCGCGCGTGTGTGTGTGTGTGGGGGACACGGGGCCGCCCGCCTCCCCCTGGGCGCGCGTGTGTGTGTGGGGGGGGGGGGGACACGGGGCCGCCCGCCTCCCCCTGGGCGCGTGTGTGTGTGTGTGGGGGGGGGGACACGGGGCCGCCCGCCTCCCCCTGGGCGCGTGTGTGTGTGTGTGGGGGGGGGACACGGGGCCGCCCGCCTCCCCCTGGGCGCGTGTGTGTGTGTTGGGGGGGGACACGGGGCCGCCCGCCTCCCCCTGGGCGCGTGTGTGTGTGTGTGGGGGGGACACGGGGCCGCCCGCCTCCCCCTGGGCGCGTGTGTGTGTGTGTGGGGGGGACACGGGGCCGCCCGCCTCCCCCTGGGCGCGTGTGTGTGTGTGGGGGGGACACGGGGCCGCCCACCTCCCCCTGGGCGCGTGTGTGTGTGTGTGGGGGGGACACGGGGCCGCCCGCCTCCCACTGGGCGCGCGTGTGTGTGTGTGGGGGGACACGGGGCCGCCCGCCTCCCCCTGGGCGCGCGTGTGTGTGTGTGGGGGGACACGGGGCCGCCCGCCTCCCCCTGGGCGCGCGCGTGTGTGTGTGTGTGTGTGGGGAGACACGGGGCCGCCCGCCTCCCCCTGGGCGTGAGAGTGTGTGTGTGGGGGGGACACGGGGCCGCCCGCCTCCCCCTGGGCGTGAGAGTGTGTGTGTGGGGGGGGACACGGGGCCGCCCGCCTCCCCCTGGGGGGGTGTTTCTCTCACTGTGATGTTCTCCTCGATGATATCAGGGTCATCACAGATGGACTCAATGAAAAACACCTGGGAGGGGGGTTAAAGTGGGTCTGACAGTGAGACTGGAGAGCCCAGCACTGCGCACTTCCCCCAGCAGTGCCCCCCGCCCCCTCCAACACTGCGCCCTTCCCACCTGAAAGTGCCCCCAGCTGGGCACCCCTCCCCAACATTTCCCCCCCGGACACCCCTCCCCAGCACTGTGAGCTTCCCCCCAGTGGAGCCCACAACCAAGGCCCCCGAAGTACTGTGGACTTCCCTATAGCAGTGCCTTGGGCCAGACCCATGCCCCCCCCTTTACCTTGTAGCCATGGTCACTGGCGAATTGCAGGATCATGTTCCTTCGCTCCCGTGTCGTGTTGGTGGCGTCAAACACCTGAACATAGGAGCAGGCATGAGGCCAGGGTAGATGGGCCCATGGGCCTGGCGGGGGGAGGAAGGGGGAGGGTCCCTCTTACCGCGACCTGTCCCTCCTCACGGCTCAGGTAAGTGTGGACATCCTTCAGAGCAGCCAGAGCGCACTGCCTGGGGGAGAGGAGGGGTGAGACCCTTACACATACCCCACCCCTCCCCCAAGCTGTGCTGCAAACTTCCCCCCAGCAGTGCCCCCAGCCGGAGTCACCCCCAGCGCCACGAGCTTCCCCCCTGCAGTGCCCCCAGCTCACCCCCTCACCTGCGTATGTGCATGGCTTCCTGGTTATCTGGCCGGAAGAACTCATAGTTTTTGTAGGTCTGCACAGCCTCGCGGCGATATTGCCCCACGTTGAACACTGCGGGGAGAGTGGGGGGTGGGCCGGGGTCCCCATACTCCTCCCCACAGCCCCCCGACAGACACCCACCCTGCCCTCTAATTTCCTGCCACCACAATCAGAGAACTCCCCTGTCCCGCCCCACAACTCCCTCCCCCAAGAGATCTCTGTCCCTGCCAGCTCCACAGACCCCACCTTAGAGACTCCAGCCACCCCAATCTCTACCCCCCCATCTCCTCTGAACCCCAGCCTACCCCCCACCTCACCCTTTGTGGGGATCCCAATCCAGTTCAGGTAGCGGGTCAGCTTCTTGGAGATATAGGTCTTCCCACGGGCCGGCAGCCCCACCAGGATCACCATAGTGGGCGAATTGGTAAACTGAGGCACGGAGGCTGTTGTGTGGGGGAGAACGGACACAGCAACAGGGATGGGGGGCTAGAGGCCAGATCCCCAATCAAGCTGCACCCTCAAACCCCCACACCCTGGGCCCTGAACCCCCTAGAGGGGACAGGCCCTGGGCCCCATTCCCCACCTCCCTTAGCCAGCCAGGGGCTTGTGCCCCCTAGAGGGGACAGGCCCAATGCCCCATTCCTGCCCCCCTGAGCCAGCCAGTCCCTGCCCAGCTCCCCCACAGGCCACCCCCCACTCACACCCCCTGCGCTGGTGCAGCCGGTTGCTGGTGCGTGGGATCCACACTTTCTGCAGCGGCGTCTGGGTGAGCTCCCCCGCCTCGGCCGACATCCTGCCCCCTGGGAGCTCGCCGGGCACCTCAGCCCCACAGGCTCTCGTTGCCCTGGGACTGGCTGGCCTCACCCTCTGGGCACCCTGCCGGGGGGGGAGGGGAGAAGGGGGGAACTGCTGACCCCCAGATCACTGACCCCCGTGCTGTGTACGCTGCAGATAACACCAATCACCGCCCCCTGAGCCAGCCAGTCCCTGCCCTGGGGCGCGATGGGAGCTGGCGTCCCCCAGACTGGACAGGCCCTGTGCCCCATTCCCAGCCCCCCTGAGCCAGCAGGCCCATAGCTCTGACTCTGTGCCTGTCCAGACAGTGGGTCCCCTGTGCACTGGCTCCAATCCCCCTACTTCCCGTGCTGATCATCCGCGTGCCCAGGAGCCCGACCAGCGTGCCAGGCTCGGGGCCAAAGGCCGATGCCCCTCACAGAGGGAGGCTGGAGGTCAGGGAGGACATTTCCCCGCCCAGTGCAGAATGGGGCAGGGGGTGCTTTCCCCAGGCTCTCCGAATCGCCTGCCAATCTGGGGCCCTGGCAGGCCAACGCCAAGCGTAAATCTTCCAGCGCCGTCACCCCAAGAGCAGAGCGGACTGGGGGACGTTGGGGAGGGGCTGGAGCCCAGCAGAGGACCCCCACAAGGGGGAAATTGCAGGGGGTCTCTTGGAATTCTCCCTGTCTAGGGGACAGGCAAGCAGGCCTAATGCCAATGATGTGGCTGGATGCATTAAAAAAAACAGGCTTTGCCTGCTCTAACCACCAGACCCCACTCTCCTCCCAGAGCCAAGGAGAGAACCCAGGAGTCCTGGCTCCCAGCCCTCCGCCCCCAAACCACTAGACCCAACTCGGGGCAAGTGTATTTTGTGAAGGTCTTTGCTCCCTTACCTGGTATCTTAGTTGGCTTTTGCTCCATGGCTCAGGGGGTCAAGTGGGTTGGAGAAGGGGGGCCTTGGGAGTCAGGATCCTGAAGCATGGGGGTCGGTAGGTTGGGGGGTTGTTAGGAGGCCTCGGTCAGCTCCACCTCGGCTCAGCGGAAGCAAACCAACCCAGGGAGCTGTTCCAAACAGACCCATGTGCCCCTCTGGAAAGGTCACAGCTAACATTACACCTGGCAAGGGAGAAACGGTGGGGCTGGTGGGTTAGAACAGGGGGGCTGGGAGCCAGGACTCCTGGGTTCTCTCCCCGGCTCTGGGAGGAGGGGGGTGGGATTCGGAAAGTCATAGCATTGCCCAGCTCCTGGGGCCTCCCCCCTCCTCTGCTGTGTAACACACTCCCCCAGCCCCCATCAGACACAAAGCCCCCACCAGCCCAGTGTCCCCCAGGTACCCCTGAAGCCCCACCCCCAGCACAGGTACTTCTATTGGCTCCTCCCCTTTCACCACCCCTCTCACAGGTGTGTTGGGGAGGCAGGGAGGAGAGACGCCAGGGTGCTCTGGGGGGAGGGAGCACAGGCATAGACTGCAGGAGACAAGGAGACAAGCCCCTTGCTCTAACCACCAGAGCCCGCTCCCCTCCCAGAGCCAGGGAGAGAACCCAGGAGTCCTGGCTCCCAGCCCCCCCCCCCGCTCTAACCACCAGACCCCGCTCCCCTCCCAGAGCCAGGGAGAGAACCCAGGAGTCCTGGCTCCCAGCCCCCCCCCCCCGCTCTAACCACCAGACCCCGCTCCCCTCCCAGAGCCAGGGAGAGAACCCAGGAGTCCTGGCTCCCAGCCCCCCCCCCCCGCTCTAACCACCAGACCCCGCTCCCCTCCCAGAGCCAGGGAGAGAACCCAGGAGTCCTGGCTCCCAGCCCCCCCCCCCGCTCTAACCACCAGACCCCGCTCCCCTCCCAGAGCCAGGGAGAGAACCCAGGAGTCCTGGCTCCCAGCCCTCCCCCTCTAACCACCAGACCCCACTTCCCTCCCAGAGCCAGGGAGAGAACCCAGGAGTCCTGGCTCCCAGCCCCCCCCCCCCGCTCTAACCACCAGACCCCGCTCCCCTCCCAGAGCCAGGGAGAGAACCCAGGAGTCCTGGCTCCCAGCCCTCCCCCTCTAACCACCAGACCCCACTTCCCTCCCAGAGCCAGGGAGAGAACCCAGGAGTCCTGGCTCCCAGCCCCCCCCCCCGCTCTAACCACCAGACCCCACTCCCCTCCCAGAGCCAGGGAGAGAACCCAGGAGTCCTGGCTCCCAGCCCCCCCCCCCCCGCTCTAACCACCAGACCCCACTCCCCTCCCGGAGCCAGGGAGAGAACCCAGGAGTCCTGGCTCCCAGCCCCCCCCCCCCGCTCTAACCACCAGACCCCACTCCCCTCCCGGAGCCAGGGAGAGAACCCAGGAGTCCTGGCTCCCAGCCCCCCCCCCCCCGCTCTAACCACCAGACCCCGCTCCCCTCCCAGAGCCAGGGAGAGAACCCAGGAGTCCTGGCTCCCAGCCCTCCCCCTCTAACCACCAGACCCCACTTCCCTCCCAGAGCCAGGGAGAGAACCCAGGAGTCCTGGCTCCCAGCCCCCCCCCCGCTCTAACCACCAGACCCCACTCCCCTCCCAGAGCCAGGGAGAGAACCCAGGAGTCCTGGCTCCCAGCCCCCCCCCCCCGCTCTAACCACCAGACCCCACTCCCCTCCCGGAGCCAGGGAGAGAACCCAGGAGTCCCTTGCCGGGGGGGCGGGGGAGAGGGCATGTTTGGCTATTTGCCAGTATCCAAGATGGCTGCCAACGGGCGTTACTAAGGGCAACACAGCTCCCTTGCCAATGTCAAACATGGCCGCTATGGCTTCACCCATCGTCCAAGTTGATCACGTGATGAGCTGTCAGCGGCCCTTCCCCTGTGTGACCCGGCGGAACCAGATCAGCTGGTGTTTGCCGCCCGCCCGCTTTCTGCGGGGTAACCAGGGCCTGGGCTCGTGGGGGGCAGTGGGGCTGGGCTCGTGGAGGGAAGTGGGGCAGTGGAGAGGTGGGGTTGGGGGCTGGGCTCGAGGGGGGAAGTGGGGAGGTGGGGCTGGGGGGCTGGGCTCGTGGGGGCAGTGGAGAGGTGGGGTTGGAGGCTGGGCTTATGGGGGGAGGTGGGGTTGGGGGGCTGGGCTCAAGGGGGGAAGTGGGGAGGTGGGGCTGGGCTGGGAGGTTGTGGCTGGGGGGTCAGCGGGGCTGGGGAGATGGATATGGGGGCTGGGGGATGCCGCAGGGGGAAGGGGCAGCGATTGGCGGGGGGGGGCAAGGTGAATGCTGTGGGGCAGGGGGCACCCAGATAGACACGTCATGGTGGAGGTGGGGGCCCAGGGAGGGGCTCGGGGCAGGGTGCTGGGGCGCAGTGGGGCCAGGGGATGTGGGAGGCCGTGGGGCTGTGTGTGTGCAGGACAGTGGCTGGGGGGCAGCAGACTCTGGCTGGGGCAGACACGGGGATTATTGGGGGGCAGGACGATCCTGGGGGAAGAGCGGGGGCAGTGGGGTTGCGGGAGACAGTGACAGGGCAGCTGGGTGGGGGCAGACAGCTGGGCATGGGGGTGAAAGGGGCACGTGGAGATGGGGGGCTGGAGCGTAGCCTCAGACTCTCTTACCCCCTGCCCCTCACCCCACTCCTCAGCTGCCTGTTGCTGGGATCCGGGAAGGGGCCCCCCAGATCCGCTGGTCCTGCAGCATGGCGCAGCAACGCGGGGTGAACAGTCTGCGCTTCAACCAGGACCAGAGTAAGCGGCACCCCCTGAACCCCGCCTCCGTGCCCTGTGGGGAGAACCCAGGCGTCCGGGCTCCCTGCCCCTCCCCTGCTCTTACCACCAGAGCCCACTCCCCTCCCAGAGCCAGGGAGAGAACCCAGGCGTCCGGGCTCCCTGCCCCCCCCCCCACCCGCTCTTACCACCAGAGCCCACTCCCCTCCCAGAGCCAGGGAGAGAACCCAGGCGTCCTGGCTCCCTGCCCCTCCCCTGCTCTTAGCACCAGAGCCCACTCCCCTCCCAGAGCCAGGGAGAGAACCCAGGCGTCCGGGAAGCCCCTTCCCCTGCGGCGGGCTGGGGTTTAACCCACTCTCTGCCCCTCGTTCCAGGCTGCTTCTGCTGCGCGATGGAGTCCGGGGTGCGAATCTACAATGTGGAGCCGCTCATGGAGAAAGGGCACCTGGGTAAGGGGGGGACTGGTAGGGAGGGCAGGGAATGGGGGCTGGCTGGCTCGGAGCGGGGAAGTGGCATTGGACTCCACCCCGATTTTCTACCCCCCCAGATCACGAGCAGGTGGGCAGCGTGGCCCTGGTCGAGATGCTGCATCGATCCAACCTCTTGGCCGTTGTGGGGGGAGGAGGGAACCCCAAATTCTCAGAGATCTCAGGTATGTACCCCGGGGGGGGCTGGGAGCTAGGACTCCTGGGTTCTCCCCCCAGCTCGGGGGGGGCTGTGGGGGTAGCACTCTCTGCTCTCACCCGTGTCACCCCCTGGCAGTGCTGATTTGGGACGACGCCCGCGAGGGGAAGGGTGGCAAAGACAAGCTGGTTCTGGAATTCACCTTCACCAAACCCGCCCTGGCAGTGCGCATGAGACACGACAAGTGAGTGTGACCCCAGGCGTCCGGGCTCCCACCCCCCACCCTCGAATCTCCAGCCCCCACTTCCCTCCCGGAGCTGGGGAGACAACCCAGGAGTCCTGGCTCCCAGCCCCCCTGCTCTAACCACTAGACCCCACTCCCCTCCCAGAGCCGGGGAGAGAACCCAGGAGTCCTGGCTCCCAGCCCCCCTGCTCTAACCACTAGACCCCACTCCCCTCCCAAAGCAGGGACAGGACCCAGGAATCCTGGCTCCCAATCCAGCCCCCTACTCTAACCACTAGACCCCTCCCTCCCTTCCCCTCCCCGAGCCAAGAGAGAACCCAGGAGTCCGGGCTCTTTGTGTTTCAGGATCATCATTGTTCTGAGGAACCGTATTTACGTTTATTCCTTCCCGGAGAACCCCACCAAGCTCTTTGAGTTCGACACACGGGACAACCCCAAAGGTACAGACCCCCCCAGCATGGCGCCCCCCCTGCGCCCCTCAGGACAGCAGCCCCCGCCCTGCTCCCCCCAGCGCGGCGCCCCCCAGCCTCCTGCTCTATCCCCCAGGGCTCTGCGATCTCTGCCCCAGTCTGGAGAAACAGCTGCTGGTGTTTCCTGGGCACAAATGTGGCAGCCTGCAGCTGGTGGTGAGTGGGGGTGGGGTGGGGTTCGTGGGGGGGCACGGAGGGGAGCAGGGAGGTGCTGGGGGAGGGGTGGGATTCGGGGGGGGACAGAGATGGGTCGGGGGGGTGATCCATTTCCCGCAGGGGCGAGGGGTAACATGGGGTGTCCGTGGTCACGGGAGGGGGGGTCACTGTGTGGCTGGGTGGGGGGGGCTGGGCTCTGCGGGGCAGCCTGGTCTCAGCCCCCCCCCCCCCCCCAGGACCTGTCGAGCACCCAGCCGGGCACCTCGTCGGCACCGTTCACCATCAATGCCCACCAGGGCGAGATCGCCTGCGTCTCCCTCAACCAGCCGGGCACCGTGGTGGCATCGGCCTCCCGCCAGGGCACCCTGATCCGCCTCTTCGACACCCAGAGCAAGGAGAAGCTGGTAGAGCTGCGCCGGGGCACGGACCCTGCCACGCTGTACTGGTGAGCGCCCCGGGCACGGACCCCCCTGGGCAGGGCCCCCCCTGGGCACGGACCCCCCCGGGCACAGGGCCCCCTGGGCACGGACCCTGCCACGCTGTACTGGTGAGCCCCCCGGGCAGGGCCCCCCCTGGGCACAGACCCCCCCAGGCACGGACCCCCCCGGGCACAGAGCCCCCCCGGGCACGGACCCTGCCACGCTGTACTGGTGAGCCCCCCGGGCACGGACCCCCCGGGCACAGAGCCCCCCGGGCAGGGCCCCCCCGGGCACAGACCCTGCCACGCTGTACTGGTGAGCGCCCCGGGCACGGACCCCCCGGGCACAGAGCCCCCCGGGCAGGGCCCCCCCGGGCACGGACCCTGCCACGCTGTACTGGTGAGCGCCCCGGGCACGGACCCCCCGGGCACAGAGCCCCCCGGGCACGGACCCTGCCACGCTGTACTGGTGAGCGCCCCGGGCACGGACCCCCCTGGGCACGGAGCCCCCCGGGCACGGAGCCCCCCGGGCACGGACCCTGCCACGCTGTACTGGTGACCCCCCCTGGGCATGGACCCCCCCGGGCACGGACCCCCCCGGGCACGGACCCTGCCACGCTGTACTGGTGAGCGCCCCGGGCACAGACCCCCCCAGGCACGGACCCCCCGGGCACAGAGCCCCCCGGGCACGGACCCTGCCACGCTGTACTGGTGAGCGCCCCGGGCACAGACCCCCCCGGGCAGGGCCCCCCGGGCACAGAGCCCCCCGGGCACGGACCCTGCCACGCTGTACTGGTGAGCGCCCCGGGCACGGACCCCCCCCTGGGCACAGAGCCCCCTGGGCACAGAGCCCCCCGGGCAGGGCCCCCCTGGGCACGGACCCCCCCGCGCTGTACTGGTGAGTGCCCCGGACAGAGCCCCCCGGGCAAGGACCCCCCCCTGGGCACAGAGCCCCCCCCGGGCACGGACCCCCCCGCGCTGTACTGGTGAGTGCCCCGGGCACGGCCCCCCCACAGCACCGACATCCCTCCTGGGGGGGCACTGCCAGGGGGAGCTTGTGGCCTGGGTAACCCCCCCCCCCCCGATCTCCACAGCATCAACTTCAGCCACGACTCGTCGTTTCTTTGCGCGTCGAGTGACAAGGGGACCGTTCACGTCTTCGCCCTGAAGGACACACGCCTCAACCGCCGCTCCGCGTAGGTCCCCCCCGGAGCCCCCCCACCGCGCCTGGGTACCCCCCGGGGCCCCCCCAGAGCATCTCAACCGCCGCTCCGCGTAGGTCCCCCCCCGGAGCCCCCCCACCGCGCCTGGGTACCCCCCGGGGCCCCCCCAGAGCATCTCAACCGCCGCTCCGCGTAGGTCCCCCCCCAGAGCCCCCCCACCCCGCCTGGGTACCCCCCGGGGCCCCCCCACCGCATCTCAACCGCCGCTCCGCGTAGGTCCCCCCCGGAGCCCCCCCACCGCACCTGGGTACCCCCCGGGGCCCCCCCAGAGCATCTCAACCGCCACTCCGTGTAGGTCCCCCCCCGGAGCCCCCCCACCCCGCCTGGGTACCCCCCGGGGCCCCCCCACCGCATCTCAACCGCCGCTCCGCGTAGGTCCCCCCCGGAGCCCCCCCACCGCACCTGGGTACCCCCCGGGGCCCCCCCAGAGCATCTCAACCGCCACTCCGTGTAGGTCCCCCCCAGAGCCCCCACCACGCCTGGGTACCCCCCGGGGCCCCCCCACCGCATCTCAACCGCTGCGCCGCGTAGGTCCCCCCCCGGGGCCCCCCCAGAGCATCTCAACCGCCACTCTGCGTAGGTCCCCCCCCCAGAGCCCCCCCACCCCGCCTGGGTACCCCCCGGGGCCCCCCCAGAGCATCTCAACCGCCGCTCCGCGTAGGTCCCCCCCGGAGCCCCCCCACCCCGCCTGGGTACCCCCCGGGGCCCCCCCACCGCATCTCAACCGCCGCGCCGCATAGCACCCCCCCACCTGGGTACGCCCTGGGGCCCCCCAACCATTGCTCTGCGTAGGTCCCCCCCCACTTGCCCCAGAGCTCAGGTACCCCCCTGGGGCCCTGCACTCCCCCTCACCTGCTGCTCTGCATAGGTACCCCCGCCAGGGACCCCCACGGGGCCCTGCACTCCCCCTCACCTGCTGCTCTGCATAGGTACCCCCGCCAGGGACCCCCACGGGGCCCTGCACTCCCCCTCACCTGCTGCTCTGCATAGGTACCCCCCCCAGGGACCCCAACCACACCTCAACCACTGCTCCTGGTAGGTACCCCCCTGTGGCTCCCCCCTGCACCTAAACCACCCCTCCGCACACATACCCTGCCTCGGTGCCCCCCCGGGCCCCTTAACCACTGCTCTGTGTGGGTGCCCCCTGACGCGTCTCTCCCCAGGCTGGCGCGCGTGGGCAAGGTGGGCCCGGTGATCGGCCAGTACGTGGACTCGCAGTGGAGCCTGGCCAGCTTCACGGTGCCGGCGGAGTCGGCCTGCGTCTGTGCCTTCGGCCGCAGCTCCGCCAAGACCGTCAACTCCGTCATCGGTCAGTGGGGGGCAGAGTGGGGGGGCAGGGGTCTCTTCTCACCCCCCTCTAACGCCCGTGTCCCCCCGCTCCCCAGCGATCTGCGTGGATGGCACCTTCCACAAATACGTCTTCACGCCCGACGGCAACTGCAACCGTGAGGCCTTTGACGTCTACCTGGACATCTGCGACGACGACGACTTCTGAGCCCCCCGCGCTGGGCCCGAGGCCGGGGCCGCAGAGGGGGCAGCTGTTTGTGGACTTCTAGCCGTGGGACCACTCACCTCCAGCTCTGAGATCCACCTCCCCTCCTGCGGAGATGCAGCCACCTCTGGGGTGGGCTGGCTGGGCCTCACGCTGCTCTGGAACGGCTCACCCAGCACTGAGATGCAGCTCAGTTTGAAACAGCCCGGGATTGATACCAGACCCTCTGGTTTCTCACCCCACTGCCTGGAGGGGAAGAGCCTGGCTTTTACCTTCTACTGCTGCTCCCTTCTAGTGGCACAGACACACCCCAGCCTCAGGCCCATGGGGAGACACTGTAACCCCCCCTGTTCACCGCTTGTAATGGCTACGGTATTTTGTACAGAGTATGCCTTGTGAGGTATCATTTGAAAAGCCACAATCTGCTGAACATTATTGTCCTGTTACAATGTGCGTATCAACATCGGAGAGGGAGGCAGGAGATTTTGCTTTATGTTCGTTACTGAAACACATTGTGAATTTAGGAAACATCTGCAGACTAACCCCTTAGCCCTAACAACAGGACTGTGAGCAAAAGTCCCACATGTCAGCCCTGGAGGATTTTGAGAGATGCTAAATATCTCCTGTGCCCCACAGCCAGTGAGATCACCTGCCTCGCCTCCCTTGCACAATGGAACAAGAGCACGGGGAAGATAAAGAAATCCATCAGGAGCCTATGGGAGGGGCTGGGCCTAACGAGACAGCGCTCTCATTAGCCAGAAGTGCCATGAAGGGTTAGGGGCAGGAAATCCCTCTGCTGCTAGAATTACTGGGGTGGTGAAGGTTAGGAATGAGCTTGTGATTTTCCCTTTGTCAGCAACTCTGAGCTGCCCCCTGTAAGCTCTTAAAAGCGTTTCCTAGTTAAACACCGGTGGGTTTGGGGAGCTACTCTGGGGGTGACGCCTGTAGGACCCTGTCCCACTCTGGCAGCAGGTGAATGGGACGAGATGGCACCCTCTACGTAACTCAAGGGTGGCTGGGGGTGCCCCCTGGCCGATGGGTGCTCCGCAGGGCACAGTGCACAGGCGAGTGGCAAATTAAAGGGGGGACAACGGCACCTGCATCGTTAACCTTGTATTGCAATAATCAACCTGAAAAGCAAAGACAGCGAGGGCCTGGCACCTGCCCGGCGTAGGTGCCCCATTGAGGGGAAAGGCCCATGTCCCATCCCACACAGGGGAGATCTCCCACATCACACTGCGACCATGGATTCTGGCCCCCAGCCCACTTACTGTAGGTCCTACACTAACAAAAACAGAGGGCCGTGTTCCTCTCGCCCCGCCGGCCATATGGAGTCTGGGTTTATAAAGGAGCCTTTATCTTCACCCCCTTCGCGGGGAGGGGGCCATTTGCACCTGATCCACAGAGTCTGCAGCCCCCACCCCTCTTGGGGGGAGAAACGGCTCCTGAGAACCCAGGGGATGTTCATAGAGCTGGTCACAGGTTTATTTGGGGGGGGGGGGTTAAACAGAAATGGACGACCCCCCCTGCATATCTGTAATCCTCACGGCCTGCTGGGGGGTGGGGATCAAGGAGGCTAGCCCTAGAGGATGTGAGGGGAGGTGGTGGTTGGGGATGGCCATCCCCAGTGAATGCAGTGGGTGGGGTGGGACCGACCCCCCAGTGGATACATGGTGGGGGGGGGAAGTCCCTCCTTACTGCTGGTGAGTTGTTTGGCACGTCTGTAGCCCTTTAAGAGAGTGGGTTCGTCCATCATGGGGGGGGGGGATTTGAACATCCCCCCCCTTCCTGTGGCACAGGGCTCAGAGCCCAGCGGCCGGGTCCGCCCCAAACTTCATGCGGTGAGCCAGGGCCTTGGCTGGCAGCAGGGTCTGGGGCAGGGAGAGAACGGAGGTCAGGATGAGATGGCCAGGCCAGCCGCCCCGCCCCGCCCCTCCGCCCCGGACAATGAAATTGCCTACGCCCATGGCCCCCCCTCGCTGGAGAGAATGGAGCAGTCCGTGCCCACACCCCCCCCAACGATATGGAGAATGTGCTGCCCCAGGAACTAATTCCCCCCCACCCATAATAGTATATCCCACCCTAAGGCATGACAAGGCCAGGGAGAATGGATCAGCCCAGCTGTAAACCCCCCCACGCTGTCAGCAGAGAATGGATCCGGCCAATGGCCTGGAGATGGGGTTCCCTAGCGACCAGTGACCTGGTGACCAAGAGACCCAGCCCAGCTATAATGGAATGGTCCAATGCCAAGTATACTCCCCCCACACCACAATGGATCATCCCACCCCAGGGGCTGGAATATTCCATTACAGCAGGGGTGGAGGTGGGACAGGTGTGTGCGACTTGCTCACTGCGGGAATGTTCCATTATAGGAATGGGACAGGGGAGCATTATTCCCCAAGTTGGGATGCTCCATTATGGCAACAAAGGCAGGGGGAGGAACGTCCCAGCCCCAAGAATTAACCCATTCAGCCCCCGCCAATCAGCAACCCTCCTGCATCTGACACCTGCCCCCAACCTTCATATGGACAGGGATAGAGGGGGAACCCCGACCTGCGGGCGGGGGGAAGGGGGGCTGTGTCATGTGACCATGAAGGGAGGCATGGCTTACCGGGTGATGGACGTATGATTGACAGGCGTAGCACCAGACCGACAGGTCCGCGTAACTCAGCACCAGGGGGTGGCCGGAAAGGGAGCCATGAGCCAGCATGTGCTGATTGATGTAACGCCCGCAGAGCACCTGGGGAGAGAAAGGGTTAACGGCTTCAGGGGCTGCGGGTCGGGAGTGGGGGGCAGGGCTGGGCTGGCAGGGGCTGCGAGTCGGGAGTGGGGGGCACTGGCAGGGCTGGGGGGGGGTCAGGGCCAGGCTGGTAGGGGCTGCAGGTCGGGATTGGGGGGCACCGGCAGGGCTGGGCTGGCAGGGGCTGTGGGTCAGGAGTGGGGGACACTGGCAGGGCTGGGGGACCCAGGGCTGGGCTGGCAGGGGCTGTGGGTCGGGATTGGGGGGCACCGGCAGGGCTGGGCTGGCAGGGGCTGCAGGTCAGGATTGGGGGGCACCGGCAGGGCTGGGCTGGCAGGGGCTGCAGGTCAGGATTGGGGGGCACCAGCAGGGCTGGGGGACCCCGGCAGGGCTGGGCTGGCATGGGCTGTGGGTCAGGAGTGGGGGGCACCGGCAGGGCTGGGGGGCCCAGGGATGGGCTGGCAGGGGCTGCGGGTCAGGTTTGGGGGGCACCGGCGGGAGTGGGGGGCACCGGCAGGGCTGGGCTGGCAGGGGCTGCGGGTCGGGATTGGGGGGCACCAGCAGGGCTGGGAGGCCCAGGGATGGGCTGGCAGGGGCTGCGGGTCGGGATTGGGGGGCACCGGCGGGAGTGGGGGGCACCGGCAGGGCTGGGCTGGCAGGGGCTGCGGGTCGGGATTGGGGGGCACCAGCAGGGCTGGGAGGCCCAGGGATGGGCTGGCAGGGGCTGCGGGTCGGGATTGGGGGGCACCGGCGGGAGTGGGGGGCACCGGCAGGGCTGGGCTGGCAGGGGCTGCGGGTCGGGATTGGGGGGCACTGGCGGGAGTGGGGGGCACCGGCAGGGCTGGGCTGGCAGGGGCTGTGAGTCAGGATTGGGGGGCACCGGCAGGGCTGGGAGGCCCAGGGATGGGCTGGCAGGAGCTGCGGGTCGGGATTGGGGGGCACCGGCAGGGCTGGGAGGCCCAGGGATGGGCTGGCAGGAGCTGCGGGTCGGGATTGGGGGGCACCGGCGGGAGTGGGGGGCACCGGCAGAGCTGGGCTGGCAGGGGCTGCGGGTCGGGAGTGGGGGGCACCGGCGGGAGTGGGATGGCAGGGGCTGTGGGTCAGGATTGGGGGGCACCGGCGGGAGTGGGGGGCACCGGCAGGGCTGGGCTGGCAGGGGCTGGGGGGCACCGGGAGGGCTGGGCTGGCAGGGGCTGCGGGTCGGGATTGGGGGGCACTGACGGGAGTGGGGGGCACCGGCAGGGCCAGGCTGGCAGGGGCTGCGGGTCGGGATTGGGGGGCACCGGCAGGGCTGGGCTGGCAGGGGCTGGGGGTCGGGGGGCACCGGGAGGGCTGGGGGTCGGGGGCAGGGGGCAGGGCTGGGCTGGCAGGGGCTGCGGGTCGGGATTGGGGGGCACCGGTGGGAGTGGGGGGCACCGGCTGTGGGGCAGGGGCGGGGGGCGCTGTCTCACCCGGTAACAGGCCAGGCAGACCCAGTTCTCGCCCCGGCTGCCGCATTCCTCACATGGTGCCAGCACGTCCAGCCCGGCCGGGGGAAGGGGCTGGAGCGAGTCCAGGTGGGGGCACCAGGGCAGGGGGGTCACGGCGTAGAGCGTCCCCTGCAGAGACACGAGGGAGACAAGGATCGAACCCAGGAGTCCAGGCTCCCAGCTCCCGCCCCGGCTCTAACCCACCAGACCCCACTGCCCTCCCAGAGCCGGGAGAGAACCCAGGCGTCCTGGCCCCTAGTGTAGCAGCTGGGAAATGGGTGCACCCAGTTCTGGGCTGCTGCCCCATGTGAGCCCAGTGGGCGGGGGGGGCAGAGAGGTAGGCTGGGAAATGAGGTGTAGGGGGTAGAGGGAAGCAGAGAATCAGGTGAGAAGGGTGAGGGGGCGCAGGTGAGGGGCCCATCCGGGGGATGGGAGATGCCAAGGATGGGGGTGGGCGGCCCCAAGGATTAAGGAACAGGGTTGGGGGGGGGCGTCAGGGCCTCACCGTGTCTGCGAACTCCACCCCCAGGCTGACAGAGGGGGTGGGGAGCAGGGCGGCTGCTTCGTCCAGGAGGCTGGGGGGGTCCTGGGAGAGAAAAGACCCATGAGCTGAGACCGCCCCCCACCCCCACCCCCAGGCTACTCCCATCCCCCAGCCCAGGGAATCCAGTGCAAACCAACCCCCCAATAATAGATCCCCTCCCTGGCCCCATGGGATAGACGCCCCCCCAGAACCTCCCTCCCCCCCACCCTACCTCTGACTCCTCTGCAGCTGGAGGTTCCGCCTCTCCAGGGGAAGCCCCGCCCACCAGGGCGGAGTCAGGGCTCAGCTGGGGGGAGCCCGAGTCGGTCTCCACCTCACCGCTGAGGCAGAGGGCTCCGAGCCTCAGGATGTCATCGACGGAGCCCTCGGAGACGGGGGGGCTCTGGGAGCCCCCCGAGGGGGCCTCTGGTGGGGAGTCCTCATGGATGGGGCCCAGCTGCTCGGATTGGGGCCTCGAGTCCTGCTGGATCGGCACTGCAAGAGATGGAGATTACGTAGCATGGCAACACGTGGCAGGGGGCTGGGAAGGGGGGCCGCGCTGTGGGGCAGGGGCTCGGCCGGGGGGGCCGCACTTACCATCCAGCCGCAGGCAGGTCCAGTATTTGCGGTGCACGGCGCTCGCCCGGGCCAGCGACTGCAGGGCGCTGGGGTGGGGAGCCTGCAGGCGCCCCAGCTCGGGCAGGGGGTCCCCCAGCAGGGTCCGGGTGCACATGGTCATGGATTCGGAGATAGACACCAGGTTGTAGCCTCCCTGGAGGGGGCAAGGGGAGGAGAAGAGACCTGGGATTTGGGGGCGTCCGTCTGTCTGCGTCCCTGGCTGTGCAGCCCAACCCTGGGGGCAGCACCAATCGCCACCGTGCCTTGACCTCAGGCACATTCCCCCCTGCCCCGGAGACACGCGGCCGGGGCTGGGCCGGGTGGGAGGAGGCGCCGGAGGCCTGGCTGGCCGGGGGGGCGGGTTCCGATTTCTCGCTGAGCGACACGGAGGCCAAGGAGCAACGCGGCATTTCCTGGCCACCGAATCTTAACATCTCCCGGCCCTGAATGGCCACCTGACGCCCCCGCGACCCAGAGCCGCAGACGTCGGGGGTGAATCGCTTGGAAATGAGCTTGGGAACTGGCCGGCGAAACGGGCAGCAGGAAAACCCAGCTCGGCCAAGGACAGGGATTCGTCAGGTCGCCGCGGGGCTCCCAGCATGGGCCGTAATATTAGATTCTTAATCATAAAACTAAATATGACACAGATTGTAATCATTACATTAATACGTTTGATGAGTGGTAAGACTGTACTGTGTATTAATATACATCGTACTCAATTAGATGTTAAAGAAGACTCCAGTTCCGATGAAATCGCACAGGTTAATGGTATTTGAAACCATGCAGCAGCAGTAATTCAATCAATAATAAAATGATTGAGCCAAATCTTAAATCTTACGTCCCACTCAACCCTCACACGAGCTGGTCTCTTGAAAAGCTTCGGCTGGTTTTCCCCGGACGGGATTTGCTTCTCCCGGGACCCCGGAAGTTTCAGAGTTTCCTCCCATTTCAGAGCCAGGTTTTCCCTCCCCGGGATAGTCGGTCGTTTCTCGCAGACCCAGCTCCGGTGCTGGGGGCCGGTGGGCTCGGCTCCCCCAGCACCGTAGCGGCTCGTGACATCCCTGGAGGCTTTGCGGGGAATTGGCACCAGCAGGCGGCCAGGCCAGGGACCCGCCAGAGTTAACCCCCCCCAGCCAGCGCTGCCTGGCCGCAAGGGAAACGCACGAGATTTCGCAGCGGAGGCCCCAAAACTGGCAGGTCTGAGGTGCATCCATCTGTCCTGTTTAGCTCTGGGTTTTGCCCCATTTCCCGCCCCCTGAGGCCAGATGGGAGCCGGCGCCCCCTAGCGGGGACAGGCCCCTGTCCCATTCCCTGCCCCCCGTGCCAGCCAGTCCCTGCCCTGGGGCCAGATGGGAGCTGGTGCCCCCTAGCGGGGACAGGCCCCTGTCCCATTCCCTGCCCCCCGTGCCAGCCAGTCCCTGCCCTGGGGCCAGATGGGAGCTGGTGCCCCCTAGCGGGGACAGGCCCCTGTCCCATTCCCTGCCCCCCGTGCCAGCCAGTCCCTGCCCTGGGGCCAGATGGGAGCTGGTGCCCCCTAGCGGGGACAGGCCCCTGTCCCAGCCAGTCCCTGCCCTGGGGCCAGATGGGAGCTGGTGCCCCCTAGCGGGGACAGGCCCCACGTACCTCCAGTGCCAGCACGACCCGGCCCCCCGCCAGCCCCAGCAGGAGGTGGGTCATGTGGGCGTAACACTCGGGGCTCACCAGGCAGCCCCCCAGTGGGTCGCCGCGGGCGGCATCGAACCCAGCCGACACCAGAACCAGCTCCGGGTCGAACTGCAGAGAGACAACGAGAAGCTGAGTGAGACCCCCCAGCGGGTCCAGGCATCTGGGCTCACCCCACCCCACACCCTCACCACCCGACCCCCCAGCCCCCACTGGCGGACCCAGACATCCGGGCCCACCCCCACAACCCTCGCCACCCGACCCCCCAGCCCCCGCCGGCGGACCCAGACATCCGGGCCCACCCCCACAACCCTCGCCACCCGACCCCCCAGCCCCCGCCGGCGGACCCAGACATCCGGGCCCACCCCCACAACCCTCGCCACCCGACCCCCCAGCCCCCGCCGGCGGACCCAGACATCCGGGCCCACCCCCACAACCCTCGCCACCCGACCCCCCAGCCCCCGCCGGCGGACCCAGACATCCGGGCCCACCCCCACAACCCTCGCCACCCAGCCCCCGCCGGCGGACCCAGACATCCGGGCCCACCCCCACAACCCTTGCCACCCGACCCCCCAGCCCCCGCCGGCGGACCCAGACATCTGTGTTCACCCCTCCCCTCCCCTCCCCTGCGGGTGCTGGGCAAGAACCCAGGCGTCCGGGCGCACCTGGTAGGCAACGGGCAGCACCAGGCGGTGGAAGGCAGCCAGGTACTCGGCGTCACCCATGTGGGGGCTGTTCCAGGGCACGTTGAGGGTGAAGCCGCGGCCCGGCCCCACCCCTACCCGGTCGGCGTCGGCGTCCTCCGAGGTGGGGAAGAAGGAGCCGCGGTCGTAGCGGTGCAGAGAGACGTACAGCACGCTGGGGGGGGCGGGCGAGGGGGGGGTTAGTCCCACTCGGACCCTGTCCCCCCACATACCTCCCCTCCCCCACCCTCCAGCAGCCCCCCACCAGAGGACAAGGTACCTCGGATCTTCCTCAAACATGTGCTGGGTACCGTTGCCGTGGTGAACATCCCAGTCCAGGATCATCACCCTGACGACGAAGAGAAGGGAGGATGAGGATGGAAACCAGGAGTCCTGGCTCCCAGCCCCCACCCCACGCCCTGCTCTAACCACCAGACCTCACTCCCCTCTCAGAGCTGGGGAGAGAACCCAGGAATCCTGGCTCCAAGCCGCCCCGCCCCCAAGCGTAACCATCAGCCCCCTCTCACCTCATGGGCCGTCCCGCCAGGCGCTGAGCGAAACGAGCTGCCAGGGCTACCGAATTGAAGAAGCAGAAGCCACAGGCCGTGTCGGACTCGGCGTGATGCCCAGGGGGCCGGACAATGGCCACGGCGTTCTGCACCTAGAGCCAGGCACAGAGCACACGGGGGGGGGGGCGGGTGAGTCGGTGCTGGGATGCAGCCACCTCTGGGGCGGGGCAGTGGGGGAACAGCCGCACATAACAGCGTGACGCGCGGCCACCTCTGGGGACAGCCTCTCTGGAACGGGAAGTGAAGTGACGACACAAGGAGACAGAATGAAGTCCCCTTAATGAGGATTTGGCCTGAACACTGGGGTTCACACTCCAAGCCTTGGGGGGCAAAGGGAGGGGCCCCCGCCCCCCAGCCCTCACCTCGCCCTCCAGCACGGCCTGCACGGCGTTGAAGGCCGAGCCGGCAGCCAGCCGGGCACACTCGTAGGAGCTGGTGCAGATGTAGATGGAGTTGTACTGGTCGCCCTGGCGGTGCAGGTCCCGTGGCTTCATGCTGGCCGTGGCCTTCACCGTCTGCACGTAGGCTGGGCTGCGAGGGAGGCAGAGAACCCAGGAGTCCTGGCTCCCGGCCCCCCTGCTCTAACCACCAACCCCCACTGCCCTCCTGGTCCAGGGAGAGAACCCAGGAGTCCTGGCTCCCGGCCCCCCTGCTCTAACCACCAACCTCCACTGCCCTCCCGGAGCCGGGGAGAGAACCCAGGAATCCTAGCTCCCGGCCCCCCTGCTCTAACCACCAACCCCCACTGCCCTCCTGGTCCAGGGAGAGAACCCAGGAGTCCTGGCTCCCGGCCCCCCTGCTCTAACTACCAACCCCCACTGCCCTCCCGGAGCCAGGGAGAGAACCCAGGAATCCTAGCTCCCGGCCCCCCTGCTCTAACCACCAACCCCCACTGCCCTCCCAGAGCCAGGGAGAGAACCCAGGAATCCTAGCTCCCGGCCCCCCTGCTCTAACCACCAACCCCCACTGCCCTCCTGGTCCAGGGAGAGAACCCAGGAGTCCTGGCTCCCGGCCCCCCTGCTCTAACCACCAACCCCCACTGCCCTCCCGGAGCCAGGGAGAGAACCCAGGAGTCCTGGCTCCCGGCCCCCCTGCTCTAACCACCAACCCCCACTGCCCTCCCGGAGCCGGGGAGAGAACCCAGGAATCCTAGCTCCCGGCCCCCCTGCTCTAACCACCAAACCCCACTGCCCTCCCGGAGCCGGGGAGAGAACCCAGGAATCCTAGCTCCCGGCCCCCCTGCTCTAACCACCAACCCCCACACCCCTCCTAAAGCTGAGGAGAGAACCTAGGAGCCCTGGCTCCGGCCCACCCCCAAGTTCTAACCCACCAGACCCCACTCCCCTCCCAGAGCCAGGGAGAGAACCCAGGTGTCCGGGACGCCCCTCCCCCATTACCTGTGGCACATTCTCAGCTCCTCTTCCTCAGCGCTGCGGGCCGGGATCCGGCGGCATCGTTCCGTGAGCCGGAGCTCCCCATGGCGCTGGAAGATGCGGGAGACCCGCTGGGGCAGCTCTGGGTGCTGGCTGTGACGGGGGGAAGGGAAGGACTCAGAGCCCGGACGCCTGGGTTCCAGCCCTGGCTCTGGCCAGGGACAGAACCCTGGAGTCCTGGCTCCCAGCCTCCCTGCTCTAACCACTAGACCCCACTCCCCTTCCAGAGCAGGGGAGAGAACCCAGGCGTCCGGGCCGTACCTGTCCCACATGTTGTAATGCTCGGTCATGCGTTCGTCATACACCAGGCCGGTGCGGGCAGCCGGGAGGGGTCGCGGCACCTCAGGAGGGTCTGGGGGTTCCACAGGGGCTGGCTCCTCGTCCACATCCTCAGGGGGGGTGTCGGTCTCTGTGGCGGGGGGGTGGGGGGGGAATCAGAGCCAATCCCTTGAGTTATGCGGGGGTGATATCAAATCAGGGAGCCCCATGGGAATTTGGGGGCAGGGTACAGCAGGGGGATGGGGTTGGGGGGCTCTGGGCTGCCCCAGAGGGCAGCCTGTCATCCCCCCAAAGAGTGGGGAGCTGGGGGGGGCAGAGGAACCCCAAAGAGGTTGTGGGGGCAGGAGGGGGTACCCCAGGGGGGCTGGGTTGGGGCATCTCAGAGGAGCTGGAGGACCCCAGTGGGGCTGTGTGGGGGGGATCTGTGGGATCCTAAAAGAGGGCTGGGGGGCCTTGGAACCCGAGAAAGGCTGTGGGGGGCCAGGGAGCCCCAGAGGGGGGCTGGGGGCGAGCAGGGGCTCCTGGGGGCCAGGACTCACCCCCTCTCTGCAGGCTCCGCCAGTATTTCTCGTGGATCGCGAGCGTCCCAGACACGGAGCTCAGAGCGCTGGGGAAGGGGGAACAGCCCGGAGTCAGTGGGGTGCGATCATGGGGCCGCCCCACCCCCAGCCCCACCCCCACAGACCCTGCTCACCTGCGACAGGGGGCAACGGGCGGCTCCAGCCGGGGACAGGGGTCCCCCAAGAGGGTCCTCAGGGCCGCACAGACCCCCTCAGCCAGGGAGTTCAGATTGTAGCCACCCTGGGGTGGGGGGAAAAAACGGGTCAACGGTGCCCCCGGCCCCGAGATGCATCTACCGCTGGGGCGGGGCAGCCGCATATACCGCTGCCTGGGGCTGAGATGCAGCCACCTCTGGGGGCAGCCTGCGCCGTGGGTCAGCTCCACACTCACCTCCAAAGACAGCAGCATCTTGCCGCCCGCCAGGGCCATGAGCAGATGAGTCAGGTGAGCGAAGCACGCGGGCGACACAGCCATCTCGCCCTAGGCGCGGACGCAAAGGTCAGTTTGTCAGGCTCCCTCCCCGCCCCACAGCGAGGCCCCTCACCCAGCCCCCTAGACTGGCCGCTGCCCTTCTAAACGCGCCCCGGGCCCCCTCCTTAGCCCCTCGGCGCCCCCTGGGGGCAGCGCTGCCAAACGCGGAGGGATACAGGGGCCACTCACCTTGGGGTCCCCGAGCACAGAGTCGAACCCGGCGGCCACCAGAACCAGCTGGGGTTGGAACTGAAAACAGAACACAGGAGATCGCAGCCCGGACCCAACACCCCCGGATCGGGGCAGAGGGGACAGGCCCCAAGCCAGCCAGTCCCTGCCCTGGGGCTGATGGCAGCTGGCGCCCCGTAGAAGGGACCGGCCCCATGTCCCATCCCCTACCCCAACGTACCTCAAATGCCACGGGCAGTAAGACATGTAAAAATGCAGCGAGATAATCACCGTCCCTCATTCCCACCTGGACGGAGAGACAAAGACCAGTTAGATGGGTCTGAGGGAGGTCAAATGCAGCCACTTCTGGGGTGGGGTGGCTGGGGAACAGCTGCACATAACGCCGCCCAGGACAGCTCACAGGGCACCTACCGCGTTCCACGGCACGTTGACGTTGAACCCCTCTCCGCAGCCCTGCCCCACGGCGGGGCTGTCGGACGCTGGCAGGTGGGGCCAGAACCTCCCCTGCTCATAGCGATGGACGGAGAAATAGAGAACGCTGCAGAGAGAGACGGGGCAGACAGGGGGCAGTGACTGGTGCCCCTCACCTGCAGCCCCCTGCCAGCCCAGCCCTGCCCCCTATCCACCCTGCCGGTGCCCCTCACTCCCGACCTGCAGCCTCCTGCCAGCCCAGCCCTGCCCCCTACCTGCCCTGCCAGTGCCCCTCACTCCTGACCTGCAACCATCTGCCAGCCCAGCCCTGCCCCCCCAGCGCCCCTCACTCCCGAGCCGCAGCCCCTGCCAGCCCAGCCCTGGGCTCCCCCCATGCGCCTGGGACCGACCTGGGATCCTCCTCGAAGAGGAACTGGGTGCCCTGCCCGTGGTGAACGTCCCAGTCGACGATCAAGACTCTGGAAGGAAACAAGACTCTCGTCACGCCCATTAGTGGGACTCAGCACCCGCCCCTCATCCTGCCCCCCCGGGCCATAGACACCCTGCTGGGCGGGGGGGTGATATCCAGGAGTCCTATCTCCCAGCCCCCACTGCTCTAACCGGCAGCCCCCACTCCCCTCCCAGAGCCAGGGAGAGAACCCAGGAGTCCAGGCTCCCAGTCCACCCCTGCTCTAACCACCAGCCCCCGCATCCCTCACCGTTCCACTCCCAGTTTTTGCCGGGCATATCTAGCCCCGATGGCCAGGTGGTTGAACATGCAGTAACCGTCCATCTTATCTCGGTGGGCATGGTGTCCTGGCGGCCTGGAACGGAGACAAAGAGAGTTAGCGGAGAGCTCGCTTGATGCTGAGATGCAGCCACTTCTGGGGTGGGGCAGCTGGGGAACAGCCATACACAACGCTGCACAGGAACGGCTTGCCTGGCGCTGAGACGCAGCTGTTCTCTGCCTGCTCTGCCCTGCCCAGAGGTGGCTGCAGCTCGGTGCCACCCATTTAAACCCAGCTCATGCAGCGAGCCGGATCTCTGCACATGCTGCCTGGGTCGTTTTTCCCAAGGAGAAAGGTGAGAACAGGAAGGGACCCTGGAAAAGATCCTTGTAACCCAGCGTGGATTGGGGCAGTTCGAGCTGCGGAGGTGGGGGGCGGACAATGTAAATGGCTGACCTAGGGAATGGGGGGGATTCTGGGGCTGTCTGAGACTGGAGGGGGATTGGGATTAAGGGGGATTAGCTAGAGGATTGGAGGGCGCAGGTCTGAGCCCCGGTGGGGAGCGGAGACCAGGGACAAGGCCCAGCTGGGATGACAGAGGACCAAGCAGAGACTAGGTGAATAACCCGAGACTAGAGCTGGGCGGTTTCTAGCCCAGGCCAAGATTAAGGCTCTGGGCTGGTGCGAGGGAGGATCTGACAGACAACGGGGCCAGGGGCTGATCGGGGCCGGGGTACAACCTGGGACTGGGATTATGGGCTCAAACTAAACCAAAAAGATGCTGGATTTAGGATGATCGGCCGGAGTGAACATCACAGGAGTTGGGATTAAACTCTGGGCGTCCCATCACAAAGGCTGGATCGTCATTGGAAGAAGGAATTAAAACCTGGCAACTTAACCGAGGATCCGGGAATCAACCATTCTCTGTGGCTAGCCTCTGCCAAGAGGGAGGAGCCCCCCAGCCCCTGCCCAGCCCCCGGCCCCAGCCCACCCCTCCTACCGGACCAGCGCCAGCCCGTTGCGCAGCTCTCCGCTCTGCACCTTCTCCAGCAGACGCAGAACGCAGCCACCAGCCAGCCGGGCGCAACGGAACGAATCCTGGGGGGCAGGAGACATGGAGAGTGGGGGCTGGACAGAGAGACAACCCCCCGCAGGGAAAGAACCCCATAGACAGCACTGGGTAACTGTCCGCCAGACCCTCCTAGAGCCAGGAGAGAACCCAGGAGTCCTGGCTCCCTGCTCTAACCCACTAGACCCCGCTCCCGTCCCAGAGCCAGGGAGAGAACCCTGGCGTCCGGGCCCCGCCTCACTGGCCAGCGGGTGCTCACCGGGTGCAGGAAGACGGAGTCGTAGGTCTCCGACAGGGCCCTGAGCTCCTGCTCGCTCATCTGCTCGGTTGACTTCATCAGTTCCACGTACTCCTGGCTGAGAGAGAGAGAGCTCCTCACTCCTGCCCCGCTGCCCCGCCCCCCAGCCCCGCCCGCGCCCCTCACTCCCGCCCCGCTGCCCCGCCCCCCAGCCCCGCCCGCTCCCCTCACTCCCGACCCGCCGCCCCATGCCTCAGCCCTGCCAGCGCCCCTCACTCCCGCCCCGCTGCCCCACCCCCCAGCCCTGCCCCTCACTCCCACCCCGCTGCCCCGCCCCCCAGCCCCGCCCGTGCCCCTCACTCTTGACCCGCAGCCCCAGGGTCCTCTCTTCCATAAATACCTGTGGGCTAGCAGAATCTCTTCCTCGGTAGCCAGCCGGGCCTGTGAAGAAAGGAAAGAATTGTAGCCGGAACCCGCAAACCACTGAAGTGGAGACTGCGGGGGAGGGTAGAAGCTGCTGGTCTCTGACCCCTCCCGCCCACGGGGAAAGGAGCCCACTACTGGGGATGGAACCCAGGAGTCCTGGCGTCCAGCCCCTCCCCCGTCTCTCACCTCCACCAGGACACAGCGCTCCCACAGGCCGCACTGCAGCAACTTTCCCTGGACAGCCGCGAGTCTCTCCGGGCGCTCGGGGAAGCTGGGAATGAAATGAGGAGAAGATGGATTGGGGCAGGGGGCTGCGGGTCGGGAGTGAGGGGCACTGGCAGGCCTGTGGTGGGGGGGGTGGTTATGATTCTCCAATTAGGATTTTAACGCCCCAGGTTAGGAGTAAGGACGGCGAGGCGATTACAGAGAAAGGGGCGGATTAGGATTAAGGACGGCAAGGCGATTACAGAGAAAGGGGCGGATTAGGATTAAGGACGGCAAGGCGATTACAGAGAAAGGGGCGGATTAGGATTAAGGACGGCGAGGCGATTACAGAGAAAGGGGCGGATTAGGATTAAGGACGGCGAGGCGATTACAGAGAAAGGGGCCGTCATAAATATAAAGGAAAGGGTAAACACCTTTAAAATTCCTCCTGGCCAGAGAAAAAACCCTTTCACCTGTAAAGGGTAAAGAAGCCCAGATAACCTCGCTGGCACCTGACCACAATGACCAATGAAGAGACAAGATACTTTCAAAAGCTGGGGGGAGGGAGAAACAAAGCCCCCCTCTCTCTCCCTCTGTCTGGGTGATGCTTTTGCCGGGGACAGAACAGGAATGGAGTCTTAGGACTTAGTCAGTCATCTAGCAAGCAATGCGTTAGATTCTGTTTGTTTAAATGGCTGAGGAAACAAGCTGTGCTGAATGGAATGGAGATTCCTGTCTTTGTGTCTTTTTGTAACTGAAGGTTTTGCCTAGAGGGATTCTCTATGTTTGGAATCTAATTATCCTTTACCATCCTGATTTTACAGAGGTGATTCTTTTTACTTTATTAAAATTCTTTTTTTAAAGAACCTGATTGCTTTTTCATTGTTTCTAAGATCCAAGGGTTTGGGTCTGTGTTCACCTATGCAAATGGGTGACGATTTTTATCAAGCCTTCCCCAGGAAAGGGACTGTAGCGTTTGGGAGGATTTGGGGGGAAAGACATTTCCAAATGGGCTCTTTCCAAATTATATCCCAGTTAGACGCTTGGTGGTGGCAGCAATAAGGTCCAGGGACAAAAGGTAAAATAGTTTGTACCTTGGGGAAGTTTTAACCTAAACCGGTGAAAGTAAACTTAGGAGGTTTTCATGCAGGTCCCCACATCTGTACCCGAGAGTTCACAGTGGGGCAGGAACCTTGACATGAGATTAGGATTAAGGACGGCGAGGCAATTCCAGAGAAAGGGGGCGGGCGAGGAGAAAGGGCGGCGAGGCGATTACTGACGAGCAGGAAGGATGAGGCCCATAGATTCAGACAGGGCATTCTGGGGGCCAGGCTGTGGCTCCCACAGGGTTTTCGGGATCTGCACCCGGAGGGGAGGCCAATTCAACCCAGACCAGGGGGATCTGGGACCCGCCCCCCAAGTACCTGTCATCCCACAGGCAATGGAAGTCAGTGAGCCGCTCGTCAAAGGCCAGACCCGTCCCCACGGGCACCGCCCCCGGCACGCTCAGATCCTGGGGCAGGAGAAAACACAGTGAACCCAGGTATCTGGGCACCCACCCCCTGGCACTTCTCACCCAGATCCACCAGACCCTCCTCCCCTCCCAGAGCCGGGGAGAGAACCCAGGAGTCCTGAGTCCCAGTCCCCCCTGCTCTAACCCACCAGACCCCACTCCCCCCCCAGACCCAGGGACAGAACCCAGGTGTCCGGGTGCCCCACCTACCAGGCGCCGCAGCCCCGATTCCAGCTCCTCCGCCTCTTTGTTCATCCTCTGGGCTCGGCCGCGGCGCTTGGTTTCGGGGAGCCCAGGGCTGCGACGGGGCGGGGGCCCCTTCCGGCCTCCCCGCTTCTGGGAGGAGCGCATGGGGCAGAGAGGGGGAAAAAAGGTGGGGAGTTACACACTCAGACATCCCCAGCCCCCCCCCCCCAGACAAGAGCCCCCCCAGCCCCCCCGGACAAGAGCCCTGCTCCCGCCCGCCCCAAAACCCCACTTGGAGAAGAGCCCCCAGCCCCCACCGCTTGACCCTCTCCCTCCGTGAAACGCCCCCCCCTACAGCCCCACAGCCGCGGGCCACGCCCACTCAGGGCCCCGCCCCATGGACAAGAGCCCCGCCCCTCCCTCAAGCCCCGCCCCCAGGCGGACTCACCATGGCCACGTGTGCTGGGGGGGGTTACTTCACCCCTGGGCGGGGGGAGCTGGGTCCTTGCTCCCCCGGGGAGACCCCTGGGGGCGCCGCCATCGCTGGGCAGGTCTGGGGGGGCAAAGAGCCTTAGAGCCGGGTCAGAGCCGGCCCCGAACCCCGCGGCCAGGGCCGGGCCGGGCCGGGCGGGGCGGGAGTGGGGGGCACCGGCGGAGGGGGGCGGGTCGAGGGGGGGGCGGCGGGGCACCGGCGGGGGGGGCTGCAGGTCGGGAGTGAGGGGCACCATCTCACCTGGCTCCTGCGGCACCTCCCCCCTCCGGCGCGGTCAGATGGTCTCTTCCAGCCAGGCGCTGCCTGATGCTGTCACTCAGGCCTGCCCCCCCCTCCCTACTGGGAGAGACCATTGGCACGGAGCATGGGGGGGTTGGTAGAGACCATTCGCTCTGAAATTGGCGGGGCCTGGGAGAAACCATTCACACTGAATGTCAGGGAATGCTGGGAGAGACCATTGGAGCATGGGGGGGTCTGGGAGAAACCATTGGCATAGGGAGGGGGGTATTGGAGGAAAAATCCCCCCTGTCTTCATGGGCCAGGTCTTTGGGGGAATCCCCCCCATGACCTCTCACCCTGTGACCTTTAACTCGACCCCTCCCCCAACTTGCTCCAGAGACCTTTCACCCCGACCTTGGTTCTCCTTTGACCTCCTCAGCCTTGCCCCCTGGTGTAGCATCACATGGTGTAGTACACAGGGATGGCTCCCCCGAGGCCGAGATGCAGCCACTTCTGGGGCAGGGCAGCTGGGGAACAGCCGCACATAACACCACCCAGGGATGAAGCAGCGAGGGCTTTGCACCAGCAGGTGGCGCTGGGCCTGCCCTGAAGTAGCAGTGGGACTGGGATAAATAGCCCGGACCAGTGACCGCAGTGTGTCCCTGCTGCCCCCAGGGGGAGGGCCCCAGCCCGCTACCTGGTGCGGCATCCAGGATTGGGCCTCATCTCCAGTTCCCAGCCCTGCCCCTCCTCCGCATTCAGGTCCCTTTGAAATCCTGTTCCCAGCTCCCCGCCTGGCCAGCCCTTAACTGGGGGGCCCATCTCTCCCCCTAGCTCCCCCTGGGCCCTGGCCAAATGGGGCAGATAAACCCCTTCCTGCCCTTTTTGATCGAGAGAGAGATTCAGGGAGAGACAGAGATGGGGCTGATAGGTGGGATGGGACTCCTGGCTCCCAGACCCCTCCCCTCCTGGAGCCAGGGAGAGAACCCAGGAGTCCTGGCTCCCAGCCACCCCCGGCTCTAATCCACTAGCCCCCACTTCCCCAACCATCCCGTTTTCTTTACACAAAACAATACTTTGCGGGGGAGGGAATAAAACATCCCATAAAATTGGATCCATCCTGACACATACCCACCGCCGTCTCCCTCAGATTCCCACACCCCAACCCCCACATTCGCCTTCCTTGCATCCCCCCATCTCTGAGTTTTCGAGAGCAAAAGCAAGAGGACCCCCAATTTTTGCTCTCTACCGGGGGGGGGGGTGAGCAACCTCCTAGATTCATCCCAAACCTTCCACAGAGACCCCCCTGAAACCCCACAGAGCACCCCAATAAGTGAGGACACCCCCAAACTGGAGCATGCACCTCAATAGCTGAACACTAATCCATCCCCCCAAGCTATAGCCCCCTGCAGCCCCTCATGGTACTCAAAACCAGCTGAGTTGGGGGTGCAGGTAGAACAAGCTGACACCCCCAAAATTGAACTATGCACCCCAGTAGTTGAACAGCTAACCAGCCCCCCAGTCAGAGCCCCCCACCCATCCATGCTGCTCAAAAACAGTGGCATAGGCTTTGGGGTGTATCTAGGCTAAGATGATCCCCCCAAACTGGAGCATGCACCCCAATAGTTAAACACCAATCCAGCCCCCTCCCAACCTACAGTGTTCCCCCCAGCCACACTGCTCAACCCAGCTGCGCTAATTTGGGGCTGTTTCTGGAAGGACAACCCTGCACCCCCAAACTAAACCCCCAACTTCACCCCGGAGGCATTGAAACGCATGACACCCAAGTCATTACAAGAAATATAGAATATATTTTAAAATGTGGTTTCCATATAATATATTTTTTAACCCACAATATATCAGGGTGCCAGAAGGGTGAGTAAAAAGGGGGGGTCCTATCACAGCTAGTGCTGGATCATGGGGGAGATGGGTTCATTGGGGGGACACAAGGGGTGAAGGGTTGAGAGGGTGTAGGAGGAAGAATGGGGGGAAGCTCCCAGTGTGAGGATTCGGGGGGGCTGAAGGGGAAATCCAGGCACAGGGGAGGGTAGAAATGAGGGGGTCTTTCCTTCAAAAGCAGCCGGGTGGATGGAGGGAGGGACAGATGGACGGATGGGGGAGGCATGGACAGACGGGAGGGTATGGGGGGGGAAATGGATGGGGTGGTGTAGGGATGGACAAATGGTAGGGGGATGGACTCAGGGAGGCCTGTGTGGGGGTGGGCCCATTTCTAAGGAGAGACCCCCCAATCCTTGCAGTTGCTGAGGTGAGACTCCCCCTGTACCCCAACACTCTGCCCCCTCCAGCCCATTCCCCAACTCCGTGGCTGGGGGGGCGACCTCCCCAAACAACTGTACCCCAATGTCTCCCCGGCTTCCCCCTTGTTCCAGCTCTGCCTCCTTCTGCGAGGGGCCACCTATCACCCCAGCGAGGCGCCTGCCCCCGGGGAGGCGTGGGGGGGATGGTAGGCGGCTGGGGAGGGGCCGAGGAGGTGGTGGGTGGAGGGGGAGTAGGGGAGCAGGTGGCTGGACAGGACCATGGGGCTCAGGGCATAGAGGGAGCCGGGGTCCTCGGCCAGGGGGGAGAGCAGTTCGAGCGGGGCGGGGAGCCCAGCCCCCCCCTCGCCCGGACCCACCCCCCGGCGTTTCTTGCCCTTGCCGGAGACTTTGCGGTTGCGGGTCTGGATGCCGTCTTTCCGCATCGTCAGGGGGCGATTGACCTGCAGAGGGGAAGGGGAGAGGGATGGCACCCAGGCATCCGGGGTCCCTGCAACCTCCACACTAACCAATAGACCCCCTCCCCTCCCAGAGCTGGGGAGAGAACCCAGGAGTCCTGGCTCCCAGGCCCCCCCTGCTCTAACCACCAGATCCCACTCCCTCCGCAGAGCTGGGCAGAGAACCCAGGAGTCCTGGCTCCCAGCCCCGTGCTCTAACCGCCAGCCCCCACTCCCCTCCCAGAGCCGGGCAGAGAACCCAGGAGTCCTGGATCCCCCCCGCTCTAACCACCAGACCCCACTCCCCTCCCAGAGCCGGGCAGAGAACCCAGGAGTCCTAGATCTCCCCCGCCCTAACCACCAGACCCCGCTCCCCCCCCAGAGCCGGGCAGAGAACCCAGGAGTCCTGGATCCCCCACGCTCTAACCGCCAGACCCCGGTCCCCCCCAGAGCCGGGCAGAGAACCCAGGAGTCCTGGATCCCCCCCGCTCTAACCGCCAGACCCCGGTCCCCCCCAGAGCCGGGCAGAGAACCCCGGCGTCCGGCTCACGTTGTGCAGTTTGTAGTAGAGGCCGCAGGCGTTGCAGACGGGCTCCCCGCCGGCATTGCGTCGCCACAGGGTGGTGGTGCTCGTCTGGCAGTTGCTGCACTGGGTGCCCGCTCGTTTGCTGACGATCTGGGGGAGAGACGGGGAGCGGGGGGTGGGCGGGCGCGGGGGACACCAGTCTGGCACCCGCACCCAGGGCATGGAGGGGTCTCACAGGAGGGGAAGGGGGTGTCGGGGGAGGCTGGGTTGGAGGGGGGTCTCATGGGAGGGGAAGGGGGCATCGGGGAGGCTGGGCAGGAGGGGGGTCTCACGGGAGGGGAAGGGGAAGGGGGCAGGCTGGGTCGGAGGGGGGTCTCACGGGAGGGGAAGGGGGCGTCGGGGGAGGCTGGGTCGGAGGGGGGTCTCACAGGAGGGGAAGGGGGCAGGCTGGGTCGGAGGGGAGTCTCACGGGAGGGGAAGGGGGCATCGGGGGAGGCTGGGTCGGAGGGGAGTCTCACGGGAGGGGAAGGGGGCGTCGGGGGAGGCTGGGTCGGAGGGGGGTCTCACGGGAGGGGAAGGGGGCAGGCTGGGTTGGAGGGGAGTCTCACGGGAGGGGAAGGGGGCGTCGGGGGAGGCTGGGTCAGGGGGGTCTCACGGGAGGGGAAGGGGGCAGGCTGGGTCGGAGGGGGGTCTCACGGGAGGGGAAGGGGGCGTCGGGGGAGGCTGGGTCGGAGGGGGGTCTCACGGGAGGGGAAGGGGGCAGGCTGGGTCGGAGGGGGGTCTCACGGGAGGGGAAGGGGGCTTCGGGGAGGCTGGGCCGGGGGGGGTCTCACGGGAGGGGAAGGGGGTGTCGGGGGAGGCTGGGTCGGAGGGGGATCTCACGGGAGGGGAAGGGGGCAGGCTGGGTTGGAGGGGGGTTTCATGGGAGGGGAAGGGGGCGTCGGGGAGGCTGGGTCGGAGGGGGGTCTCACGGGAGGGGAAGGGGGCGTCGGGGAGGCTGGGTCGGAGGGGGGTCTCACGGGAGGGGAAGGGGGCGTCGGGGAGGCTGGGTCGGAGGGGGGTCTCACGGGAGGGGAAGGGGGCGTCGGGGAGGCTGGGTCGGAGGGGGGTCTCACGGGAGGGGAAGGGGAAGTGGGCATCGGGGAGGCTGGGCCGGGGGGTCTCACGGGAGGGGAAGGGGAAGGGGGTGTCGGGGGAGGCTGGGCCGGGGGGGTCTCACGGGAGGGGAAGGGGGCAGGCTGGGTCGGAGGGGGGTCTCACAGGAGGGGAAGGGGGCAGGCTGGGTCGGAGGGGGGTCTCATGGGAGGGGAAGGGGGTGTCGGGGAGGCTGGGTCGGAGGGGGGTCTCACGGGAGGGGAAGGGGGCAGGCTGGGTAGGAGGGGGGTCTCACGGGAGGGGAAGGGGGCGTCGGGGGAGGCTGGGTCGGAGGGGGGTCTCACGGGAGGGGAAGGGGGCAGGCTGGGTCGGAGGGGGGTCTCATGGGAGGGGAAGGGGGTGTCGGGGAGGCTGGGTCGGAGGGGGGTCTCACGGGAGGGGAAGGGGGCAGGCTGGGTCGGAGGGGGGTCTCATGGGAGGGGAAGGGGGTGTCGGGGAGGCTGGGTCGGAGGGGGGTCTCACGGGAGGGGAAGGGGGCAGGCTGGGTAGGAGGGGGGTCTCACGGGAGGGGAAGGGGGTGTCGGGGAGGCTGGGTCGGAGGGGGGTCTCACGGGAGGGGAAGGGGGCATCGGGGAGGCTGGGTCGGAGGGGGGTCTCACGGGAGGGGAAGGGGGTGTCGGGGCAGGCTGGGTCGGAGGGGGGTCTCACGGGAGGGGAAGGGGGCAGGCTGGGTCGGAGGGGGGTCTCACGGGAGGGGAAGGGGGCGTCGGGGATGCTGGGCCGGGGGGGGTCTCACGGGAGGGGAAGGGGGCAGGCTGGGCCGGGGGGGTCTCACGGGAGGGGAAGGGGGCGTTGGGGGAGGCTGGGTCGGAGGGGGGTCTCACGGGAGGGGAAGGGGGCAGGCTGGGTAGGAGGGGGGTCTCACGGGAGGGGAAGGGGGTGTCGGGGAGGCTGGGTCGGAGGGGGGTCTCACGGGAGGGGAAGGGGGCATCGGGGAGGCTGGGTCGGAGGGGGGTCTCACGGGAGGGGAAGGGGGTGTCGGGGCAGGCTGGGTCGGAGGGGGGTCTCACGGGAGGGGAAGGGGGCAGGCTGGGTCGGAGGGGGGTCTCACGGGAGGGGAAGGGGGCGTCGGGGATGCTGGGCCGGGGGGGGTCTCACGGGAGGGGAAGGGGGCAGGCTGGGCCGGGGGGGTCTCACGGGAGGGGAAGGGGGCGTTGGGGGAGGCTGGGTCGGAGGGGGGTCTCACGGGAGGGGAAGGGGGCAGGCTGGGTCGGAGCGGGGTCTCACGGGAGGGGAAGGGGGCGTCGGGGAGGCTGGGTCGGAGGGGGGTCTCACGGGAGGGGAAGGGGGCAGGCTGGGTCGGAGGGGGGTCTCAGGGGAGGGGAAGGGGGCATCGGAGAGGCTGGGTCGGAGGGGGGTCTCACGGGAGGGGAAGGGGGCAGGCTGGGTTGGAGGGGGGTCTCACGGGAGGGGAAGGGGGCGTCGATGGAGGCTGGGTCGGAGGGGGGTCTCACGGGAGGGGAAGGGGGGAGGCTGGGTCGGAGGGGGGTCTCACGGGAGGGGAAGGGGGCAGGCTGGGTCGGAGGGGGGTCTCACGGGAGGGGAAGGGGGCAGGCTGGGCCGGGGGGGTCTCACGGGAGGGGAAGGGGGCAGGCTGGGTCGGAGGGGGGTCTCACGGGAGGGGAAGGGGGCATCGGGGAGGCTGGGTCGGAGGGGGGTCTCACGGGAGGGGAAGGGGGCAGGCTGGGCCGGGGGGGTCTCACGGGAGCGGAAGGGGGCAGACTGGGTCGGAGGGGGGTCTCACGGGAGGGGAAGGGGGCAGGCTGGGTCGGAGGGGGGTCTCACGGGAGGGGAAGGGGCAGGCTGGGTCGGAGGGGGGTCTCACGGGAGGGGAAGGGGGCATCGGGGAGGCTGGGTCGGAGGGGGGTCTCACGGGAGGGGAAGGGGGCAGGCTGGGCCGGGGGGGTCTCACGGGAGCGGAACGCGTCGGGGGAGGCTGGAGCGGGGGGATGTCACGGGCGTGGCAGGGGGTCCGGGGGGACCCCAGGGAAATGGGGGCAAGTCCCCACTCACCAAGCGTTTCTTGGGCCGGATGAGGGGCCGGTTCTGCCCGTTCATCTTGTGGTACAGCCCGCAGGCGTTACACAGGTAGTGCCCGGTGCCGTCCCGGCGCCACAGGGGTGTGGCTGTGGCCCCACAGTTCACACACTCCCGCGCCTCTGAGGGACGGGAGAGGGAAACCGAGTCAGCGATGGGCCCTCCCCGCAGGGGGCGCCGACCCCCCCACCCCCCCAGCCCGAAGGAAGCTCTCACCGCACGGGGACAGCTGCAGCGGCCCCCTGAGTTTGGGGGAGTACCCAGCCACCAGGGGGCTCCCGCTGGGCTGGTAGAACCCGAGCTCCGGGGTCCCGGTGTAGGCGGGGTGGGGGGCCCCAGCGGGGGACCCCAACGTCAGCAGCTCGGCAGTGGGGGGGCTCATTGGCTCCGTCTTCAGCATCTCCAGGAACTTGGGGCTGCCCTTGTCCTCGGGGGGCTGCTCCTTGGGTGAGGGGGGGCTGTAGGAAGAGGAGGAGGGGGGAGCCGGGTAGAGGGGGACCCCGGCCTGGGGCTTGCCATAGGAGACGGGGGTCCAGCCGGCCGTGGCGTAGGGGTGCCCGTCCACCCACTGCAGCCCGTTGAGGAGAGGGTACACTGGGCGCGCTGCAGGGGGTGGAAAAGGAGGGGGGGGTTAGTGGGAGGGGAACCCACAGCTGCCACGGG
Organism: Lepidochelys olivacea; assembly: GCF_965140295.1. NCBI lineage: Eukaryota > Metazoa > Chordata > Testudines > Cheloniidae > Lepidochelys > Lepidochelys olivacea. The sequence goes on from NC_140433.1 coordinate 14,675,858, forward strand.
GACACAAAACCCGTCGCCATGGCGAGGCAGGGGCCACGGCAACCATGGCAACCTTGGCAGGAGAAACCCTGACCATTGCAGTGAATCCAGGGGGTGGGGGCCATGGCAACGCAGGTGGGCACCATGGCGACCACAACAACCCCACACAATGGCATAGCAATGGCACTGTTGCCATGGCAACCAGGCAGGCAGCCCGCCCCCCCTCCCCCCCGCAGGAGCCCTGGCAACACCACAGGCAGCCATGGCAGCAGTGCGAGTCTGCTGCTGGAAGCCACGGCAACCGTGGTCCCATAGCAACCACAGCCCACGGTGCCAGGGGTCGCCACGGCAACAGTGTGACTGTGGCATAGGGCCTTCTGTGGGCGGCCTCAGGCGATGCCCCTCCAAGGAGCCCTGCGGGGTGGTGAAACGGGGGGGGGTCCCCAGCTGGGTTTCAGGGCGGGGGTCCCTGGCCACGTAGCTGGGCGTGCGGGCTCTGGCCACCCACCTGTCGGATTGCGGTAGGACTCCGGTGTCCGGGAGAAGTAGGTAGCGAGCGCGCCGGGGTCCCCGCCCTCGGCTCCGTGGAAGAAAACTGCAGATTCATCGGCCGGCGGCAGGAGGGGGGGCTCCAGGAAATGGGGCGTCATCTCCTGCCCCCCCAGGGTGGCAAAATCCATCCCGGGCACAAGAGCTCCTGACCTAGATGGGGAATTTACATGGGGGACAAGACACAGGGTGTCAGGACTCCTGGGTCCTCTCCCTGGCTCAGGGAGGGAAGTGGGGTGTAGTGGTTAGAGTGAGGCGGCGGGGAGCCAGGACTCCGGGGTTCCATCCCTGTCTTGGGGAGGGGAGTGAGGTCTAGTGGTTAGAGAAGCAGCCAAAAGCAAAGCAAAGTCAGGGCTGTTTAAGAGGAGGCAATGCCAGCCCGTGCTCCCCCAGCCCCGAGCCCCTGCAGGGCCCAGACAACGCGAGGGGCCGGCTCCCCACCGTCCGTCTGCCCCCCATACCCACAATGACATGTTCCCGTGGAGCAGAATCCTGTTCTTGAGAGAGGCCATGTGCAAAAACAGCTTCTCACTAGCGTGCAAACGCAGCGATTCCACGTGCGAATTGGGCCGGACTGGGACAAGCCGGGGGGGATTTGCCCCCCGAGGCCGCTGGCTGGCCACGCTTCGCGAGTCAAACGGTTCATAAAGGGTTAACGGTTGGCATCTCAAGGGTAGGGCCCTGCATGCACCAGCCAGGTCACCATTCTCAGCACTACGGGGCCTGGGGAAGGAAACCCACCCGCCCGGTCCCCGGCTAGGGGAGGGCACTGAGAGACGCTGGGGGTGGGCGGGATGGGGGGGCCCCAGCGGGGAATGGACAGACTGGAGAATGGGCCCGAGGGGGCGCGAGGACAAGGACTGGGGGGGGGGGAGGGAAACAGGCCAGGGAGGAGGTCCTGGGGCCACGAGGGGAAACGTGGGGCTTACGGGACTGAAAACTATGGGTCTGTCCCTCCCCCGACATCTAAATCCACCCTTCCCTCCCTGCAGGCCCCCCTTCCTCCATCCCTCCCCCCTTCCTCCATGCCTCCATCCCCCCTCCATCTCCCCCACCCCATCCACCCCCCATGCCCCTCCCTGCCTCCATCCCCCCTCCATCTCCCCCACCCCCTCCATCCCCCCATGCCCCTCCCTCCCCCCCACCCCATCCATCCCCCCTTTGCCCCTCCCTCCCTCCAAGACCCCTCTGTCTCCCCATCCCCACCTTTCTGTCTCCAGCCAGCCAGGCAGGCCCTGGTGACCCCGCCCCTATATACCCTGTCCCTGGGCCCCCCTCTGGCCTAGGGGGGTTACCCCGGAAGATGCTGCCCTTGCCGCCCGCCCAATCTCTGCATCTCTCTGTCTCTATCTCTCTCCCCATCAGATGCTCCAAGCCTCTCGTTCTGAGAACTGGGGCCTCCTGGCCCTATCCGCCCCCCCGATCTCACACGCAGCCCCCCCAACGTCCGCCAGAGACTTCAGCTGGGGCCTGCCCCCTCCCAGGCATGTCGGCTCCCACCCGGCCCCAGCGCGGGGCCTGGCTGGCTCAGGGGGATAGGGCATGGGGCCTGTCCCCTCTGTGAACCCACCTCCCCTCACACAGAACCCAGGAGTCCTGGTTCCCCTCCCCTGCTCTAACCATTAGCTCCCACTCCCCTCCCTGACTCAGGGATTGAACCCAGGCGTCCTGGCTGCCGGGTGTGTGTGGGGTGGGAGGGTTGCACAGTGCAGAGGAAGTTGGCCCGGTCTCAAAGCTGATTTCAAAAGCTGCCCTTGCCTCATCCCCAACGCAGCAGAGATGGGGCAGATAACGAGTGGGGGGGGGGAGCAGCGAACTAACCACCCACAGTGGAGCGGGGGCTGGGAGCCAGGACGCCTGGGTTCTCTCCCGGCTCTGCGAGGGGAGTGGGGTCTGGTGGGGCTAGAGTCGGGGGTCTGGGAGCCAGGACACCTGGGTTCTCTCCTCGGCTCTGTGTACAGGTTGGTCGGGGTGTGTATAATCCCCACACCGACTCTGTGCCCTGTTGTGTCCTTCTCATGTTGTGAATTTTGTTGCTTTTTTAATCTTATGTCCATTGGTAAGTGACAATTCAACCCAGCCCTGCTCCCAACCCACAAACACGCACCCACCCAGGACACGCACTCAGCACACCCACATCGCACAAATGTACACCCCTCGCCAATACTTACAACAGCTCCATGGTGCCACCCCACCACAATCGAGACACACACAAACCACTGCCCTGAAACAGCACACAATCCCAGACCGCAAGGACACACACACAGCAGGACTCAGGCCCTCCAGCAGGGGCAGCAGGGATGGACACACACACAGACAACACATACACACATGCACATTACAAAGACAGGCAAAGAAATCCAGCCCAAAGGGCAGAGAAAGCACAACTCCCTCCGCGACACACAAGCCCCCCAACACACACACAAAAGCACTCCAAAATACCACACCTTGGAAGAACACACCAACACCCCAAAAAGCCAACACTCAGCATCCCCAGAGCAACAGACTCACACGTCCGACACCACACTGAGGGAAATACTTCCCCAAAAAGCCCCCCACAGCCACAACACGCTGCTAACCCACGGATACAACACACACAGATAAGAGATACACACCCACCAAACAACCAGCCTCAGGGAAACACAACAGCCCACCCAGACATGCCAATTCAACACAAACACCACACCAAGTCACAGCCACCGAAACTAACGCCCGCCATATGAAACACACAGCACAGGCAGCCCCAAACAGCGCACACACACCCCACCACCACAGCCCAAACCACACAAAGACACGCAGCGTAAACAACACACACAAAAAGCTACAACCCAGACACACACCCTCAACACTACAAAAACACAGCCCAGACCCACACAAAGAGAAACAACCCAAAGAGAGACACTCTCACCACCACCACCACCAAGACACACAACCCAAACACACACACCACCATAACCCAAAGACACCCACCCACCACACTCCAAAAACACAGCCCAGACCCACACAAAAAGAGACACAACCCAAAGAGAGACACCCCTCAACACCACCGCAAAGACACACTACCCAAACACACACACCACCACATCCCAGAGACACAACCCAAGGGGACACCCCCTCACCACCACCACAAAGACAAACAACCCAAACACCACCACAACCCAAACACAAACACCCTGAACACTACAAAACACAACCCAGAGACACACACACAACCCAAGGAGAGACACCCTCAATACCACCGCAAAGACAAACAACCCAAACACACACCTCCCAAAGACAGACACACAACCCAAGGGGACACACCCTCAGCACCAGCACAAAGCCAAACGAGCCAAACGCAGATGCACACCACCACAACCCAACCACCGCCCCCCATCACAGACACACTCCAAAGACCCCCCAGTGCCCTGCATGCCCCCCATCACCCCCACTTCCATCTCCTTGAACCATATTCACATCCAACTCCAGCATCGCAGGATCTGTGCGTTGTGTGGGTGTGTACCAGGCTGGAGGGGGGAGGAAATAGGACGTGTGGGGCCCAACGATTGTACAGCCGTTATCGGGGTTAGGGCCTCAGATAAGGAATAGCCGGGAGATAAAAATTATCTCCCTTGCCTTGACAGGCGGATCACACGGCAGTGACAGATTTGCCCCTACACAGCTCAGTGGGTAGAACAAGGTGTATTGTAACCCCTGCACCCCCCCACCCAAGGGCGACGCTCCCACCCCCACATTTACCTCGCAAAGGCTTCAAAAGAACCCAGGCGTCCTGGAGGCTGAGAGAAGAGAACAGAAGGTAAATTTCTGATCCCCTGGGATATCGAATTCTCCCTTTTATTGCACCCTTGCTCAGTACTCAGAGGAGGGAAGGCTGGTGGGTTGGGGGGGTGGGGGGCTAGCAACCAGGACTCCTGGGTTCTCTCCCTGGCTCTGGGAGGGCAGTGGGGCCTGGTGGTTAGAGCAGGGGGGCTGGGAGCCAGGACTCCTGGGTTCTCTCCCCAGCTCTGGGAGGGAAGTGGGGTCTAGTGGTTGGGGGGCGGGGCTGGGAGCCTGGACTCCTGGGTTCTCTCCCTGGTTCCAGGAGCGGAGTAGAATATTCATCACCGAACCAGGCTTTTAAACAGTTGGATGTGGGGGGGCTGGAAAAGTGTCTCTAGATGGGGGGGGGTCTCCCCCTCCCTGACCCTGACACCCACACACGGGACTGGACATCTCCAGACAATTGACCATTCTGCTGGTCAATGGGAGATGGAAATTCCCACCCCCCGGATCCCCAAACGACCAGCGGGAAGTCAAATGTGGGGTGGAAATCAGTTGGGGAGGGAAACCCCGACATTAACCTGGAAGGGACCTGCTGGGACCTGCCAGTCTTCTCACCTCTTTTTCTCGTGCAATCCATCCACCCCCACCCATCATCCATCCATCTGCCCCATGCCCCCACCCACCTCTGTCTGCCCCCACCCTTCCCCTCACCCCTCCATCCTGCTCACACCCCTCCACCCATCCCCCAAACCCCTCCATCCACCCTATCCCCCTCCCACCCACCCACCATTCCTCCCCCAACCCCTCCATCCCCCCATCCCTTCCCCTCACCCCTCCATCCTGCTCACACCCCTCCACCCATCCCCCAAACCCCTCCATCCACCCACCATCCCTCCCCCAACCCCTCCATCCCCCCATCCCTTCCCCAAACCCCTCCATCCCACTCACACCCCTCCACCCATCCCCCAAACCCCTCCACCCATCCCCCAAACCCCTCCATCCACCCACCATTCCTCCCCCAACCCCTCCATCCCCCCATCCCTTCCCCAAACCCCTCCATCCCACTCACACCCCTCCACCCATCCCCCAAACCCCTCCATCCACCCACCATTCCTCCCCCAACCCCTCCATCCCCCCATCCCTTCCCCAAACCCCTCCATCCCACTCACACCCCTCCACCCATCCCCCAAACCCCTCCATCCACCCACCATTCCTCCCCCAACCCCTCCATCCCCCCATCCCTTCCCCAAACCCCTCCATCCCACTCACACCCCTCCACCCATCCCCCAAACCCCTCCATCCACCCTATCCCCCTCCCACCCACACACCATCCCTCCCCCAACCCCTCCACCCCCCCACCCCTTCCCCAAACCCCTCCATCCCACTCACACCCCTCCACCCATCCCCCAAACCCCTCCATCCACTGCCCCCTACCCCTCCATCCATCCCCTTCCCCCCACCCCTCCATCCCGCTCACACCCCTCCATCTACCCCATCCCCCCAAATCCCCCCTCCCCATCCTTCCCCCCACCCCATCCTCCCCACTAAACCCCTCCATCCACCATCCCTCCACACCCTGCCCTCCATCCATCTCCCCAATACGCACCCCTCTCTCTCTCCTGGTCCATCCCAAAGCACACCCACTCCCTCTCCATCCCCATCCCCTCACCCTGCCCCTCGATCCCCAGTGCTCCATTGCTGGGCCACGGACAACCCAGCTGTGCGGCCAGGACACTGGTCCCTCCACTCTGGCCCTTTACTCTGTTCCTTCTCTCCTCTTCCAGCCTTGCCCCGTTCCTGGTTTGGCTCCTGAGCGACCGACGACCTCCCCAGCCCACCGTGCCCACTGCCCCCTGGTACCACCGCGACAGCCCTCCGTTCCCAATGCCCCCTGGTACCACCGCGACAGCCCTCCGTTCCCACTGCCCCCTGGTACCACCGTGCCAGCCCACTGTTTGCACCCGCCCGCGCACCACCCCGTCCGTCCCGATTCGTTCTGTCCATCGGTCTCTCTTCACAACTGCCCAAAACCAGACACCGCCTGTCCCCCGCTGGCCTCGGATTGACACTCACCTACAGCTGGGCAAAAAAAATTTTTGGGGGGAGGCCCCCATGCAGTGCCAGGTGGACCAGTGGCGAATTTCGAGGGGGGCGGTTTGAAGCGCAGCGAGTTCCCCCAGATCTACCCGGCCGCGGGTTGGCCCCAACTTGCTGGTGGCTCCGAGAGACAGACGGAAAGAAGGAGTGGGGGGGGGCAGAGACGCTAAAAATGACACAGCAGCCCAGGCGGGTGAGGTCCCGCCTTCTGAGACGGGACGGGCTCCTGTGGGGCACAGAGAGGGGAGGGGGAGAACAGCTGGGGGGCTCTTGTCCCCCACCTTGGAGAACTCAATTACCTCCAATGTACGGCGGAGAGAGAGAGAGAAAACTAGCCCCCCAAACTCTCTCTGGTGTAGAAGAAGATGAGTCTAGTGGTTGGGGGGCGGGGGGCTGGGAGCCAGAACTCCTGGGTTCTCTGTGGGGAGACTAGGGTCTAGTGGGGAGGTGGGGCTGGGAGGCAGGATGCCTGGGTTCTCTCCCTGGCTCAGTGGGAGGAGGCAGGTAAACACTGGAGGGGGGGCTGGGAGTTTTGGGGTCTTGGTGCAGTACCCCCATGCTCGTCTGGGGGAGGAGAGGCCGCGGTGGATACATGGGGAGGTGGCAATTGGTCTATCATCACTCAGCATCCCTAGAGATTTCACACGCAGGGGCAGATCGCAGCTGGCACCTCCTAGAGGCGACAGGCCCCAGGCCCCGTTTCCCGCCCCCCTCAGCCAGCCCCGGGACCGGATGGGAGCCGGCACCCCCTAGAGGGGACAGGCCCTGTGCCCCATTCCCCACCCCCCTGAGCCAGCCAGTCCCTGCCCTGGGGCCGGGTGGGAGCCGGCGCCCCCCAGAGGGGTCAGGCCCCAGACCCCATTCCCTGCCCCACTAACCGCTCAGCCAGTTTGGGGCCTGGGGAGGTTATGGCAGCAGGCCTGGAAGTCCCCGATAAGCCCTTATCTGATGCCAGGCTCAGGAGCTGGCGGTTGGCGGATTCTCGGTGATGGGGCTTGGAACAACGCATGCCACGGGGCTGGGGCGGGCAGGGCAGGGAGGCAGCTTGGGAATAACAGACGTGGGTGGGGGAGACGCCTCCGGGCCCCCTGCTGCTTCTGGGGTGGCAGGGCCGCAGAGTCTTCCTGGCCTCTGCTAGTGTCCCAGAGCCGGGGAGAGAACCCAGGAGTCCTGGCTCCCAGTACCCCCCCTGCTCTAACCACTAGACCCCACTCCCCTTCCAGACTCAGGGAGAGAACCCAGGACTCCTGCTCCCAGCCCCCCGTGCTCTAACCCACTAGACCCCCACTGCAGCTGTAGATGGGGGTGTCCCCGAGACACTGGCTGACAGAAACTGATGCAGATTCTCTGTCAGGACTGGCTCAGATGAACCCCTGGCCCTGCGCACAGGCAGGCGGTGGGGGCGGGTGAGTCTCACCCAGACTTCAGGGGAAGCCAGCGACCAATTCTCCGAAAAACACCCGCTTATCTCCCAGCGCCAGATAAAGGGGAAGGAGCTGAGCAAGAGAGAGAGAGAGATGAGCCCAAACCCAGCCCTGCCGGTGCCCCTCACTCCCGACCCGCAGCCCCAGCCCTCCCCACCCTCCAACACAGCCCTGCCGGTGCCCCTCATGCCCGACCCGCAGCCCCTGCCCTCCCCACCCTCCAACACAGCCCTGCCGGTGCCCCTCACGCCCGACCCGCAGCCCCTGCTAGCCCAGCACTGGGACAGCTCCCTCAGCACTATCAAGCAGAGATCAGTGTCATTGGGCTAGTAAATACAGTAGGACCTACATTAAGCACAGCAGGTTCATAACATAAGGCTTGTTGTAATAAGATTGCAATGGTCAAGGCTGGGGGGGGACCCTGACACCCCCTGCTGGAGAGGAGAAGCCCTGCTGTGTGCGCGTGCGTCCGTCCCTGCTGCAGGGGATGGGCCCTGCTCTGGGCGTAAACAGCAGGGCCCTCTTTGAAAACTCTGCTGTGTGTCATGCTCCCTATACTGCTACCCAGTAGCAGAGAGTCTCCGTCCACTCACCCTCTTTCCCCGAAGCGGAGCTCAGCTCGCGGGTGAGTCTAATCTTGTCCCTGGCCAAGCTGGCGAAGCTCTCACGCTCACCGTCCCGGTGTGTCTCCACCCACGCATCAGGCAACAATTGCCAGATACCGTGGCCAGTCCTTCCCAAATTTCCTGAGGACATTCCGGGCACCAACGGGCAGGAGTCTGTGGAATTGGGGAGGGGGAGGAAATTAGAAAATGGAGGGGATACATGGGGAGCCCCCGCCTGGCATCCGGTTAGCATGGCCACCGTTTTAGCACCTCAGCCATTGAGTGGAGATCAAAGAGCCCACAGGTGGGGGATGAGAAACTGACACCTTCTTCAGGCCAGCTCCCCGAGGGAGTGTAACCGGGAGACCCCTTGAATGAATGACCCCTCAGAGAAGGGTGGTGAAAATGGGGGGCACAGAGAGTTCCTGGCATGGGGGGGGCAGAATGGGGGACCCTGCTCTGGGGAGACTGGGGGGCACCCAGAGCCCCTGGCATGGAGGAAATTAGGGGACACAGAGGGAGTCTGTGAATAAGAGGGGTTGCGGGGGATGGAGAGGGGCACAGAGTCCCTGGGGGTGCAATGAACTTGCCACAAACCATGGGACTGGCTAGAAAAGCCCCTTAGACCACCAAGGCTGACTTCCCATATAGCCCAGGCTGGTGAATTTCACTGAGGGTCCCCTGCGCTGAGCCCACTGACTTGGCTAAAGCCCCTTCTGTAAAGGGATCTGGCCCGGACCTGACCCCATGGGAGTCGGGGAATCCACCATGTCCTCAGGCGGTTTGTTCCGAGGGCTCATCATCACCCACGCTGGGAAAAGTCAGGGCTGCATTTCCAGCTGGGCTGCGTCTGGCTTTAACCCCCAGCTGCGGGTTCTTATTCTGCCTTTTTCTGAGAGAGTAACGAGCTCGTTAGTGCCCAGGAGTCTCTCCCTGCAAAGGTATTTTATCCATCAGAACCAAGCCAGCCTTCGATTGGTCGGGGTGTGGGCAGCGCCCGGGTGGCCCTGATTGTGGGCGGGGTCTGGGCAGCACCTGGCATGACAAGACCCCAATCTCAAAATCAAAGTTTACTGCGGGAACCTTAAACTATCTGGCATGTCCTCATTTCTTTTTTAAAACTTAAACAAGGTTTTTGCCTGGTCTTTCCTAGGTTGTTTTATTTTCTTATTGATAGGGAAAAAATTCTGCAGCTTACCGAGCTCAGCAAGAGTCTAAGATAGGAAGAGTGAGAGAGGAAGAAAGAAAGATTCTGCTAGAGGGAGCAAAGGGTGCACTGAAGGACGACACAGAAAGAATCGACAATGATTGAAAGATCACACAAAAGGAGGAGTATCCACCCTCCACCTCGCTCTTTTTCTGGGCATCTCGGCTTCCCTGACTCCATCCGTTCTTGGCTCTCCTCCCACCTCCCCGGGGCTCGGTCGTTCTCTTCTCCATCTGCACCTTCTCCCTCCCGCAAACCCGGGTCTAACTCCTGCCTCCACTCCCAGATTGACCTCACCAAGCAAAAATCCGGCCACCTCCTGGCTATCTAACCAGCTCCTCACCCCAGCTTGCCTGTCACGGTTGACGCGGGCCTTCCTCTCACGTGCAAACTCCGTGGAAGTCTTGCGGATGCCACCCGACGTCCTCAAGATCCAGCTTTTCCTCTCTATCCTCGCCCCACCGCATCGTCTGGGCGATCTTGCCCGGCTCGTCCCTGCCTGGAAAGGGGGGGGGGGCTCAAAATCCTCCTCCAAGCCCATTTCTCTGACCACACTGCCCCTAAGAAGAGAAGAACGGCCACGCCAGGTCAGTCCAATCGCTGCTGACAACGGCCAACGCCAGGTGCTTCAGAGGGAATGAACCGTGATCCACCGCGTCACCCAGTGCCAGCTACTGGCAATCAGAGGTTTAGGGACACCCAGACCATGGGGAGGCAGCCCTAGCCATCCTGGCTAATAGCCACTGATGGACCGATCAGCCATGAACTTATCTAATACGTTTTCGAACCCTTGCAGCCCTCCACTGACACCCCCTTCTCTGGCACATCAGACATAAGCCATTTGGACAATGAGAAGGAGTTTTTTTAACCACATGAGGAACAAAAAGGATCTTGAGAACAGTCCATTCCTTGATGGAAATGGTAAACTTACCAATACTAGCACAGAACAGGCAGACGCGGTCAATAAATATTTCTGTTCTGCGTAAGGAAAACAGACATTGCAGGCTCATCGGACGAGTGATGACAACACTCTTTCCATTCCACTAGTGTCTCTGGAGAATGTTACACAGACACTACCAAAAATCAAAGATTTTTAAATCATGTGGCCCAGAGAACTTCAATCCAAGAGTTTTACAAGAGCTGGCCGAGGAGCTGGCTGTACTGTTACTGTTGCTTTGGAGCACTGGGGAAGGTCCAGAAGACTATAATAAATCAATGTGCCAATTTTTTAAAAGAGGGTGAATGGGATGATCTGGGTAATTATAGGTCTGTCAGCCTGACATCCATCCTGGGCAAGAGAACAGATAGGCGGATACAGGACTCGATCAATGAAGAATTAAAAGAGAGTGATGTAATTAATGCCAATCAATAGGGGTTTACGGAAAATAGATTCGGTCAAACTAACTTGATATCTTTTTTTAACGAGATTACACGTTTGGTTGCTAAAGGTGACAGCGCTGATGTAACAGGCAGACTTCGCCGAGGCGTTTGACCTGGTCGCGCATAACACGGATTAAAAATTCACACAATGTAACATTAACACAACCCACATTAAATGGCTTAAAAACCAGCTAACTGATAGATCTCAGAATGTAGCTGTAAACGAGGAATGATCCTCAAGTGGGTCTGTTTCCAGTGGGGTCCCCTGGAATCAGTTCTCGGCCAGGCATGTTGATTAATGCCCTAGAAAAAAATATAAAATCATCCCTGATAAAGTTTGCAGATGGCTCAAAAAATGGTGGGTAAATTCTGCAGGGGGGCAGGTCAGAGGCACCGAGCCAGCAGGAGTGCCTGGGAACCCGGGCATAAGCTAACAATGTGTGGTTTTGTATACGGCTAAATGTGAACGTGTCCACGTAGGAACAAGAACGCTGGCCGTGCGAAGGGTGGGGGCTCTGTCCTGCGAAGCAGCGACTCTTCGGAGCGAGGAATCTAGAACTGTATAAGGTCTCTGGCAGCCGATCTAGCACCGTCGGTACTCGGAGCTCCACTCCTGCCCCTGCCCTCGCCGGGCCCCTGACCCCAGCCTCTGCTGCCCGCGTCACTCCCCAGCGAGCATCTTCGGGCTCGGGTGCACGGCCCCGCTGACATCCACCTCTTTCTCCGCCTCCTCTGCCAAGACACCTCAGGGAAAACCTTGGCAAGGGGGAGGCTGCCGGGGCACGGAGCTGGTTGCAATAGAGACTTGTCGTTCCCTTGCAGTCCCTGTCTGGACCCACCCTGGGTCCCTTGTCTCCGGCGGGAAGCTCTGCGGGGGGCAGGGACTGTCTTTTCGTTGTGGGTTTGTACAGCGCCTGGCACAGTGGGGTCCTGGGCTGTGTTTGGGGCGCCTAGGAGGTACCGTAATACACCTAATAGACACTGTACAGGGCCCAGCACGGTGGGTTTGTGGGCCTTGGCTGGGGGACCTAGGAGGTACCGTAATACATCTAATAGACACTGCACAGCGCCCGGCACAACGGGCCGTCACCCAGATGAACCATGGAGTGAAAGAGGAGATCATGGAAAGCAGGACAGACGGGCAGGGGCAGGTGCTAATGAAAGAGGACGAGGGTGACAGGCGGAGAGCGAGACAGCGAAAGACAGGGCCTGACAGTGACCGAAGGAAGGGAGGCTGGAGGGAAAGAGCGTGAGACACGTGCGAGAGGAAGGAAGAAGTGAAAGAGATGTGACGAACGAAAGCGCGCGAGAGCAGGACAGGCCTAGAGAGCAGGAACGGAGGGAGACAAGGCCAGAGCAGGGGAGGAAAGTGAGGGCTCCGTGGCCAGCCAACCCTGTTCCCTCCACCCCCCAGCAATGGTAGCACAGCCCAGAGGCGGGCACATGGCGACAGAGATAACGCTATCTCCCGGCTCAGGCTGGACGGCTGTCACCCGCCTGTCACTGCCGGGAGAACGGGGGAGCAAGGCAGAGCCGGAGACTGAACCCAGTTGTCCTGACTTCCAGCTCCCCCTGCTCTAACCACTAGCCCCCCTCCCATCCCAGAGCTCAGGAGAGAACCCAGGAGTCCTGGCTCCCAGCCCCCCAGCTCTAACTACCGGACCCCACTCCCCTCCCAGAGCCAGGGAGAGAACCCAGGAGTCCTGGCTCCCAGCCCCCCTGCTTTAACTCACTAGCCCCCCTTCCCCTCTCAGAGCTGGGGAGAGAACCTAGGAGTCCTGGCTCTACACACAGAACCAGACCAGGGGGCAGGGCATTTCCAGGAAAGGGGCCAGGAATCAGTTCACAGTAAACAAAAGCCATTTAATTACAAAACTCAGTGTCACCACAGAGTCCAGAGAGCACCAGGAACCAGAGAGGGAGATGCTGGGGGGACAGACAGACTGGGGGTCCCTATTACAGGGACTATATAGGGATCTGGGGCCAATCTTCACCCTCCACAGGGCTGATTCAGAGCCAGCGCCCCCTAGAGGGGACAGGCCCCATGTCCCATCTTCACCCTTGCATCACATAAGGGGCCACCCATTCAGGGTCCACCACAGACTCCTCCACGGGCCGCTCGATGTGGAAGTCACGCTGATGCGGGGGTCCCTGCCGGGCCTTCCTGGCCCCACGCTGGGGAACAGGGAGCTCCGAGTGGTGGGCAGGCAGCGGGGGGGTGAAGAAATAGGGATGCAGCAATGCCTGGGGGGGGGAAGAAAGGGTTAACCTGGTAACACCCCTGCCCCAGCGGCACAGCTGACTAATGACAGAGTCTGGGTCGTCCTCTGGTGGCAGCTTGAGGTATTGCACTCCCCAACTCTAGCAGAGCGCCCCCTGCTGAGCCCCCTGCCCGGCTCCCACCCCTCGGCACCCCCTAGCACCCAGCTCTGAATGCCAGGGGAGATTAGTGATGGAGGGGAGTGGGGTGCAGTGGGTTGGAGCAAGGGGGGAAAAGGGCTGGGAGCCAGGACTCCTGGGTTCTCTCCAGGCTCCGGGAGAGGAGTGGGGCTCCCTTACCTGGGCTGCCCTCACGCGCTCCCGGGAAGGGTAGACCAGGAAGCGCTTGAGGAGCTGCAGGGCCTGTGGGGGGGCGTCAGGCAGCACCTCCTCCAGCGGGATGGGCGGGTTGTCTTTGAACGAGATCTTGTTGTAGTCAGGCAGCTCCGTGATCTCCTGCCATGGGAGACTGGTGGTTAGAAAACCCAGGAGTCCTGGAGTCCCAGCCCCCACTGCTTTAACCACCAGCCCCCAGAGCCGGGGGGAGACCCCCCCCGCCACTCACCGGCCAGACGCGCTGGCTGGGGGTGCCCAGCACCCGGAGCACGCAGCAGAGCTGTTCGATGTCGTTCTCCCCAGGAAAGAGGGGCGAATTGTTCAGCAGTTCGGCAAAAATGCAGCCCACAGCCCTGGAGCAGACACAGAAAAGGGGGAGCACGCCAGGGGTTGGGGGTGGCTATGGAACCCCAGGGTTGACTGAACCCTGTCCCCCAGGGTCCCCAGGGCAACCCTCACCATCCCCAGTTACCGCTGTGCCGCAGAGTGGGTGGGGGAGATCATTTAGGGCTCAGACATGGCCCCTGCACCCCACATGAGAGACTCTGGGCCTTCAGGATAAAAAAAAACAACAGGAGTTCCTGGGACTCCTGTCTGAGGAGAGAAGTGTCAAAACGCGACACCCGCCCAAAGAGCCGACTGCTCGCAGAAGTGCGAACTGCCTGAGTGTAACGGATATAGGGGCACTGCCTGAGTCTGCAGAGAGCCTGAGCCGGTTGCTCGCAGAAGTGCGAACCGCCCTGTCACGTCTCCGCTGGGGGGTGTGGGAAGGAGACTCCCCCATACACAGAGGGCTGTGTGGGGGCTGAGACCCCCTCAAGGGCCCCGCTCTGTGGTCTGGCTCCCTTTAAAGATGGTTGGGCGGTGTGATTATGTGGGGGGAGAGTGGCCAGGGGGCAGAGCAAACAGGGCATGGCTACAGCTGGATTAAGGAGGGAGGGCCCCTTGGCCATGTCCCTTAATTAAGTATGCAATCGAATCCAACTCCAGCAGAGATCTCTGTGTTCCTGACCCCCACATCAGCAGGGGGTGGGGATTCACACTAAAAAAGGGCTGTCCAGCCACAGGGGGGCTCAAGCATGGAGGGGAGACTGGAATGGGGGCTTCTAATAAATGAGGGGCCGGGGAGCTCACCACAAATCCACGCCTTCGTCATACTTCCGGGCGCCATACAGGAGCTCCGGGGCGCGGTACCACCTAATGGGGAGACAGAGAGATGGTTACACACCTCCATACCAGCCACTAGCCTCTCCCGCTCTAACCCACGAGACCCCTCTCCCCTCCCAGAGCCAGGGAGAGAACCCAGGAGTCCTAGCTCCCAGCCCGGACACTCCCACTCACCTGGTGGCCACCTGGTGGCTGTAGAGCCGGACTGTGTCACTGGAGAACACCCTGGCGAGGCCAAAATCTGCAATCTTCAGCTGCCCCGCAGAGCTGATGAGTAAATTGGCTGGTTTCAGATCCTGCTGGGAACAATGAGTGGGTTACAGGAGGGGGGATGAGAGTCAGGACTCCCGGGTTCCCTCCCCTGCTCGGGGAGGGGAGTGATGTCTAGTGGTTAGAGCAGTGGGGGGCTGGGAGCCAGGATTCCTGGGTTCTCTTCCCGGCTCTGGGAGGGGAGTGGGGGCTATGAGTTAGAGCAGGGGGGTCTGGGAGCCAGGACTCCTGGGTTCTCTCCCTGGCTCGGGGATGGGAGTGGGGCCTGGTGGTTAGAACAGGGGGAGCTGGGGGGTGAGGGGTTGGACTCACCCGGTGCATGATATTATTGGCGTGGCAGAAGGCCACCCCCTGCAGCAGCATGAGCATGTAGCCTTTCACCTGGGCCTGCGTGAGGGGCTGCTGGGCGTTGCGGATCACCTCGGCCAGGTCCGACAGCATGTACTCGAATACCAGCACGAAGCCTGCGCCATGGGGGAACACGGCCTTCAGCTTCACCACCTGCGATGGGGAAGACGGGCAGAGCTGTGAGCCCAGCTAGCCTGATGTCCCGGCCATGCCAGGTCTCAGCCATGGGCACATCGACCCCAGTATCCTGCCTTTGGTCCAAGCCGTGGGCCCACCCATCCCAGTGTCTGCTGCCTCTAACCAGTTCAGTCCAGATAGATAGGTGGACACCCATCCATACCTCACTTTTTCTGCTTTCTTGGCATCTTAAATTACCAACTATCTCTCAGCAACAAGAAAGAAAGAAAGAAAACGTAATATAGAAGAAAGAAAAATAGAAAGAAAATGCAGAGAAAAGAATGAACCAAAGAGAAAAAAAATGAGGGATGAAAAACAAAGACTGAGAAAGGGAATATAATATACAGAAAAGAGTGAAACAAGAAAAGAGAAAGAAAAAGAGATCCAGAGAAAGGAATGAATGAAAAAACAAACAGAGGATGAAAAGGAAAGAAAGGGAATATAATACAGAGAAAAGATAGATAGATCTATAGATCGATCGATCTTGGGAGAAAACTTGGTTAATTTCAAACTGAATTTTTGCAGTTTTTCTTGAGGAAACAAACAAAACAAACAAAGAAACCTGACTAAATTTCATCTGGGTCACAATAAAACCTTTTGATGGTTCTCTCCCCCCACCCCACAGTGTTTTTTGGGGGGGTTGATGGAAACTTGAATTTTCAAACAGTTTTGGTGCCTTGAAAACTGCATTTTGGGGCAGTTTCACTCTTTGTTGATTTTGTTTTGCCCAGCTCTAGAAGCGAATGAACGAAAAGAGAAAAAGACAAAAAAAAGGAGTAGAGAAAATGAAAGAAAGAATACAGAGAAAGGAAAAAAGAAACAGGGGAACAAAAAAGAACGAACGAAGGCAGCAACCCAGAGACAGGAGGATAGGGTAGCTGCAGGCCGGGTAGTGGAAGGGGATGCGGAGAAACAGACCCTGGGGTTTCTATTTCTGACCCCCAACCCAGTGGCTTTGCCATCACAGAACCCCAGTGCTGTAGGGCTGGAAGGGACCCCAAGAGGTCACCTAGCCCAGACCCCAGTAAACCCCAGTCCCCTCCCAGAGCCAAGGAGAGAACCCCAGGAGCCCTGGCTCCTTGCCCCCCACTCACATGCTGATTCTCCTCAATCTCCTGTAGTGCTTTGATCTCCCGCAGCGCCTGGTTCGGGATCCCGTCCTCCAGTCTCCGCAGAGCGACCTTCTTCAGCGCCACAGTCTCCCCCGACTGTGGAGCAGGGAAGCAGTGAGAATAGAACCCAAGAGTCCGAGCTCCCGCCATCCCCCCTGCCCCAACCACTAGATCCCACTCCCCCCTCCCAGAGCCGGGAAGAGAACGCAGGCATCCCAGCTCCCCCTCCCAGAGCCAGGGAGAGAACCCTGGCAGCCTGGCCCCCAGCCCTGGCTGTGGGGATCAGATTGAGGGGGGACATTCTCACCTCTATGTTCTTGGCTTTGAAGACGATGCCGTGGGCGCCTTCCCCGATCCTGCCCAGGATGCTGTACTGATCCATGCTGGGCTGACTGGTTTGCACTGGGACCTGTGGGGGAGAGGAATTTACACACTATTAGGGGCCCCCCACCCCTGAAAGGGGCACTCGGCATTGTTGCATACCAAGGGTATGTGGGGTGGGGAGGTTTGCTCTGTCCCATAATGCCCTGGTCCTCGCCCCATATACTGAGGGAACCCCAATGCTGGGTACCCGCAGTGCACTGTGGGTTATTGGGGGAGCCTCATCCCACAATGCACTGCTGCCTGTCTCAGGCCATACCCCCATTACTAAGGCACCCACAGTGTATTGGGGGATATCAGGGGGTGTCCTATTTCATAACCCACTGCTTCCTCACCCCATATCTGGGGGGGGACCCCCTTTCCCTTCCCACAATGCACTGCTCCAGGCAACCCCCTCCCCAATTTCTGGGGCACCTGCAGTACATTGTGGGATACTGGGGGGGGGGGGGCTTTCCCTTCCCATGATGCACTGCTCCCTCTCAAGTTGTGGCCCCCCATTTCTGGGGCACCGCAGTGCATTGTGGGATACTGGGGGGTACGCTGTGTCATAATGCACTGCTTTCTTGCCCCATAGGACCGCCCCTTCCCACAATGCACTGCTCCCTCCCTGGCTACCCCCAATTCCTGAGGCACCCCAGTAGAGGGGGAGCTCCCCTTCCCACAATGCACCGCGCCGCGCTCTCCCCCCACAGCCCCAGTACCTGGCGGGCGCCCTGGCAACCGGGGCCCAGTTGCCTAGCAACGCACCCGGAACTGCCCGAAGCCGGCATGGACCCAGTCACATGACAAGGAGCTGGGAGCCCGGACTCCTGGGTTCCCTCCCCGGCGCTAGGGGGTTGGGATTCTCTGACCCATCCCCCACGTCCATCTAGTGCCTGGCTCTGCCCCCAGAAGCCCCCTAACAGGGGAGCTCCTCAGCCCCTGGAGCCCCCATGCGCAGAACCCAGGAGTCCTGGCTGCCAGCCCCCAGCCCCACCCCCTGGCTTTAAAATGCCCAAATCCACTGCCCCGTTTGGTGCCCACTGGTGGGTTCCCCCCCTTCCCTAACCTCCCTGCCCCCAAGGGTCCCAGTCTCCTCCACTGCACCCCACCCCCAGGCTTTTGGTGTGCAGACTCCTTGCCACTGCCCCGCTGCCAGGGGCTCTGCACCCCCCGCCCCTGCCATGTGTCTGCCTGGGAGATCAGCCCTTCTGGGGGGGCCCATTCCCCGCCTCAGAGGGCACAGGAGCGGGGGGCTCTTCTGCCCCAAAGCATCCCTGCCTGCCTTGACAGGAGCTAGTGGTTGGAGCAGGTTCTCCTGGGCTCTCTCCTCGGCTCCGGTGGTTAGAGCAGCGGGGGCTGGGAGCCAGGACCCCTGGGTTCTTTCCCCACTTCTGGGAGGGGAGTACGGTCTAGTGGGTTAGAGCAGGTGGGGCTAGGAGCCCGGACTCCTGGGTTCCGAGCCCATCTCTGAGAAGAGTGGGGACAGAGGTGCTGAAAGAGCAGTTGCTACTGTTTGGGGTGTCTCTGTGACCCTTCAGTACCCCCCCCCAACCCATAGGCTGCGGCCCACGGCTGCTTAGGACCGCTCAGAGGATTTTTAAATGAATCAGCCCTGGGGGCTCAGCAGGAGATGCCCCAAGAAAGGCATCTCAAGCTCCTTAAGCCCAGGCACACGTGGAGATGAATTTGCAGGGGGACCATGAGAGCGGAAGGGAGTGAGTGTAGTTGGGTGCTGACGGTACAAGGCAGGAGCAGAGGTTAACCTCCGGGATGGCAAGTCAGGCTTCTGCAATTCAGCCCTTGGTTCTGTGCCAGACACACCTCTTCCTATGCCTCGGTTTCCCTCTCTCTGCAAGGGGGCATTTTGTCTGATCAGAGTGCAAACACTGAAAAGCAGGGAGTGTCTGAATAGGTCTGTGACAGGCAGGGAGAGGCTCTCCCGCTCTGGCCATGCTGCCCTCTGTTGGGAGAGCTGAGGTCCAATCTCATACTCTCCTCAGTGCTGGATGGAATGATCAGCCATCTGGTTCAGCTCCCCTGTACTGCTCCCCAAGAGGGGGATTCTCTGTTCATTTAACCAGAGAACCGAAGCTGATGGAAGACAAACAGGGTCCCCCCACTGCTGCACTACAATCACTAGACCCCACTCCCCTCCCAGAACCAGAAGAGAACCCAGGAGTCCTGGCTCCCAGCCCTGCCTGCTCCACCCACCAAACTCCATTCCCATCCCTGCATCACAGCACCCCCCACTGGCAGGCAGATCATTAAACACTCTGACACACCAGCAAATCACTTTCTCTATTTTGTACCTGGAAAAAAAAAAGAAATCTGACACCTTTAAAAACATCTTTAAATACAAACAAAATCTAAAAGAGGTGAAAGTGGGCTCAGAACTGGGACTTTGGGGGGGGGGGGAGGGCTGACAGCAGGGGGATAGAACCTTAATTGGGACAGGTTGGGGATACACACCAAGGTGGTGTTTCACAGCTGGATTGGGGGGGACATCAGAATTCACTGGTTATGAAAATGGAGATCACACCCCTTGGAGGGGGCGGGGGGGGGAGAAGAGGCAGGACAGCCCAAGGGTATACTGTTTTAGGTCATATTTATTTCAAGAGACCCACGTAGCTTCATTCCAAGAGATGCCTCTCCCCAGCCCCCCATCTCAGGAGCAGGGATGCCGGGAAACCTCTAACACTGAGGCTCCGTGTCACTACAAGGTTCGGGGGGCTGCCATAAGATAGGCACCCCCAGTGCAAGGCTGGGAGCACCCCATCATCTATAACCCTGCAGCCCCCCTAAGTTTCACCCCAGCTAAACAGGGTGATACAGCCACCTCGTGCCCTTTCAGGCATGTATTGAACTCTATTTTTAAGCTGGAAATAGGAGCACTTCCAAACAGAATGCGGGGGGGAAGCTCCAAAAAGGAGGCTCCCCACTGAGAGCAGATGCCAACCCCCCAGTGTATACTGTAGTAGCAAGGAAATACAGAACAATCCCCTGCCCCATAATCCCCAGCCCCCACGCCAAGCTCCCCCCCAAATATGCAAATTTAGAGGGGCTCCCAGCAAACCCCTCTCCCCTCCACAAGCCCATTCAGCATTGCCTCCTGGGGGAGAATCCGAGAACTGGAGGGACAAGTTGCTGGAATCACATCCTGAGCACCAGCAAGGGGGAGGGGCGAACTAGCTGCAGCTCCCACCCCCCAAAATAGAGGGGACCCCCAAGTACAAAGAGCTTCATTGATATTGTCCGTAGCCCGGGTATCCTGGAGGCGCTGGGCTGTCCTTCAGGGGCAGCTGACTGGGGTCTTCACCGAAAGGGTTAGCTGGTGGGGGGGGAGAACAAAACTATTAGTGAGAAGGCAGAGATGCAGCCACCTCTGGGTGGGGCAGCTTGGGAACAGCCCCACACAGGGACAGCCTGACCAGTGCTGAAATACAGCCGCCAAGGCTGGAGCTCCTCCACTGTGATCTGCAGTCCCTGCTAGCTCAGCCCCCCCACAGCGCTCCGCACTCCCAGCCTGCAGCCCCCTGCTCGCCCAGCCTTGCCCCTCACAGTGCTCCTCCCTCCCAACCCGCAGCCCCCTGCCAGCCCAGCCCTGGGCTCGCCCCAGGTCTGCCGGTGCGCCTCACTCCTGACCCACAGCCCCTGCTAGCCCAGCCAATCCTTACAGTTCTGGAATTGCTGTGCCGTATATCTGGTGAGTAAGATCCCGACTCCTTCTATCAAGGCCAGTAAAATCCCTCCCATCATGGCTGAGCCGACCATGGCCAACGGGCCACCTGGGAAAAAGAAGAGATGTATTAAAAAGAGATAGGGGCGCCTGGCAGGGGGCCGCTCTCCCCTGGCAGTCAGGGCCAAGCAGCGGGGGGGGCGGGGGGGGAGGCAGGGAGAAATTGGACCGGGGGGCCACCAGCAGGGGCGCTGCACAGGACACCAGGACACTCACTGCGGGAGGCGAGCACGGCCCCTGTGAGGGCCCCACTGGTGATTGAGTTCCAGGGATCTTCCTTTCCCCTCATCTTCACCAGGCCGCAGTCAATGGTGGAGAAAAGGCCCCCCCAGACAGCAAAGCTACCTGGGGAAAGGAGGGAGTGGCGATTAGATACACCTCGGTCCCCTCCCCGGCTGCTGGGATCCCCCCGACCCAGGCTCCCCACGCCTCCCCCACACAACATCCCCCCTCACCTCCAATCTGCGGCGCTCTGATGCGGATGGCACTGACGCTCCCTTTGAATCGGTGTCGGACGCCCTAGGAGGGAAAGCAACAGAGGAAGAGTTGGGGTGAGATGCTGCATGGCTCCCCAATTCTCCCCTCCCCCAATAACGATCAGGGAGCCACCCCTCAGGTGTGTGGCCCACCCCAGCCAGGAGGGCCCAGAGCCACCAGAAAGAAGAGAATCACATCAACAGAATCCAGAGCCTGGGTCCAGCTGATGACGGAGGGTGGGACTCACCACGGGGGCGTTCCGGAAGCCCTTGACGGCCTGGAAGACCCCCCCACCGATCATCCCCATGGTGAAGGCACCACCACAGTCGTCCACGATGCGCCATGGGCTGCCGGAAGAGAAGGGAGCTGGTTAGCCAGGTTGGGAGACCTGACAAACAAACCTGGGAGAAACCCTACAACAAGCCCGGGGGTGGGAACCCTACAGACCCCTGCCAACCCCACGAGAGTGACCCCGGGATAGCCCCCCTCCCCTCGGGACGGCTGACCCTACGGTAAATAATTCCTCCGCCCACGGACCAGCAGCAAGCCGGAGAGAAGAGACCCTACAATAACAATCCCCTCCCGCGGCCAACCCTACAACCACCGCCCAGCCCAGCCCAGCCCAGCCAGCACCGACCTCGCCTCACGTGCCCCATCCCCTCCCCCGCCACGCCACCAGCGAGAAGAGACCCTACAACAACAATTCCCCATGCACCGCAATGGACCCTACAATAATAATCCCCCCTGCCCTGCCCATACCACGTGGCACAAACACCCCTTCCATTCTTGTGCTCTTGGTATTTCCCAACCCGCCCTATCTCCCAGCCCATGGAGCCGAGGAAAGGTCGGGGGGACAGGCCCTTTTCTTCCGCCGCCCCCCCATTTCTCCCCCCAATGAACTCGCCCGCCCATAGACACCAAAGGCCAGGGACATACCAAGTGACCACGAATAGGGGTGTCAATGGGGCGATAGGCAAGTCCATTGCGGACAGGGGTCCCTCCCCCTCCACTGCTCCCCCAATGGACTCGCCCACCCAATAGGCTGGGAGCTACCAAGGGACCAAACACGCGGGGAGGCTGGGAGCTACCAAGGGACCAAACACGCGGGGGGAGGCTCCCCTCTAGACCCGCCGGTCACCTCCCCCTCCTTCTCCTAACGTAGCGGCCCTCAGGCCCCTGCCACGGGGAAGAGACCAATTCCCCTCCCAGTGGGCTCGCCCGCCGGGCGGTACCAAGTACCCCGCGCGGGGGGAGGCTGACCCCGGTCCCGGCCGCTCACCAGGGCTCCCGGGCATATTCCTCCATAGCTCCAAGCCGCGACCGCGCGGTCACGTGGGTGCGGTACACCGCTCCACCCCCTTGTCCCGCCCCTAACGTAACGGGTGAGAGTCCCCCGCGGCCTCTTATTGGGCAGCTGGGATCACGTGTGTTTGTCCCACCATACGTCACAAAAAGGCGCCGGGAGGGGTCTCAGCTCTGATTGGTCAGTTGGAGTCACGTGGCGGAGGAGATGCCACTTTTCCGGCCCTCTGAGCACGTGACGAGGGGATTCCGCCTCTCTATTGGCTCTTCTGCGATCACGTGATCTGCGATGCTCCTTTTCACCGGCCCCTGGGTATCACGTGATAATAGGTCTTCACTCTGATTGGTTGTCTTCGGAGGCTGGACCCTCTGCTCTATCCTTCCGATTGGCCAGCCGGAAAAGGAGAAGCGTGACGACACCGCCTCTCTCCCTCCCATTGGCCGGAGCCTGTCACATGGGCGGGGCGGCGGGAGCAAGTTGGCTGCGGGCTTAGGTGAGCGAGAGGGGAAGGCGAGGCCGCTGATTGGCCCGAGTGTGTCACGTGTGTGGCTGGAGGGTCTAGGGGCAGCCTAGGGAGTGGAGCGACCGGACGGAGACTGGTGGGGGAGGGGCCGGGGCCGGGGGGGAGCCCCCCCCCCGGGCTGTGAGAAGGCGGGTGGGGGAGGGGCCGTGGCGGGAGCAGGTCTCCCCGGGGGCGCGGGATCCCGGGGGGGAGGGGCAGGTCTCCCCGGGGGCGCGGGGGGGACAGGCCGGGGGGGAGGGGCAGGTCTCCGCGGGGGCGCGGGGGGGGGGGGAGGCCGGGGGGGAGGGGCAGGTCTCCCCGGGGGCGCGGGGGGGACAGGCCGGGGGGGAGGGGCAGGTCTCCGCGGGGGGGAGGCCGGGGGGGAGGGGCAGGTCTCCCCGGTGGCGCGGGGGGGACAGGCCGGGGGGGAGGGGCAGGTCTCCCCGGGGTCGCGGGGGGGGGTCCGGGGGGGAGGGGCAGGTCTCCCCGGGGGGGACAGGCCGGGGGGGAGGGGCAGGTCTCCGCGGGGGGGAGGGGCAGGTCTCCCCGGTGGCGCGGGGGGGACAGGCCGGGGGGGAGGGGCAGGTCTCCCCGGGGTCGCGGGGGGGGGTCCGGGGGGGAGGGGCAGGTCTCCCCGGGGGGGACAGGCCGGGGGGGAGGGGCAGGTCTCCCCGGGGGCGCGGGGGGGGGAGGCCGGGGGGGAGGGGCAGGTCTCCCCGGGGGCGCGGGGGGGGGAGGCCGGGGGGGAGGGGCAGGTCTCCGCGGGGGCGCGGGGGGGGACAGGCCGGGGCGGGGGCGAGCCCGGATCCCCCCAACTAACGCTTCCCCTCCCCCCAGGTTGGGCCGCTCCAGATGCCGCTGCCGGTGGCGCTTCAGTCCCGCCTGGCCAAGAGAGGCCTCCTCAAGCACGTGGAGCCCGGTGCGGGCGAGACACCCGCGCCCTGGGGGGGGGCGCCGTGGGGCAGGGAGCGGGGCTGGGGGGGATGCCGTGGGGCTGGGGCTGGGGGAGCTCCCCCTGGCAGGCAGGGCCCGGCGCTAAGGGGCTCTGTGGGGCCGGGCGCGGGGCTGGGGGGGATGCCGTGGGGCTGGGGCTGGGGGAGCTCTCCCTGGCAGGCAGGGCCCGGCGCTAAGGGGCTCCGTGGGGCAGGGAGCGGGGCTGGGGGGGATGCCATGGGGCTGGGGCTGGGGGAGCTCTCCCTGGCAGGCAGGGCCCGGCGCTAAGGGGCTCCGTGGGGCAGGGAGCGGGGCTGGGGGGATGCCGTGGGGCTGGGGCCGGGGGAGCTCCCCATGGCAGGCAGGGCCCGGCGCTAAGGGGCACCATGGGGTAGGGATCCGCGGAGGGGGTTCTCTGACCCATGCTGTCCTTAGAGCCCGAGGAGGAGGTCATCGCGGAGGATTACGATGACGACCACGTGGATTACGAAGCCACCAGAATCGAGAACTTGCCACCCAACTGGTATAAAGTGTTCGACCCCATCTGGTAAGGTTGATCATCCCTGGGCGGTGTTATGTGCGGCTGTTCCCTAGCTGTCCTGCCCCAGGGGTGGCTGCATCTCAGCGTGCGTGCTATAACAGCAGGTGAATCTACTCTGTCTCCCCCTGCCCTCCAGCGGTCTTCCCTATTACTGGAACATGGAGAACGACCTGGTCTCCTGGCTCTCTCCCAACGACCCCAGCTCCATCATCACCAAAGCAGCTAAGAAGTTGAAAAACAGCCTAGGTAAAGGGAGGGGAGTGGGGTTAGTGGGGGGGAGGGGGCTGGGATTCAGAACTCCTGGGCTTCTGTCCCCAGCTCTGGGCAGGGCATGGGGTCCAGGGGCTTAGACTGGGACAGGGCGGAGGGGCCCGGACGCCGGGGTTCCTTCAGGAGCTGTGTGTGTGTGTCTCCCCCAGAGGCTGACGAGAAGCCCGAGCGCCCCTACGAGAAGCCCGAGCGCGAGGAGGTGAAGGAGCGGCGTTACCATCGCCGGGAGGAGCTGGCGCCATATCCCAAAACCAAGAAAAGTGCGTGGGGGGGGGGGACGGCGAGGGATGCAGCTGGATCCCTGCCAGCGTGGGGGGACAGGGAGGATGGGGGTGCCACGACATCCTGGAGAGGGTGGGGCTGAGCCCAGGGTGGGGAGCAGAGACATGGGGGGCAAAGAGGGATGAGTGAGGAGGGGAAGGGGGTGAATTAGTTCCTGGGGGGATGGGGTTGTATCTGGACTTGGGGGGGCGGGGCTTTGGGGGAGCACTCAACTTAGCAGGGTCTCTCCCTCCCCCTGCCTTTCCCTCCCCAGGCAGCCGCAAGGACGAGGAGCTAGACCCCATGGACCCCAGCGCCTACTCGGACGCCCCACGGTGAGATCTTGCTGCCCCTTCCCCCCCCGGGGGGTGTGGTGGGGGGGGGCTGTAGTCCCACAGTGTGGCTTGGCGGGGGGGGGGGGGTTGGAGAGGGAGTAGCAGGTGGGGGAGGGGCCAAGGGAGGGAGTTACAGAGGGGAAGGAGTTTGGGGGAGGGGCCTATTATGGTGGGGCGGGCTGTGGGGGAGGAGCTGAGAGGGGGGCTAAGGGGTGGGGTCTATTGCAGTGGGCGGGGCCTACCTGGGGGCTGTTGCACTGACCTGCGCGCACCCCCCCCGCAGGGGCACGTGGTCGACGGGGCTGCCCAAGCGCAATGAGGCGAAGACAGGGGCCGACACGACCGCGGCCGGGCCCCTGTTCCAGCAGCGCCCGTACCCCAGCCCGGGCGCCGTGCTGCGGGCCAATGCCGAGGCCTCCCGCGCCAAGCAACAGGACTGACATCCCCGCCCCCCTCTGTAATAAACCTGGAGAGATGCAGCTGGACCGACCGCAGTGTGTGCCCGGCCTGCAGGGGGTGCTCTCCCCGGCTGACAGGGCTGGTTCTCCGCTCCCTGCCACTTCTGCTCTCCTCTCCCCAGCGAGCTGCCGTACTTCCGCCCCCCAGCAGGGGCGATGGGTTGCCCCTGCCAGAGAAACCAGGTGTCCGGGGGGCAGAGAGCGGGTTTTTCCAAGCCTGCTGCATGGGGTGGTGTGTGGAGCGGGAGGGAAAGACTGGCAAAGCCACGGGGGGGTTGGGGACCTCCCCGTGATGTGTCTTCTGCTCTACATGGGGGGGAAGCATGGTTGGGGGCTGGTAGCCCCCCCCAAAGAGAACTGGAACCCCCCCTTTCCTCTGCCTCGATTTCCTGCTCCACAACCTGAAACTCTCCCACCCCCTGAATTTCTAGTGAGGGTCACACAAAATGTATTTCCCTGGTTCCTCGAGCCAGAGCTGGGAGAGAACCCAGGAGTCCTGGCTCCCAGCCCCCCCTGCTCTAACCACCAGATCCCCATTCTCCTCCCACAGCTGGGGAGAGAACCCAGGAGTCTTGCAGCCCCACAGATGACAGGACACACGTGACTTAGTGTCAAAATCCATGTTGGATAATAAATAGAAAAGGCCACAAGGGGAGTGATAAAAACTGGGGGTTCCACACGGCTGCCCCAGGGGACATTAATACTGAGCGGTTCATGCCTGGGTGCCCCCCCGCTTCCCCCCCCCAAGCACTGGGGGACTTAAGCGAGGGGGACTGGCCACGCTGTGAGGGGGCGCATCCCCTTTTGGGACCTAGGAATGGCTGCCTGCCTTTTACGCAAGGGTAAACTGAGGCAGGGTGAAGCAGGAAATGGCAGTGAGGTGGAACTCTCAGCCCCCCCAGCTCTAACCCATCAGACCCCACTCCCCTCCCAGAGCGGGGGAGAGAACCCAGGAGTCTTGGCGCCCAGCCCTACCCTTCCACTGCATCTCTTCTTTCTGAAAGATGCTGGCAGGATCCCAGGCTGCCTCACCCGGCACCGAGATGCAGCCACCTCTGGGGCAGGGCAGAGGGGCCCCCTCGCCAAAGACGGGGCTGGATGTTCGGAGACGAGGTGACCATCACGCCCCCCCAGTCACTGCCTCACTCAGGATCCCTTCTCCTTACACGCCAGCCTGCAAGAGAGAAAAAGGAATGGTTGGACTTGGGGAGCTGGAGCCCAGAGAGAGGGTAGACCCCCTGCACCTGGCTCCCAGCCCTCCCCCACCACTCTAGCCACTAGACACCATTGCCCTCCCAGAGCTGGGGAGAGAACCCAGGAGTCCTGGCTCCCAGCCTTCCCCACCCCATCCCACAATCCAGTAGTTGATGCGGCACCCTGGAGTGCCCCAGCTCCCCCCACACCCTATGACTTCCCCCTCCCCCAGCTGTAGGAACTCAGGGCTATTAAGAAACTATCCCCCAGCACCCCACTTTCATTGCTAGTAGCGAAGAGTACAAGAGGGACAGTGGGGCTCTGTGCCCCATTCCCCCCCTCCGTCTGGGGCCAGATGGAAGGTGGCCCTCCCTAGAGGGGCAGGCCCCCATGTCCACTTCCTATCTCCCCCACATAGCCAGCCAGCCAGTCCCTCCCTGGGGCTCCAGCCTCCTAGCCCATCTCTGGGTGCTGCTGGTAAAGGCTGTTCTGTGCCTCAGTTTCCCCACTGCTGCCAACGTGACCTTTGTCTATTTCAACTGGAAACTGTTGGCGGTAGGGAATGTCTCTCCCTCTGGGTCTGGGCAGTGTCTGGCCCAATGAGGGGCTGAGATCTCAGCTGGGGGAGGGGGCGGCTCTGATCACGGTCTGTGGAGGTCTAGGCTTCCCAATCTCCGGGGAGGCTCCAGCGGGAGATAATACCACTACTGAACATGGCTATGTGCTGGGGTTGGGGGGTTGACTGGCTGGGGGGCAGTGTTGTAGTCACCCCCACCCCACACTTGGCACCCAGCCCTGGGAGAACTGGGGGGGATCTCAGCTGCGGGAGCCGGGTATTTCCCTGCCTGGGGGAAGCTGCTGTAGCAGGACTGGGCTGAGACCTGGCAAACTTCCCGCAGGAGCAGAGCCAGCGTCCCCCAGAGGGGACAGGCCCCGGACCCCATTCCCTGACTCAGCCAGTCCCTGCCCTGGGGCAGATGGGAGCCGGCACCCCCTAGAGGGGACAGGCCCCGTGCTCCACCCCCTGCCCCCCTCACCTGGCCGGCGCCTCCTGGAGGTGCCCATGCCCCATTCCCTGCCCCCCTGAACTGCCCCTGCAGCTAGGTGGGATCCGGCACCCACTAGAGGGGACATGGCCCATTCTCCAGCTGTTAGTAGGGTTAGAGGTCTGGACTAACACGAATCCTAGGACTCCCCCACACACATACACGTCCCCCCCATGTCAATCACCGAGCACGGCAGCTAAATAAATACAGTCTCTTTATTCTGCGCGGCGGCTCTGCACAGACAGGACAGCGGCCGCCAGGGTTACAGGCGTTTAAAAAAACCACCACCCCCCCGTCCGTACAAAATGTGTCACCCGGCATCTATGTTCAGTGTTAGTGCCCCAGCAGGAGTGCCCCCCCCCCCGAAAAACGCAGCCAGCTGGCCCCTTGGCAAAGCAGCACTCCCCCTGGCTTTGGGGGAGGGAGAGAAACTGAGGCAGAGAGAGGGATGGAGCTGAGAATTGAACCCAGGAGTCCTGGCTCCCAGTCCCCCCCGCTCAAACCCACTAGACCCCACTCCCATCCCAGAGCAGGGGATAGAACCCAGGAGTCCTGGCTCCCAGCCCCACCCCTCAACAGCAGCATAGGGTAGAGTGACACTTAAAATGTATCTCATTGTCTCAGGTATGGGCCAGCCCCCAACGTGTCCAGTGGCCGTTGCTCCATAGAGTCACTGGGGCCAGCCCCGCAGCTGGTGGGAAGGGGTTTGCAGTGGAGTCCCGCAGATGATGCACATTCACACCGGCTGCTCCCCGCTGTGTGGTACCAACAGCGGCCTCTGTTCCCACTGCCACCGGGATGTGCCTGCCCAGGGACGCCACCTCCCAACAGGGAAATATTGATTAGTAATTAATGGCAGGTCGCAGCCGTTTGCTCCCACCCAGCCGAGCCCCAAAGAGCTACAGAAATATGGAGCCAGGGCAGGTCAGCGTCCTGGAACACCCAGGGGAACTGAGGCACAGAGCTGGAGGAGGGACTCAGCTGAAATTTACAGACAGCGAGTCCTGACTCCCAGCCCCCTGGCTCTAACCACTAGACCCCACTCCACTCCTAAAGCCAGGAATAGAACCCAGGAGTCCTGGCTCCCATTCCCCCTGCTCTAACCACTAGATCCCACTCCCCTCCCAGATCCAGGGAGAGAATCCAGGAGTCCTGGCTCCCAGTCCCTCCCCCATGATTTAACATGGTGGGGGGCTGGGCTTGAGAGTACTCAGCAAAAGGGAGTGCTGTGGGGAATCCAGGGGGCAGCACTCCCACGCTGCCCGGGTGAACCATCACCCTTTGGAATGGTGGCAAGTCCTTCCTCCACGTATCAGCTTGGTACGGCCGAGCCATTCCTGGGGGTTCCCTCCCGCCCCCCCGTCTTGATGCTCCATCCATCGGGGCTGCTTCGGGATCGTACAAAAATAATTCTCTGGCTCAATCCATTTGCCGACCCTCCTCGGCTTGGGGGGGACGAGAATCAGGGTCTCTCCCCCCTGTAGTGTGCACCTAAATGCCTCTCCTGGGCCAAAGGGGGGGTGTGGGTCAGTCATCCTGACCCAGGAGAGGGGAATAGGGTCTGAGCTGGAGCAGGGTGGAGGACAGATATGGGGCGGGTCTAGGAAAGTGACTGGCTTGGGGGGGAGACAAGGTTATATGGGGGAGCAGCAGTTGAATGATTGGATGGGGGTGGAAAAGGGGGACATGCTTCTCCCCAAAGAGCTGTCAAGTGAGAGAGACTTGGGGGGGAAGCCAAGGTAGAAGGAGGGGCAGAGAGATGTGGGCGTTAAGGTCAGGGAGAGGCTATGGAGGGGGTCAGGGAGATGGAGGGGCTCACAGCCCAGAGAAGGGGTGCAGGAGATACCCCCCCAACCCACCCCCTTGCAGACCTCACTCAACCAGCACTGACTTGGGCGGGTAGCCCGGCTCGCTGTGCTCCTTGCCAAGGGGCAGCGGGGTAGTGGGCTCCTTGCAGGGGCCCAGGGGCGGCCCAGCCTTGGGCAGACTGTACATGTAGACGGCCCCGATGACCAGCCCCGCCCCCAGAACGAAGGGCGGGTGCAGGCGGAAGCCGAAGAGGTGCATGGAGGCCACGGTGGAGGCCACAATGGAGAGCGAGGTGGCGAAGCCCTTGAGGATGTTGTCCGCGTACTTCACCACCACGGCCACCAGGAGGCCGCCGAAGGCCTGGTTGAGGATCACACCCCACACCACTGGGCTGTAGCCATGGAAGAAGCCTTGGGCGGCCACGGCTGCCCCCTCGGCCCACCACATGCCCAGCAGCCCCAGCAGGGTCCCGAAGATGCCCAGCTGCACATTGCGCAGCCAGACGGAGGCCGAGCTGCCCTTCAAGATCTTCTCGAAGTAGACGCCGGCGAAGCCCGAGGAGAGGCAGGAGACCACCACGGCGACCAGCCCAACCACGTAGCTCTGGCGGGCTGTGCCCGGGGAGCTCTGCCCGCCCGCCTGGCCCTGCTCCACCTGGACGATGGCCACGCCGGAGAAGAGCAGGAGCAGCGACAGCCACTGCAGGCGTGACAGGCTCTTGCGGAGCATCAGGACCGAGAAGATGGCCGTGGTCAGGATCTTCAGCTGGTAGGTGACCTGCGGGGCGGCGGGAAGGCAGGTCAGAATGGCGGGGGGCCAGGCTGGCATCCCCTCCTGACTGCCTGCCAACCCACAGATCCTCCCCCAGTCCCACATAGGACCCACCACCCGGTATCCCCCGGTCACACCGACGGACCCATCAAGCCCGGCATCAGGGCTGGGGTCCCACCTGGAAGGTGGCTGCCGGCAGGTTGGAGATGGCAACGTACTGGAGGTTGTTCTGCAGCGTGTAGATCAGCGAGGGCACCGCCAGCTTCAGCGTATCCATGTACTGCAGCACCACGGCGTCGTACAGGAACAGGGCGAACTGCTTCACGTTGCCTGCGGGCAGAGAGAGTGCCGGGGACGGCTCACCGGTCTGCCTGGCGCGGCACGGCGCCCCTGCCAGCCCAGACTGCCGGGGAGAGCGCCCCCTACCCAGCCTCTGTCCTACAGCGCCCGGCCCAGCCTACCAGGGGACAGCGCCCGGACCCAGCCCTCCGCCCACTCCCCACAGCCCGGCCTGGCCTGCCAGGGGAGAGCGCCCCCTACCCAGCCCTCCACCCACTCCCCACAGCCCGGCCCAGACTGCCAGGGGAGAGCGCCCCCTACCCAGCCTCCTGCCCACTCCCCACAGCCCGGCCCGGCCTGCCAGGGGAGAGCACCCCCTACTCAACCTCTGTCCTATAGCACCCGGCCCGGACTGCCATGGGAGAGGACCCCCTACCCAGCCCTCCACCCACTCCCCACAGCCCGGCCCAGACTGCCAGGGGAGAGCGCCCCCTACCCAGCCTCCTGCCCACTCCCCACAGCCCGGCCCGGCCTGCCAGGGGAGAGCACCCCCTACTCAACCTCTGTCCTATAGCACCCGGCCCGGACTGCCATGGGAGAGGACCCCCTACCCAGCCCTCCACCCACTCCCCACAGCCCGGCCCAGACTGCCAGGGGAGAGCACCCCCTACTCAACCTCTGTCCTATAGCACCCGGCCCGGACTGCCATGGGAGAGCACCCCCTACCCAGCCCTCCACCCACTCCCCACAGCCCGGCCCAGACTGCCAGGGGAGAGCGCCCCCTACCCAGCCTCCTGCCCACTCCCCACAGCCCGGCCCGGCCTGCCAGGGGAGAGCACCCCCTACTCAACCTCTGTCCTATAGCACCCGGCCCGGACTGCCATGGGAGAGCACCCCCTACCCAGCCCCCTGCCCTACAGCACCTCCTAGTGCCCAGCCCGGCCTGCCAGGGGAGAGCGCCCCCAACCCGCCAGGGGAGAGCGCCCCCGACCCAGCCCCCTGCCCACTCTCCACAGCCCAGTCCCCGCTACCTCGTTTCTGGAGGAAGATGAGCAGCAGGCAGGTGGCTCCCTTGAGGAGCTCAGCCATGACCACGGCCGTGGTGGCGAAGAAGCGCTCCCCGGGCAGGGTTCGCACGTAGCGGATGCTCAGGATGAGCGAGGCATTCTGGACCACCAGCACCGCCAGGCTGATGTACTTCAACCGATGGTTCCCTGCCGGGATGGGGACGGGTCAGACCCAGAGCAGCCAGCCTGGCATCCCCCTCTCCCCATCAGACCCCCCATGGCCTTTCACACACACTCCTTCCCTGCAACGCTGCACCCAGCCAATACCCCAATGCCAAAATCCCATGCCCCCCCTCCCCTTGCACACTGATCCATTGCACATGTAGAAGGCAGACTTCCCCCTCTTGGCCCCACCACACGCGGGATGCATTCAGGGAGCTCGCGGCGCTGAGATGCAGCCACCTCTGAGGCGGGACAGCTGGGAAACAACCACACACAACGTGCAGGGGGATGGCTCGCAGCACTGAGATGCAGCCACCTCTGGGACAGGGAAGCTGGGGAACAGCCGCACATAACGCTGCACAGGGACAGCTCGCCCTCTCCCTCAGGTGGTTCAACACTTATTTTCAGCCTCAATCACTGCCTGGCCAGTTTGTCCCCATTTCTTCTCGTGCCAGGGTTGTTGCTTAGCGTCAGTAGCTCTTTCCCCTGGTGCTTCAACCCCACCCCCGTCAGCCTGTGTTTTCAGCTCAGCTAGGCCAACTAGGCCCATGGCGAGATCGGCTCACTACTCCCCTGATCAGCCTTCTTCTGCCCCCTTTTTTCCCTCAGATGCGGGCTGCCCAGAATAGAACACAGGAGTCCGGAGGAGGCCCTCGTCGTTCATATGTTCCGATCTTGGCTGGAGACACCCCGGGGCCTTTTTCCCCAGCTCCAGCATCCCGATGAACCCAGTCTTTCTCCTCCTGTTTACAGCCAATGAGCTCCCCGCTCAGCCGCCAGAGACGTTACAATGAAATGAAAAACCTCAGCTCTGCGACGGGGCTTTCTACCCTGTGTCTGTGCAGCCCCTAACACCATGGAAATCTGCATGGTGACCCAACTGTAATTGAAACAATAAACGCCTAGTGCAGTGGAAGTTTGATTGTAGACCCTACCATAATAGAAACTGTCAACAACCACCGGGTAGGTGGGCCCATAATCTGATCTAAATGTTGCTTCCCGGCGTGACTGATTGCAGCTAATTTCAACTCAGGAGCCCTGGATGAAAGACCGGCACCCAGACTGGCAGCACTTCAGGTGCCTGGGGGGGATTTTGGCATCAGCTGAAGGGAACCAGTTGCAGCTAAGCAACTGGCTTCCTGCTGCACCTGGCTAAGCAAACACACACCTGTCCGGAGTCAAACCAGGAAACATGAGAAAAGGGTGGGGAATTTCCGTCCCTTGACTGCATTCCAATCCAAGGAATGGTCAGGCTGGCCTAGGGCTACCATAAGAGGGAAATCCGTCTGGCTATGCCGGAAATGGCTCACGCAGCACAGAGACGCAGCTGCCTCTGGGGTGGAGCAGCTGGGGAACAGCTACACATAACAGTGCACAACAATTGAGGAAAGGATACATAGGGGGGATCTGTCATCCAACAGAATCGCAGATCAGCCCTGGGGCCAGTGCTGGCTGCTGGGGGAGAGGCCCCTGCCGAGCTCCCCGCCCTGCAACACAGCGCCCCCAACAGCTTCTTAAAAGTCTACCTATCATCCTATACCTATTATCCTACCAGAAAGAAAAGGAGGACTTGTGGCACCTTAGAGACTAACCAATTTATTAGAGCATAAGCTTTCGTGAGCTACAGCTCACTTCCTCAGATGCATATCGTGGAAACTGCAGCAGGCTTTATATATACACAGAGAATATGAAACATATTTTCATATTTCATGTTTCATATTCTCTGTGTATATATAAAGCCTGCTGCAGTTTCCACGATATGCATCTGAGGAAGTGAGCTGTAGCTCACGAAAGCTTATGCTCTAATAAATTGGTTAGTCTCTAAGGTGCCACAAGTCCTCCTTTTCTTTTTGCGAATACAGACTAACACGGCTGCTACTCTGAAACCTATCCTACCAGAGTACACCTTCTGACTCTGCTGCTCCTTCTCAAGGCCCTTGGATCCCGCCTCCGAGTGGGGAGAAGAGCAGGAAATCCCATTCCCCACCCCGTCTTTCTCTGCAGGGAGTCTCCCCTTTGTACAACCCACCCCCCTCATCATGGGGCCAGAGCTCCCCCTTGTACACCAGACACCCCCCTTTGTGTATGGCCAACCCCACACACTCCCCCTTCAGCAGCAGCAATTCCCTGGTCTTCCCAACTCCACCCCCTGCCCCACTCCCAGACCCCACTGCTCCCATGCTGTCCCGGTGTCTCAACCACCCCCCTTTGTAGTGTCTGCCCCTCCCAGGGCTCCCCCCCGCCGCCTTCCCCTGCATCCACCCCTCCCCCTCCCAGCGTCTCCCCCTGCTCCCCTGCCCCGTTCCTCAGTGTGTCCCCCTCCCCACATCATCTGCTCCCCCACCAACCCCCTGCCCCCGGCATCTCCCCACGGCAGCACGAGCCCTTTCCCCACAAACTCCCCCCACCCCGCAAGGCCAGGGACTCCCCCAGGTATCTACCCCTCCCCCCACCCACACCGGTGTCTGCCCCCCCATCACCAGGAGTGACCCATCCCCTCTGCACTGCCCACTGCCCCCCCCGCCTTCCCATGTCCACTTCCCTCCCAGTCCTGAGCCCCCCATTGGCATCAGCTCCCCCCCTGGAGCCCCGGAGCTCCCCGCACCAGCCCCCGGCCCCCAGAGCCCCCCCCCCGGAGCCTGCCCCCAGAGCCCCCCCGGAGCCTGCCCCCCCCGGCCCCCAGAGCCCCCCCCGGAGCCTGCCCCCCCCTGCCCCCAGAGCCCCCCCCGGAGCCTGCCCCCCCCTGCCCCCAGAGCCCCCCCCGGAGCCTGCCCCCAGAGCCCCCTCCGGAGCCTGCCCCCCCCGGCCCCCAGAGCCCCCCCCGGAGCCTGCCCCCCCCGGCCCCCAGAGCCCCCCCGGAGCCTGCCCCCAGAGCCCCCCCCGGAGCCTGCCCCCCCCTGCCCCCAGAGCCCCCCCCGGAGCCTGCCCCCGGAGCCTGCCCCCCCCGGCCCCCAGAGCCCCCCCGGAGCCTGCCCCCAGAGCCCCCCCCGGAGCCTGCCCCCCCGGCCCCCAGAGCCCCCCCCGGAGCCTGCCCCCAGAGCCCCCCGGCCCAAGGTCTCACCCCCCGCTGCCGCCTGGTCCCCGCCGCTGCCAGCCCCCCCCGCCGCTGCCATGGTGGCAACTGCCCGGCAACCCCCGGACCCCGCCCCGCCGCCACTTCCGCATCTCCACTTCCGCTTCCGGCCCCACCGCGAGAGGCAGGCTAGAGCGGAGCGCGAGCGGGCGGACCATAGAGAGCGGGGGACGGGCTAGAGCGGAGCGCGGGGACCATAGAGTGCAAGGGGGCTGGCTAGAGCGGAGCCCCAGTGGGAGGACCCTTGAGAGCAGGGGTGGCTAGTGGTTAGACCGGGAGCCAGGGAGCCCGGACTCCTGGGTTCTCTCCCTGGCAAAGGGTGGGAGCCCGGACTCCTGGGTTCCAGCCCCAGAGCACACACCCCTGGGGCAGCAACCCGGCCCCTGGGCTCCCCTCCAGCCCCCAGCTCCCTGGTTTGGTTTCTCCCACCACAGGGCTGGGGGCAACGGGGGGCCAGGATGCATTTCAGGGGAGCCCGTGGACGGGGTAATTGCCGCGGGGCACCGCAGGTGCCAAGAGAGACCGGCCATGTCAGCTGCAGGGCACAAGCCCCATGTCCCATCCCCCCGAGCCAGCCAGGCCCAGCCCTGGGGCCGGGTGGGAGCCGGCGCCCCCTAGAGGGGACAGGCCCCTGCCCCATTCCCCGCCCCCCTGAGCCAGCCAGTCCCCGCCCTGGGGCCGGGTGGGAGCCGGCGCCCCCTGGAGGGGACAGGCCCCTGCCCCATTCCCCGCCCCCCTGAGCCAGCCAGGCCCAGCCCTGGGGCCGGGTGGGAGCCGGCGCCCCCTAGAGGGGACAGGCCCCTGCCCCATTCCCCGCCCCCCTGAGCCAGCCAGTCCCCGCCCTGGGGCCGGGTGGGAGCCGGCGCCCCCTGGAGGGGACAGGCCCCTGCCCCATTCCCCGCCCCCCTGAGCCAGCCAGGCCCAGCCCTGGGGCCGGGTGGGAGCCGGCGCCCCCTAGAGGGGACAGGCCCCTGCCCCATTCCCCGCCCCCCCGAGCCAGCCAGGCCCAGCCCGGGGGCCGGGTGGGAGCCGGCGCCCCCTGGAGGGGACAGGCCCCTGCCCCATTCCCCGTCCCCCTGAGCCAGCCAGTCCCCGCCCTGGGGCCGAGTGGGAGCCGGCGCCCCCTGGAGGGGACAGGCCCCTGCCCCATTCCCCGCCCCCCCGAGCCAGCCAGGCCCAGCCCGGGGGCCGGGTGGGAGCCGGCGCCCCCTAGAGGGGACAGGCCCCTGCCCCATTCCCCGCCCCCCTGAGCCAGCCAGTCCCCGCCCTGGGGCCGGGTGGGAGCCGGCGCCCCCTAGAGGGGACAGGCCCCTGCCCCATTCCCCGTCCCCCTGAGCCAGCTAGGTCCCGCCCTGGGGCCGGGTGGGAGCCAACGCCCCCTAGAGGGGACAGGCCCCTGCCCCATTCCCTGCCCCCCTGAGCCAGCCAGGCCCAGCCCTGGGGCCGGGTGGGAGCCGGCGCCCCCTAGAGGGGACAGGCCCCTGCCCCATTCCCCGCCCCCCTGAGCCAGCCAGTCCCCGCCCTGGGGCCGGGTGGGAGCCGGCGCCCCCTGGAGGGGACAGGCCCCTGCCCCATTCCCCGCCCCCCTGAGCCAGCCAGGCCCAGCCCTGGGGCCGGGTGGGAGCCGGCGCCCCCTAGAGGGAACAGGCCCCTGCCCCATGTCCCATCCCCCCGAGCCAGCCAGGCCCAGCCCTGGGGCCGGGTGGGAGCCGGCGCCCCCTAGAGGGGACAGGCCCCTGCCCCATTCCCTGCCCCCCCGAGCCAGCCAGTCCCAGCCCTGGGGCCGGGTGGGAGCCGGCGCCCCCTGGAGGGGACAGGCCCCTGCCCCATTCCCCGCCCCCCCGAGCCAGCCAGGCCCAGCCCGGGGGCCGGGTGGGAGCCGGCGCCCCCTGGAGGGGACAGGCCCCTGCCCCATTCCCCGTCCCCCTGAGCCAGCCAGTCCCCGCCCTGGGGCCGAGTGGGAGCCGGCGCCCCCTGGAGGGGACAGGCCCCTGCCCCATTCCCCGCCCCCCTGAGCCAGCCAGTCCCCGCCCTGGGGCCGGGTGGGAGCCAACGCCCCCTAGAGGGGACAGGCCCCTGCCCCATTCCCCGCCCCCGTGAGCCAGCCAGGCCCAGCCCTGGGGCCGGGAGGGAGCCGGCGCCCCCTAGAGGGGACAGGCCCCTGCCCCATTCCCCGCCCCCGTGAGCCAGCCAGGCCCAGCCCTGGGGCCGGGAGGGAGCCGGCGCCCCCTGGAGGGGACAGGCCCCTGCCCGATGTCCCATCCCCCCGAGCCAGCCAGGCCGAGCCCTGGGGCCGGGTGGGAGCCGGCGCCCCCTGGAGGGGACAGGCCCCTGCCCCATTCCCCGCCCCCCCGAGCCAGCCAGGCCCCGCCCTGGGGCCGGGTGGGAGCCGGCGCCCCCTGGAGGGGACAGGCCCCTGCCCCATTCCCTGCCCCCCTGAGCCAGCCAGGCCCAGCCCTGGGGCCGGGTGGGAGCCAGCGCCCCCTAGAGGGGACAGGCCCCTGCCCCATTCCCCGCCCCCCTGAGCCAGCCAGGCCCCGCCCTGGGGCCGGGTGGGAGCCGGCGCCCCCTAGAGGGGACAGGCCCCTGCCCCATTCCCTGCCCCCCCGAGCCAGCCAGGCCCAGCCCTGGGGCCGGGTGGGAGCCGGCGCCCCCTAGAGGGGACAGGCCCCTGCCCCATTCCCCGCCCCCCCGAGCCAGCCAGGCCCAGCCCGGGGGCCGGGTGGGAGCCGGCGCCCCCTGGAGGGGACAGGCCCCTGCCCCATTCCCTGCCCCCCTGAGCCAGCCAGGCCCCGCCCTGGGGCCGGGTGGGAGCCGGTGCCCCCTGGAGGGGACAGGCCCCTGCCCCATTCCCTGCCCCCCTGAGCCAGCCAGGCCCAGCCCTGGGGCCGGGTGGGAGCCGGCGCCCCCTGGAGGGGACAGGTCCCTGCCCCATTCCCTGCCCCCCTGAGCCAGCCAGGCCCAGCCCTGGGGCCGGGTGGGAGCCGGCGCCCCCTAGAGGGGACAGGCCCCTGCCCCATTCCCCGCCCCCCTGAGCCAGCCAGGTCCCGCCCTGGGGCCGGGTGGGAGCCAACGCCCCCTAGAGGGGACAGGCCCCTGCCCCATTCCCCGCCCCCGTGAGCCAGCCAGGCCCAGCCCTGGGGCCGGGAGGGAGCCGGCGCCCCCTAGAGGGGACAGGCCCCTGCCCCATTCCCCGCCCCCGTGAGCCAGCCAGGCCCAGCCCTGGGGCCGGGAGGGAGCCGGCGCCCCCTGGAGGGGACAGGCCCCTGCCCGATGTCCCATCCCCCCGAGCCAGCCAGGCCGAGCCCTGGGGCCGGGTGGGAGCCGGCGCCCCCTGGAGGGGACAGGCCCCTGCCCCATTCCCCGCCCCCCCGAGCCAGCCAGGCCCCGCCCTGGGGCCGGGTGGGAGCCGGCGCCCCCTGGAGGGGACAGGCCCCTGCCCCATTCCCTGCCCCCCTGAGCCAGCCAGGCCCAGCCCTGGGGCCGGGTGGGAGCCAGCGCCCCCTAGAGGGGACAGGCCCCTGCCCCATTCCCCGCCCCCCTGAGCCAGCCAGGCCCCGCCCTGGGGCCGGGTGGGAGCCGGCGCCCCCTAGAGGGGACAGGCCCCTGCCCCATTCCCTGCCCCCCCGAGCCAGCCAGGCCCAGCCCTGGGGCCGGGTGGGAGCCGGCGCCCCCTAGAGGGGACAGGCCCCTGCCCCATTCCCCGCCCCCCCGAGCCAGCCAGTCCCTGCCCGGGGGCCGGGTGGGAGCCGGCGCCCCCTGGAGGGGACAGGCCCCTGCCCCATTCCCTGCCCCCCTGAGCCAGCCAGGCCCCGCCCTGGGGCCGGGTGGGAGCCGGTGCCCCCTGGAGGGGACAGGCCCCTGCCCCATTCCCTGCCCCCCTGAGCCAGCCAGGCCCAGCCCTGGGGCCGGGTGGGAGCCGGCGCCCCCTAGAGGGGACAGGCCCCTGCCCCATTCCCCGCCCCCCCGAGCCAGCCAGGCCCAGCCCGGGGGCCGGGTGGGAGCCGGCGCCCCCTGGAGGGGACAGGCCCCTGCCCCATTCCCCGCCCCCCTGAGCCAGCCAGTCCCTGCCCTGGGGCCGGGTGGGAGCCGGCGCCCCCTGGAGGGGACAGGCCCCTGCCCCATTCCCTGCCCCCCCGAGCCAGCCAGGCCCAGCCCTGGGGCCGGGTGGGAGCCGGTGCCCCCTAGAGGGGACAGGCCCCTGCCCCATTCCCCGCCCCCGTGAGCCAGCCAGGCCCAGCCCTGGGGCCGGGAGGGAGCCGGCGCCCCCTGGAGGGGACAGGCCCCTGCCCCATGTCCCATCCCCCCGAGCCAGCCAGGCCCAGCCCTGGGGCCGGGTGGGAGCCGGCGCCCCCTGGAGGGGACAGGCCGCTGCCCCATTCCCCGCCCCCCTGAGCCAGCCAGGCCCCGCCCTGGGGCCGGGTGGGAGCCGGCGCCCCCTGGAGGGGACAGGCCCCTGCCCCATTCCCTGCCCCCCTGAGCCAGCCAGGCCCAGCCCTGGGGCCGGGTGGGAGCCAGCGCCCCCTAGAGGGGACAGGCCCCTGCCCCATTCCCCGCCCCCCTGAGCCAGCCAGGCCCCGCCCTGGGGCCGGGTGGGAGCCGGCGCCCCCTAGAGGGGACAGGCCCCTGCCCCATTCCCTGCCCCCCCGAGCCAGCCAGGCCCAGCCCTGGGGCCGGGTGGGAGCCGGCGCCCCCTAGAGGGGACAGGCCCCTGCCCCATTCCCCGCCCCCCCGAGCCAGCCAGTCCCTGCCCGGGGGCCGGGTGGGAGCCGGCGCCCCCTGGAGGGGACAGGCCCCTGCCCCATTCCCTGCCCCCCTGAGCCAGCCAGGCCCCGCCCTGGGGCCGGGTGGGAGCCGGCGCCCCCTGGAGGGGACAGGCCCCTGCCCCATTACCTGCCCCCCTGAGCCAGCCAGGCCCCACCCTGGGGCCGGGTGGGAGCCAGCGCCCCCTAGAGGGGACAGGCCCCTGCCCCATTCCCCGCCCCCCTGAGCCAGCCAGGCCCCGCCCGGGGGCCGGGTGGGAGCCGGCGCCCCCTGGAGGGGACAGGCCCCTGCCCCATTCCCTGCCCCCCTGAGCCAGCCAGGCCCCACCCTGGGGCCGGGTGGGAGCCGGCGCCCCCTGGAGGGGACAGGCCCCTGCCCCATTCCCTGCCCCCCTGAGCCAGCCAGGCCCAGCCCTGGGGCCGGGTGGGAGCCGGCGCCCCCTAGAGGGGACAGGCCCCTGCCCCATTCCCTGCCCCCCCGAGCCAGCCAGGCCCAGCCCTGGGGCCGGGTGGGAGCCGGTGCCCCCTAGAGGGGACAGGCCCCTGCCCCATTCCCCGCCCCCCTGAGCCAGCCAGGCCCCGCCCTGGGGCCGGGTGGGAGCCGGCGCCCCCTAGAGGGGACAGGCCCCTGCCCCATTCCCCGCCCCCCCGAGCCAGCCAGTCCCTGCCCGGGGGCCGGGTGGGAGCCGGCGCCCCCTAGAGGGGACAGGCCCCTGCCCCATTCCCTGCCCCCCCGAGCCAGCCAGGCCCCGCCCTGGGGCCGGGTGGGAGCCGGTGCCCCCTAGAGGGGACAGGCCCCTGCCCCATTCCCCGCCCCCCCGAGCCAGCCAGGTCCAGCCCTGGGGCCGGGTGGGAGCCGGCGCCCCCTAGAGGGGACAGGCCCCTGCCCCATTCCCCGCCCCCCTGAGCCAGCCAGGCCCCGCCCTGGGGCCGGGTGGGAGCCGGCGCCCCCTAGAGGGGACAGGCCCCTGCCCCATTCCCCACCCCCTTGAGCTTTGAAGCCCCAGCTGGGACTGGGAAGAGTGGCTGGGGCGGGCGTATGAAACGCTGGCAGGTGTTGGGGCGCGGTTGTTGTCACAGCAGGTGTGCGCAGGGCAGGGCAGGTAAATACAGGGCTGACGTAGGGGACGCCTGGTAAGTGTGTGTGCGTCACTGCTGGATCCGGGAGTGCTGGCTGGAACTACACCTTTAGTGTGGGTGAGGGGCTGGGAGCCAGGATGCCTGGGTTCTCTCCCTGGCTCTGAGAGGGGCCTGGGGCCTGGTAGGTTAGAGCTGGGGCAGGGATGAGAGTCAGGACTCCTGGGTTCCCACCTCCACATAGTGAGAGGAAGCACTGACTCTACAAAGATTTTCTGGATAAAGATAAAACCTCTTTTATTTAAATAGATTTTTCTTCCTCTCAATCCTGTACAGAATTGGTCTGAATCTCACGCTGGCACCGGGGTCCCCTGCATCGGGGCCCGTTAAGCAGCTTAGATAAGGTACCTCAGTCTCAGCCCAGTAAGCCACACCTTGGGGAGCGTACGAGGGGCTGGAAATGGGGGGGGCTAGAGCCCCCCAAACCTCATCCCCACCTCATGGGCTGGTACTGAGGGGAGCCCAGCTCATGGCAATACACAAGTATTTACACGTACAGAGACACGGCTGATCCTCGAGAGGGACCAGAATCCAAACCTCTAGCGGGGGAGGAGGAAGAACTGGGGGGAGGGAGGGACTGGGAGACAGGACTCCTGGGTTCTTTCCCCAGTTCTGGGAGGGGAGTTGGGTCTTAGTGGTTGGGGGCTGGGAGCCAGGACTCCTGGGTTCTATCCCCAGGTCTAGACACCTGTAAAACCAGGTCAACTCTGATCTCAGCTGGCCACAGGCCCAGCTGCCTTAGGCTGAAGTGGTCCCCATGGGTGGGTCCCCATCCCGGCAGGGAGATGCCGGGTAAAGCCAAGTCTTTCAGCAGCTGCTGTTGCCAGCGGTGCCCCTAGGGGGTGCTGGGTTCTGTGGCTCCTCCTCTGGTTGGAGCTGGGGATCTGGCTGCAGCCAGGGGTGCAGGAGAAGCTGCTCCAGTGTGGGTCGGTCTGCAGGCTCTGGGGACAGACACCACCGGATCACATCCTGGCAGCCTGGGGGGCAGGGGGAAAATGAGAAAGGAGGTTAGAGAGAACCCAGGAGTCCTGGCTCCCAGACCCCTCCCACCAATGCTGTACCCCCCACCCAACTAAACATTTTGGACAGGGGGGTGAGTGTGAAAGAATGAAAGGAGATGAATGTGTCGGGGCGCAGTACCCCAGAGGGCCAGCAGGGGGCAGTGCTGGGCGTAGGGAGCACAGGGCCCCGGCGGGGGGCAGCGCTGGGCGTAGGGAGCAGGGAGCAGCGCTGGGTGTAGGGGACACAGGGCCCTGGCGGGGGGAAGCGCTGGGCGTAGGGGGCAGGGGGAAGCGCTGGGCGTAGGGGACACAGGGCCCCGGCGGGGGGCAGCGCTGGGCGTAGGGGGCAGGGGGCTGCGCTGGGCGTAGGGGGCAGGGCCCCGGCGGGGGGCGCTCACCGTCAGACAGGGGCTCCGGGAAGTGGAGCTGCGCGGCCAGGATCTCCTCGTCCCGCTGGAAGGGGACGTCACCGCAGGCCATGTCGTAGAGCAGGATGCCCAGGGACCAGACGGCAGCCGGCAGCACATGGTACTGCTGCAGGCCGACCCACTCCGGGGGGCTGTACACACGGGTGCCTGGGGAGGGGGGGGGGGGGCACACAGGTTAGCAGGGCTGCCTCCCGGAGGCGGGGAGAGAACCCAGGCATCCGGGCTCCCAGCTCCCCCCCCAGCTCTAACCCACCAGCCCCCAGTCCCTTCCCACAGCCAGGGAGAGAACCCAGGTGTCCGGGCTCCGCACCGTCAAACTCCGTGCAGACCGAGTCCCTCAGGAGGGCGCCGGAGCCGAAGTCGATGAGCTGGAGGCGGCCGGTGTGCAGCTCCACCAGGATGTTCTCGTCCTTGATGTCCCGATGTGCCACCCCCCGGGCGTGGCAGTGACCCACAGCCTCCAGCACCTGGCGGAAGAAGCGCCGGCTCTGCCCCTCGGCCAGGGGCCCCCGCTCCGTCACGTAGTCGAAGAGATCCTGGCAGGGCTCGGGCCGCTCCAGCACCAGGAGGAACCCCTCAGGGGTCTCGTACCAGTCCAGCAGGCGGATCACGCCCCGATGCCCGCCCCTGGCACACACCCGCTTCATCAGCATCACCTCCTGGGGCACCCGGAGGCCGCTGGGCTGTGGGGAGAGAGAAAGGGGGGAGACTGAGGCTGGGCCTTATGCTGCAGAGCCAAGGAGTCCTGGCTCCTAGTCTCCCCCTGCCCTAACCACTAGATCCCATTCCCATCCCGGGGCCGGGGAGAGAACCCAGGAGTCCTGGCAGTCACGGCCGGGCGCTGGGGGGTGCCGTGCTGCAGGGGGCAGTAGAGGTTATAGTGATTTCTATGATAAAGCACCTTCAGCCCATAGACCCGCCCCCTTTATTTGGACCCAATTGGAAAGGAGGAGTCTGGGTTTAATTTGCATAAATCCTTGTCCAAGGATCTAAGCGCCGTTTTGAGGACCCCAATGGGAATTTGCTGAGCTTGTCCCCTCGTTAACCTCCCCAGGCCCACAGTCAGGACACAGACTCAGCGTGAGTCATCAGGTGGAGCTTTCCAAAGGGGAAGCAATTAACCAGCAAGAGCACCCTGAGCTAACGAGTGGAGTCTAGGAATTAGCTCCTAAACTAAATGACCCCCCCCCACACACACACATCCAATCATTGCCTCAAGCCCCCTCCCCACAAAACTTACCAGCTTGGACCAGTGGGTCACTTTGTTTTTCCCGACGTGTTTGATGGCGACCTGCAGAGAGAGACAGAGATCAGGCCCCTGCCCCATTCCCCACCCCATTCCCTGAGCCAGCCAGTCCCGCCCTGGGGCCGAAGCCCCCCAGAGGGGACAGACCCCTGCCCCATTCCCCACACCCCTGGGGCCAGCCGGTTTTCTCACCTGCAGTCCATCAGCCAGCCGGTGACCAGCATAGACGGTCCCGAAGCCGCCCTTCCCGAGCAGCCCCCCAAGCTGATACACAGTGTCAAAGGCGTCTTTGTCCTTCCCTGGGGAGGGCAGAATGTTACTCTCGTGGAAAAGAGAACCCAGCTGTCCTGGCTTCTAGCCCCCACTCCCCTCCCAGGGCCGGGTGTCCCCCCACCCCAGCCCAAGGAATGAAGTGGGAGACAAGGGCAGGGCCGGTTCTGCAGAGGGGGAGCCAGGCATCGTGGCGGGCTCGGGGGAGATGAAGGGGCCCCAGAGAGCCCCGGGGAATGATACAGGGGAGAGGAGCCCCCCCAGGACCCCGGGGTGGGGGAGCTGTGGAACACAGAGACAGACCAGGTGTGAAAGTGAACGGAGAGAAATTGGAAATGTGGAGGGGAGGGGAGGGGAAGGGGCAGTGGGGCAGGAGAGGGGACAGTGGCGAGCGGGGCAGGGGCCAGGCCTCACCTCCGGGGAGTGGGACAGGAGCCAAGGCAGGAGAAGGGGAGGGGAGGGGGCAGTGGGGCAGGGCAGGGGAGAGGCCCGTGGGGCAGGAGGGGGCAGTGGACAGGGTGTCACCTCCGGGGCAGTGGGGCAGGAGGGGACAGTGGGGTGGGAGCTGTGGGGCAGTGGTGCAGTAGGAGGATGGGGGCCATGGGGCAGGAGGGGGGGGAG
The DNA here is from genome assembly GCF_965140295.1 of Lepidochelys olivacea. Lineage (NCBI taxonomy): Eukaryota > Metazoa > Chordata > Testudines > Cheloniidae > Lepidochelys > Lepidochelys olivacea. The sequence goes on from NC_140433.1 coordinate 14,720,576, forward strand.
GGAAGGGGGCCGTGGGGCAGGAGGGGACAGTGGGGTGGGGACTGTGGGGCAGGAGGGGGCCACAGGGCAGGAGAGGGGAGGGAAGGGGCAGTGGGGCAGGAGGGGGCTTGGGGGGCAGGAGCAGGGGGGGCAGGGGCCGGGCCTCACCTCCGGGGCAGCAGCGTCCCCCCGTGGCCTGGGGCAGCATCGCGCCCCCCGCCCCGCAGCCTCGGACCCCGCAGCCGCCCCGAGCTCAGCCCCGGACCGACTCGCGCCACGCCGCGCGGCTGCCTCGCGACCATCGCGCCGCCAGCCAACCAGCGCCGGCCTCATTTGCATGGCCCCGCCCCGCCGGCCGCCGCGGCGGGCGTCGAGGTGATTTTCCAGGAATCGGGGCGGGGGCGGGGGCGGGAGCGGGGGGGGGGGCCAGAGCGGGAGCGGGAGCGGAGCCGTCGCGGTTCCTCGGAGCTCGGTCGCGGCCGAACCAGCCACCGCGGCGCCTCGCACGTCCCTCACCCTCAGCGAGGGACCGGCTGCACCGCGGGAACTGCTGGGGCAGGGCGAGAACCCAGGCGTCCGGGCCCCCAGCCTTTCCCAGAGCCAGGAGGAACCCAGGCGTCCGGGCTCCCAGGGGACATGTCAGCCCTCCACTCTCGCCCTGCAGCCCCCCCCAGCTCGGCCGGTGCCCCTCACTCCCGACCCGCAGCCCCCAGCCCCCCCCCAGCTCGGCCGGTGCCCCTCACTCCCGACCCGCAGCCCCCAGCCCCCCCCCAGCTCAGCTGGTGCCCCTCACTCCCGACCCACAGCCCCCTGCCCTGCCGGTGCCCCTCACTCCCGACCCGCAGCCCCCCAGCTCGGCTCGTGCCCCCCTGTCACGGAGTGTGGGGGAGTCCAGGCCCTGCACCCCTCTTCCTGGGATTCACTGAGACTCTCAGCCAGCCAGTGAAACAGAAGGTTTATTGGACAACAGGAACACCCAGGACCCCTCAGTCAAGTCCTTCTGGGGGAGCAGGGAGCTTAGACCCCAGCCCTGGGGTTCCCTGTGTTTCTCCACCCAGCCCCAAACTGAAACTAAACCCACCCAGCAGGTTCCCTGCTGCAGCCTCCGTCCACATTCCTGGCCGAGGTGTCACCTCCCCCTCCCCCTCCTGGCTCAGGTGACAGGCTCTCAGGTCTCCCATCCCCAGGGCACACCCCCAGGTCAACACTCCCCCCTCCCTGCGGCGTCCCATCTCTCCCCCCTTCGAGACTGAACTGAGCGGGGTCACTGTGACCAGTGACCTGGGGAAGTTCGGGGCCCCCTCTCCGGGACAGCGCGTCCGCTATCAGGTTGGCACTTCCCTTCACGTGGACCACGTCCATGTCGTAATCCTGCAGGAGCAGGCTCCATCTCAGGAGCTTGGCGTTGGCTCCTTTCATCTGGTGCAGCCAGGTCGGGGGGAGTGGTCGGTGTAGACGGTGAAGTGTCGCCCGAAGAGATAGGGCTCTAGTTTCTGGAGGGCCCACACCATGGCCAGGCACTCCTTCTCGATGGCTGCGTAGTGTTGCTCCCGGGGTAGCAGCCTCTTGCTCAGGTACACGATGGGGTGTCTCTCCCCCTTTTCATCCTCCTGCATTAACACCGCCCCCAGTCCCGTGTCGGAGGCGTCGGTGAACACCACAAAGGGCTTGTCAAAGTCTGGGTTTGCCAGAACTGGGCCACTGACCAGAGCCTCCTTCAGCGCCCGGAAAGCCACCTGGCACTGCTCGGTCCAGACCACCTTGTCTGGCTTCCCCTTCTTGCATAGCTCAGTGATGGGGGTGGCAATGGCGCTAAAGTGGGGCACAAATCGTCGGTAGTATCCTGCCATCCCAATAAAGGCTTGGACCTGCTTTTTGGTGTGGGGAGCGGGCCAGTCTCTGATCACCTCCACCTTGGCTGGTTCCGGCTTTAGGTGGCCGCTCCCCACCTGATGGCCCAGGTAAGATACTTCCGCCATCCCCACCTTGCACTTCTCCGCTTTTACAGTCAGCCCAGCCCCCTGGAGTCGGTCCAGCACTTGTCTAACCTGGGACACGTGGTCCTCCCAGGTCTGGCTAAAGACACAGATGTCATCAATATACGCCATGGCAAAACTCTCCATCCCCCTCAGGAGCTGGTCCACCAGGCGCTGGAAGGTGGCCGGCGCTCCCTTGAGGCCAAACAGCAGGGTCAGGAACTCATAGAGCCTCAGAGGGGTGATAAAGGCCGATTTCAGCCGGGCATCTGCATCCAGTGGCACTTGCCAGTAGCCCTTTGTAAGGTCCATGGTGGTAAGGTACCGAGCTCCTCCCAGCTTGTCTAGGAGCTCGTCTGGTCTGGGCATGGGGTAGGCATCAGATACAGTGATGGCATTGAGCTTCCGATAGTCCACACAGAACCGGACCGACCCGTCCTTTTTGGGGACCAGCACCACCGGCGAGGCCCAAGGGCTGGCCGATGGCTGGATCACCCCCAAAGCCAGCATGTCCCGGACCTCTCTTTCCAGGTCCTGAGCAGTTTTCCCTGTGACTCAGAAGGGGGAGCATCTTATCGGCGGGTGCGACCCGGTCTGCACCCGGTGGACAGTCAGATTAGTGCGTCCAGGCTGGTTGGAAAACAGCTGGCGGTACGGATGCAGCACCCCCCTGACCTCAGCTTGCTGGGCAGGGTTAGCTGATCCGAGAGGGGAATTGTTTCCAGGGGGGAACCAGCTCTGGTCCCAGGGAATAGATCTACTAAAGGGTCATCTCCCTGCTCCTCCCACTGTCCACACACGGCCAACACCACATTCCCCCTGGCATAATATGGCTTCATCATATTCACATGGTACACCCGGCGGTGGTGCGCCCGGTTCGACAGCTTCACCACATAGTTCACCTCATTGAGCTGCTTGACGACCTTGAAAGGGCCCTCCCAGGCGGCCTGTAGTTTGTTCTTTCTCACGGGGATGAGAACCATCACCGGATCCCCGGTGGCGTAGGCACGGGCCCGCGCCGTGCGGTCATACCAGACCTTCTGCTTCCTCTGGGCTCTGGCCAGGTTCTCCCTGGCCAGGCCCATGAGTTCAGCCAGTCTCTCTCGGAAGATCAGGACATACTCCACCACTGACTCTCCATCGGGAGTGGCCTTCCCCTCCCATTCGTCTCTCATCAGGTCCAGGGGGCCCCTCACCCTCCTTCCATATAACAGTTCGAAAAGCGAAAATCCGGTCGACTCCTGGGGCACCTCCCTGTACGCGAACAGCAGGTGCGGTAAGTACTTGTCCCAATCCTGCGGGTGCTGGTTCATAAAGGTTTTCAGCATCATCTTTAGCGTCCCGTTAAACCTCTCCACCAGCCCATTGGACTGGGGGTGATAAGCTGAGGCCCAGTCGTGCCGGACCCCACATTTCTCCCACAAGCACCGGAGCAGGGCCGACATGAAGTTGGAGCCTTGGTCTGTCAAGACTTCCTTGGGGAACCCCACTCGGCTGAAAATGGTCAGGAGCATCGGCCACGGTGTCGGCTTCAATGGAAGCTAAGGGCAGTGCCTCGGGGTAGCGGGTAGCAAAATCTACCACCCCCAGAATGTATTTCTTCCCCGACCGGGTCGTCCTGCTGAGAGGCCCCACGATGTCCATGGCCACCTTCTGGAAAGGCTCCTCTATGATGGGCAAAGGTTTCAAAGCCGCTTTCCCCTTGTCCCGGGCCTTCCCCACCCTCTGACAGGGGTCGCAGGATCGGCAATACTGCCGGACCGTGGTAAAGACCCCGGGCCAGTAAAAGTTCTGTAGCAACCTCTGCCGGGTGCGCCGGATTCCCTGGTGCCCTGCGAGGGGGATGTCGTGGGCCAGGGACAGGAGCCTGTGGCGATACTTCTGGGGGACCCCCAGCTGCCTCCTGACCCCACAGGACTCTACTTCTCTTGTGGGAGCCCATTCTCGGTACAGGAACCCCTTCTCCCACAGGAACCTCTCCTGGCAGCCTCTCCTCATGGTCCGTCCCACACCGAGGTCGGCCAGGTCCCTGAGCTTCCGCAAGGAGGGATCTTTCCTCAACTCGGCCTGGAACTCAGCGGCTGGGGAAGGGATGGGGCCCGGTCCCCCCTCAGTGGCCAGGTCTGAGGCCACAGCCTCTCTGAGCCGTGCCCCTCGGCCCTCCCTCCCCACCAGGGTAGGGTCCTGCGCCTCCGGTGCGGTACCCTCCCCAAGGTCAGGGTGCAGTGCCCCTCGCCGGCTCTGGTTACGTGTCACAACCAGGGCGGTCTGGGGCTTGCTTGGCCAGTCCTCTAGGTCTCCCCCCATCAAAACCTCAGTGGGCAAATGGTAGTGTACCCCCACATCCTCGGGGCCCTCCTTGGCCCCCCATTTCAGGTGTACCCTTGCCACGGGCACCTTAAATGGGGTCCTGCCCACCCCTGTCAGGGTCAGGTAGGTCTTGGGCACCACCCGATCTGGGGCCACCACCTCAGGCCGGGTCAGCGTCACCTCCGCGCCCGTATCCCAGTATCCATTGACCTTCCTCCCATCCACCTCCAGGGGAACAAGGCACTCTCTCCGGAGGGACAGCCCCGCGCCCACCCTGTAAACCGAGCACCCTGAGTCCAGAGCCTCCGGCCCTCTGGCGGAGCTGGCCTGGGGTACTCTTCCCTCCGGGGCAGGTGGTAAACTGGCAGCCCCCCTTCCCTGGGTCGTCTGCCCCTCGTCCAGCTGGGTCCCTACCCAGTTAACCCTGGGTAGGTTGGGTCTGCTCAGTCTGTCCCTGAGCCCGGGGCACTGGGACCGTACGTGGCCTCTCTGGCCACAGTGATAGCAGCTCAGGTCACGTTGGTCCCCTCGAGCGGGTCGGAGGGGCCCGACGCCAGGCGTTCCCCGTGGGAGGGGGTTCCCCCTATTTCCCCGCTGGGAGGCCCCATGGTGACTCTCTCTCTGCATCGGGGGAGGGAGGGGGGCTGTCCTTTTGGGACTCCTCCCGGCTACCCCCTGACCGACTGTTCACGAACTCGTCGGCCAGCTGCCCTGCGTGCTGGGGGTTCTCGAGCTTTTTGTCCACCAGCCACAGCCTCAGGTCGGAAGGGCACTGATCATACAGTTGCTCCAGTACGATTAGGTCAAGCAGGTCCTCTTTAGCTCGGGCCCCAGCTGTCCACTTGCCGGCATACCCCTGCATCCGGTTGACCAGTTGTAGGTAGGTGACCTCAGGCGTTTTACGCTGACTCCGGAACCTTCTCCGGTACATCTCGGGGGTCAGCCCAAACTCACGGAGCAGGGCCTGTTTGAACAGTTCATAGTCCCCTGCCTCCGGCCCTGTCATCCGGCTGTACACCTCCACGGCTTTGGGGTCCAGTCAGGGGGTGAGAAACTGGAGCCTGTCTGCGGGGTCAACCCTGTGCAGCTCACAGGCATTCTCAAAGGCCGTCAGGAAGCTATCTATGTCCTCCCCCTCCTTCCGCTGGGCCAGGAGGCACTTATCAAAGCTCCTTGCAGTCTTGGGTCCCCCCTCACTCACCGCAGCCGGGGTCCCACTGCTCCTCAGCCTGGCCAGCTCCAGGTCATGCTGTCTTTGTTTCTCCTTCTCCTGACGTTCCCTCTCCTTCTCCTGACGCTCCCTCTCCTTCTCCTCCTGCTCATGTTGACGTTGTTTCTCCTCATGTTGACGTTGTTTTTCATGATCCTCCAGCTCCCTCATTTTCATCTCCCTCTCCCATTCCAGCCGCCTCCGCTCCAGGGATGGGGAGCTCCACCGGGAGGATCCCCTGCTGGGTGCCGGGGTCAGGGTGCCCTCGGTATTCGCTGGGCTTCCCCCAACCCCTCCCCCAGGCATAGGTAGGAAGGGTCTCGGGATGTCCTCGGCAGCAGTCTGACCCCTCCCAGCCCGGTCAGGCCCCAGGGCCCACGCTGCGTCTGCCAGGCGGCTTCCCTCAGGGACAGGGATCGGGTCATCCAAGCGATCCCTCTCCTCCAACTGGGCAATCAGCTGTTCCTTGGTGGACCTCCTGATGTGCAGCCCCCTCTGCCTGCACAGCTCCACCAGGTCGCTCTTAAGGCGTTTAGCGTACATCTCCCTGCTGGCCACTCGCAGGCCGGGCAGCTTCCCACGGTTTGCAGGAAAAGCCCCTCGTGTGCCAGTCCTTCTTGAGGTCACCACCTCTTTGCCAGGGTCGAGCTGCAGACTCCTCCGCCCCTGAGACCGCTCGCTGCAATCCCCCGGGGGACCCTGTTACTGCAAAAGTCCTTCTCTCTGGTCACACACTCCCAGGGGTTAACTGCCCCTTGAAACCATCTCTCTCTGAATCTTCAGCATGCCTGGTCCCCGTCAATTCCCCTTCATTTTACTGCTCCCCAGTCACTTACTGCAGGAAGCGCCGTTCACGGGGTGCAGTAAATCCCACCGCTGCCACCAGTTGTCACGGAGTGTGGGGGAGTCCAGGCCCTGCACCCCTCTTCCTGGGATTCACTGAGACTCTCAGCCAGCCAGTAAAACAGAAGGTTTATTGGACAACAGGAACACAGTCCACAACAGAGCTTGTGGGTACAACCAGGACCCCTCAGTCACGTCCTTCGGGGGGAGCAGGGAACTTAGACCCAGCCCTGGGGTTCCCTGTGTTCCTCCACCCAGCCCCAAACTGAAACTAAACCCCCCGCAGCCGGCTCCCTCCTGCAGCCTCCGTCCACATTCCTGGCCGAGGTGTCACCTCCCCCTCCTGGCTCAGGTGACAGGCTCTCAGGTCTCCCCTCCCCAGGGCACATCCCCAGGTCAACACTCCCCCCTCCCTGCTGCCTCACACCCTCGCCCCCCAGCCCCGCCGGTGCCCCTCACTCCCGACCCGCAGCCCCCAGCCCGTCGGTGCCCCTCACTCCCGAACCGCAGCCCCCAGCTCGACCGGTGCCCCTCACTCCTGACCCGCAGCCCCCAGCCCCGCCGGTGCCCCTCACTCCCGACCCGCAGCCCCCAGCTCAACCGGTGCCCCTCACTCCCGACCCGCAGCCCCCAGCCCCGCCGGTGCCCCTCACTCCCGACCCGCAGCCCCCAGCCCCGCCGGTGCCCCTCACTCCCGACCCGCAGCCCCCAGCTCGACCGGTGCCCCTCACTCCCGACCCGCAGCCCCCAGCTCGACCGGTGCCCCTCACTCCCGACCCGCAGCCCCCAGCCCCGCCGGTGCCCCTCACTCCCGACCCGCAGCCCCCACTAGCCCGGCCCTGGCCCCCCCAGCTCTGATCTAGTGGCTGGAGTGCAGGTTGGGAGCCCGGATGCCTGGGTTCTCTCCTGGCTCTGGGAGGCATGTGGCATGGCCGTGAAGGAGGTGTCACTTACCCCTGCAGGGCCCCTGCTGCCCTAAGGCAACAAGCAGACCCCCCCCGCCACGCTGGAGACCCTGGAGCAGGGACCCCCCCCTCACGCAGACTCTGGAGCAGGGACCCCCCCACCCCCGTCCTGGGCGGCCCCTGGAGGCAGGAACTGGGGCTCCCTGTTCACAAATCCCCATTTCCCCTCCCCCGCCCGCAGTTTTCTGAGGGCGTTTGCGTAGGTCCTACCAAAACACCCCCCAGGGAGAGACCTGGGCCAGGCAGGGGCAAGATGAAGGGTCACTGCCGGGTGCTGGGGGGGCTTCAGTGCTTTGATCTAACCCCAATGGCAGTCCCCCCCTGCTCTCAGCCCCAGAGCCATGGAGGGAACCCAGGAGTCCTGGCTCCCAGCCCCACCCCCTCTAACCACTAGACCCCACTCCCCTCCCAGAGCCACGCAGAGACCCAGGAGTCCGGGCTCCCAGATCCCCTTTTCTATCCCACCGGACACCCCCCCACCCCGTGAAGAAAATTCACTGCAAAATGGAAAACAATCAATTCAATTTCTTTAAGTTGGAAGCTGTTTTGGGGGGGCCGGGACCGTCTCTCGCGGCATCTGTGCCCTGGGAGGTGGGGAGGGGGGGCCATGCCAGGCCCGACAGGGCCCCGCTCCCGTGTGGTGGTGTGAGCAGCACCTGGGCTGGGGGGCCCTCGCTCGTGGTGGGGGAGTGGATCTGGGCAGGTCCTGGCCAGTCGGGGCCCCCATCTCAGGCAGGGGGGTCGGGGAGGCACCATGACCCCCCTGTAGCAGCTCTGGGCCCCCCAGTCCGCAGGACCTCCCCCTGCTTGCCCCTCCCACGGCTCTTGCTGTTCTGAAGGGTCTTAGCCCCCCCGGTTTTTATCAGACCCCGGCGTGGGGCGTCACTTGGGGGCCTCTCAATTCCCAGCCAGCCGCTCGGCCCCCCCGAGGCAGGGGCCAGGGCAACCCGCTGCGGGAATTGGCCCCCCGCGCCCGGCCCTTTGGGGGGCAGGTGGATGCTGCCGGGGTGGTCACTGGATGGATCGGGGGGGAGCCCCAGAGGGTCTTTTCACCGCTGGTCGAACCGGCTCTAGTGCAGGGGCGGCTCAGAGGGGTCACGCCCGAGGGGCACCAGCCCCATGAGCTCGCGGCCCCCCAGAAAGATTGGGGCCTGGCATCTGTAGCTCCCACAGGGAGGGGGGTAGATTGGTGTCCCTGGGGAGCCTGGACCCCTAGGGGGCGTGCAGCTGGGGGGCTGGTGGGGGGGTCAGGGTCAGGACTCTGGGGAAAGATTGGGGTGTGTACGGGGGGGCCGGGGTGTGCTCCCCCCTTTCAATACACACTAGCAGGCCCCAGCTGGGTGCTCTGAGCCGCTGCCTCCCGGGGTGAGAGGTGCGGGGGTCCCACCTTGGTGACCCCCAACACCCATGGGAGGGGGCAGCCCCCGACTGATCCCCCTTTGCAGACCCCCCCAAATCCACCCTGAAACTGGCTCCATCTGCAGCGTCTGCCCCCCCAGACCCAGAGCTTTGGGGGCGGGGAGACGGCGCGTCCCCCACATTTCCCGCCAGCCGGGAGGGCCTGCAGCAAAGGATGGTGGGTATTTTCTGAGGCTGCTCCGGGGCTCCCTTGCTCCTCTCCAGCGCTGCTGGGGGTCCGGCAGCCCCCCAGGCGGGGGGGGAGGCAGCGCCCCCGGCTGGCGACAAAAGGGATGACACCACACGCGGCCGGTTGGGTTTTTTCCCCAGGTTCTTTGTTTCAGTTTCCTTCCAGCCATGCACCGAGGAGGGTCCCTGGCCTCAGGTCCGGACGCGGGGGGCGCGGGGGTGCGGCGGGGGGGAAGGTGCCGGGGGGGAGCGGGGCCGGGGGGGCTGACAGTCTCAATTCATTATCAACTCTTGTCGGCGGGGCTGTCTCTGTGCAGGGATCCCTTCATGCTCTCCAGGTATTCCTGCTGCGAGACCGCCAGCACGGAGGCCAGGATCTCGTCCTCGTCCCAGTCGGTCAGACCTGCCGGGGGAGCGGCAGGGTTAGGGGGCAGAGCACCCCGCACCCCCCCAGTTCTCTCACTGGGGGGGGAACAGACCCCTCTCCTCTGCGCCCACCCCAGCGCTCCTCCCTCCTCTCTGCCACATCCCCCACCCCTCCCTTCCCTTCTCGCCCCCGGGACCACCCCATTGCAGCCCCCCCAGTGCACTGGGAGACGGGGAACAGCTCCCAGCCGCTCTGGGAAACTGGGGGACGGGTCTATTGGCTTCAGGGGCGTGGCCTCATTCAGAGCCCTCCTATTCATCATCTGCAAAGGACGCCTGGGTTCTCTCCCCGACTCTGGGAGGGGCATGGGGTCTAGTGGTTAGAGCAGGGGGGCTGGGAGCCAGGACGCCTGGGTTCTCTCCCTGGCTCTGGGAGGAGAGTGGGGTCTAGTAGTTAGAGCAGGGGGGGGCTGGGAGCCAGGACACCTAGGTTTTCTGCCCGGCTCTGGGGGGCAGTGAGGGCTGATGGTTAGAGCGGGAGTGACACTCACCGAACGCGGTAGGAGACATCTGCTGCATGATGGCCCGGCACTCCAGGGCCGGGTACAAGGACACTAAGGGTGGGGTCGCTCGGCCGCCTCCTGCTGATAACTGACTGCTCGTGCCTGGGGACGCAGAGATGGGGGGAGGGGGCTAAACACGCTGAATGTATATTCATCACCTCTGGGGCGGGGCAGCTGGGGAACGGCCGCACGTAACGCCACATGGGGACGACCTGTCTGGTGCCAGGATGCAGCCAGCTCTGGGGCGGGGCAGCTGGGGAACGGCCGCACGTAACGCCACATGGGGACGACCTGTCTGGTGCCAGGATGCAGCCAGCTCTGGGGCGGGGCAGCTGGGGAACGGCCGCACGTAACGCCACATGGGGACGACCTGTCTGGTGCCAGGATGCAGCCAGCTCTGGGGCGGGGCAGCTGGGGAACGGCTGCACGTAACGCCACATGGGGACGACCTGTCTGGTGCCAGGATGCAGCCAGCTCTGGGGCGGGGCAGCTGGGGAACAGCCGCACATAACGCCACATGGGGACCCAGCGCCAAGATGCAGCCACCTCTGGGGCAGGGCGGGTGGGGAATGGCTGCACCGGGGCAGTTGCTGGCTCATCCACTCTGAGCTCCTGGGCGAGAGAGCGGAGAGCCCCCTTGCCCGCCCCCCGGCACTGACCTGGCGCGCAGGGCGAGGGGGGTTTCGGCAGCGCCAGGGCGGCGGCGGTGCCCGGGGAGGGCGGTTTCATGGCGGTGATCTCGCCGTGCAGGTCGGGGTGCTCGGGGGACGGGGCCGAGCTGCGGTGACGCGGGGAGCGGCTGCTCCAGTCCTCCAGGCCGCTGGTGGCGGCCGCCGTGGCCGAGCTGCAGGTCGCGCTGGCTTTCCGGGGCTGGGGGAGGGAGGCAAGGGGTGAGCCGCGAAGGAGCCCCCGCCCATCCCCCGCCCTGGAGGGGGCAGGCCCCGTGCCCCATCCCCCGCCAGTCCCCAGAGGGGCGGGGCCGGGGCGGGGCGGGGGCGGGGCTCACCTGTCTGGCTTGTTTCTCCTGGTCCCGCAGCCACTGCAGGTAGGACTCTCGGGCCACCTGCTCCTCGATGGCCTCGTTCGTGGCCTCCCAGTCGGTCGCTCGCTTCTTGTCCTCCAGCATCTGCTGCTCGATCCACGACTCCTCCGACGTCTTGATGGCGCTTTTCATCAGCGACTGCTCCGCATACTGCGGGGGGGCGGGGTCAGGGAGCCCCGCCCACAGCGTGCCCCGCCCACAGCGTGCCCCGCCCACAGCCCCGCCCCTCGCATGCCTGGCCCTGGCCCCAGCCCCGCCCCCGGTCAAAGCAATGACACAGCCAGCGCCGCCCCCAGCTGGGACATGCCCAGCCCCGCCCCATCCCCCTGGAATGACAGGCCCCGCCCCCAGCTGGGACATGCCCAGCCCCGCCCCATCCCCCTGGAATGACAGGCCCCGCCCCCAGCTGGGACATGCCCAGCCCCGCCCCATCCCCCTGGAATGACAGGCCCCGCCCCCAGCTGGGACATGCCCAGCCCCACCCCATCCCCCTGGAATGACAGGCCCCGCCCCCAGCTGGGACATGCCCAGCCCCGCCCCATCCCCCTGGAATGACAGGCCCCGCCCCCAGCTGGGACATGCCCAGCCCCGCCCCATCCCCCTGGAATGACAGGCCCCGCCCCCCAGCTGCCACATGCCCAGCCCCGCCCCCATCCCCCTGGAATGACAGGCCCCGCCCCCCAGCTGCCACATGCCCCGCCCCCAATCCCCCTGCAATGACACACCCCGCCCCCAGCTGCCACATGCCCCACCCCCAATCCCCCTGGAATGACAGGCCCTGCCCCCCAGCTGCCACATGCCCCGCCCCCAACCCCCCTGCAATGACACGCCCCACCCCCCAGCTGCCACATGCCCAGCCCCGCCCCCCATCCCTCTGGAATGACACGCCCCGCCCCCCAGCTGGGACAGGCCCCCAACCAGCCTGTCAGACACCCTGTCCCCAGTCCCGCCCCGACACACCCCGCCCCCACCCCCCAGAAGCAGAGAGCTCATTGGCTGAAAGGCAGCTCCCACTCCGCCCCACTCACCCCTGGCTTGAAGGAGGGCAGCCCCAGCCCCACGCCGATGGTGGCCTTGTTGGGGTTCACCACGGAGTTGTAGTGGATATTGCGGTGGTAGGAGACCCGGATGGGCTCGTCCTCGTTCTGCTGGATGCCATGGAAGGTGTTGATGGGCTCTGCGAGGGGCGGGTGCAGCCTCGTTAGCAGGGAGAACCCCGGCGTCCGGGCTTCCAGCCCCCCCCAGTGCCCTCCCACCCCTCAGAGCTAGGGAGAGAACCCAGGAGTTCTGGCTAATGCTACGCGCCAGAAGGTACCATCTACGGCTTGGGAGCACAAGCGAGTCCCTGGGGAAGAATCCGGCTCAGGGTGCATGTCAAACAGCCGGGAACCGTGTCCTGTGCCCCCCCCGCGTGAGGCGGGAGCCGCGAAACAGCCCCGTGAGCCCGAGCCAGCCGGCCCAGGTCCGCTGGGGGGTTTTCTGCGCGGTGTAGACCTGGCCTCTGAACGGAGACAAGAGACTGTTCCTTTGGAGCTGGGATTTCGGTGACCAGTTGGCGCCGGATGTCACAGAGTGGGCGGGGGGGCTTAGAGGGGTGTCAGAGGACTGGGGGGCTCCTCTCGTTACCCCGCGAGGCGGAGTTGGGGTCTGAGCCGGAGCGAGAAGCCAGGGGCCCCCGGTACCTGTGCCGTACTGGTACACCTCCACAGGCCGGTTGTACATCTCCGCCATGGCCTGCATCTCAATGTGGTTGCCATGGCAATTGTTTTTCCGCTTCCGGTTGATGTAAGTGGTGAAATCTTCAGTCACGTAGTTGGAGAAGTAATCGGCGTTCTTCATCTGCAGGGGGCGGCCCCGGGGCCAGAGAAGGACTGTGAAACAGGGCGGGGACTGGCCAGCTGGGGGACAGGGAATGGGGCATGGGGCCTGTCCCAGCTGGGGGGGCTGGCTCCCATCTGGCCCTGGGGCAGGGACTGGTTGGCTCAGTGGGGCAGGGAATGGGGCATGGGGCCTGTCCCCTGTATGGGGTGCCGGCTCCCATCCGGCCCCAGGGCGGGGACTGGCTGCCTCGAGGGTTGGGAATGGGGCATGGGGTCCGCGGGGCCTGCCACAGGGGAAGATGCTAAGGTGGCCACCCTGGGGATCCCCCGAGCTCTGTCCCCCTGCCCCCACTCACCAGGTAGTCCATACAGTGCTTCCGGACCACTTCGTGCATGTCCTGGTCTCCATACACCTGGTCAGCTGGAAGAGAGGAGAGGGGTGTCGGGAGATAGAACAGGTGACGTGGAGACGCTGGCGGGGGGGGACAACACACAACCGGCCACAGTGGGGTGGACCCAGGGCCCATCCAGCCCAGTGTCCAGCCTGGTGCCAGGTGCTTCAGAGGGAATGAACCGAACAGGGCGATTATCACGTGATCCATCCTCTGGCGTGCAGTCCCCGCATCTGGCAGTCAGAGGCTAGGGCCACTCGGACCCGGGGGCTGCGTCCCTGCCCGTACTGGCTAACGGCCACTGATGGACCCATCCTCCAGGAACGTAGCTAGCTCTTTTTTGAACCCAGTTACAGTTCCAGTCTATGCAACATCCCCTGGCAAGGAGTTCCACAGGTTGACTGTGCGTTGGGTGAAGAAATACTTTCTTTTGTCTGTTCTAAGCCTGCTGCCCATTCATTTCCTCAGCTGATCACTAGTTCGTGTGTCACACCAAGGGGTAAATAACATTTCCCTGTTCACTATTCCCCTCGGCATGATTTTATAGACTTGTCATATCCCCCGTTCATCGTCTCTTTCCCTAGGCGAACAGTCCCCCCCTCTTCAGTCTCGCCCCACACGGCAGCTGTTCCACCCCCTGATCATTTTTGCACTTTTCTGCACCTTTTCCAATTCCAGTAGATCTTTTGTGAGACGGGGCGGCCCCGTCTGCACGCAGTATTGAAGGTGTGGGAGTCCTGTGAATTCACAGAGCAGCACCAGGATATTTCCTGTCTGTCTGTCCCTCTCCCCACAGTCCCTAGCACGCCTGGGGCTTTATTTCCTGGTGCACATCCACTGTGACTCCGAGCTCTGCTCCTGGAGCAGCCGGGGGCAGGGCAGGGCAGGGATCCTGTTTCCAACGGGTGGGGCTTTGCATGTATCAAGGCTTAGTTTTTTGGGGAGGTCCCTTGGTCGCAATCTCGCTTGAGTAGTTTTGTAACGGCTGCAAAGTTTGCCACCTGCCCGTTCACCCCTTTTCCCAGCTCCTTTATGAATGTGTTGAACAGGCCCGGGGGGACCCCGCTATTTACCACTCCCCAGTCTCATTCATTCCTACCCTGTCTCCTGTCTTTTACCCCGGTACTGATCCATGAGACCTTCCCCCTGATTCCATGCCACCTGGAGTGCTGGGAAATAAAACAGGTAAACTCCTAATTAGACTGCCAGCCCCCGGTTCTAACCACTAGATACTGCTCCCCTCCAAGGAATCTTGGCATTAGAGCAGGGGGGTTGGGCGCCAGGACTCCTGGGTCCTCTCCCGGCCTTGGGAAGGGAGGGGGGGGTCTAGTGGGTTAGAGCAGAGCGGATTAGGGCCCAGGACTCCTGGGTTCCCCGCCTGTCCTGGGTCTGGCTGGTGTACACGGTACCCCATGAGGCCTAGCACCTTGCCAAGTGCCGCATCATGGGAGCAAGTGACTCACCCCCCACCCCACACTGCAATGTAAACAAGGATGTGGGTTTTGGGGGGGAGTAGGGGGGGGGGCCTTGGCCAGCAGCTCCCGTCAGTCACATGGGGACCTGCTGGGTTTCCCAGAAGCCCGCGCTGCGGTCGGCCCGTACGTTATTTATACCCACGCTCGGCAAAAACCACACGCTGCGGGCTGTGAAGGTGCACAAGAAAACAGGAAGCGAAAGACCACAGCTGTTTGTCCCCCCACACTATTCCCGCCCCCCCCGCCATTACTAGGAGGCGGGGACAGAGCTAAGGGCAACTGAGGCAAACAACAGCGAGACTTGAGAGGGAAACAAAGAATAGAACCCAGGAGTCCTGGTTCCAGCATCCCCCACTCCCCCTCCCACTGCCCTAGACCCCACTCCCCTCCAGAACTGCAGAAGAGCAGGGCGTGGGTCTGGACGCCAGGACTCCTGGGTCCCATCTCTGGCTCTGGGAGGGGAGTGGAGTCTAGTGGGTTACAGCAGGGGGGCTGGGAGCCAGGACTCCTGGGTTCTCTTCCTCAGTGATAGTGCCTGGAGTAAGGACGTCCCCGAACGAGATTGCTCGGCCTGCTCAGGGCACCGGTCTGCCCGCTGTGCATTGGGCATCAGAGTTCAGCTGGCTTTGGAAATGCCCAGGGGCGCAAGAGAAGCCAGGAAACTCGTCCCCCAGGCCCGTGTCCGATCCCCCCACCCCCAGGTCCGTAAGGGTCTGGTTTCAATCCCTTCCCCGCTGACAGACCCCCACAGACCAGAGGGGGAAATGTGATTCGCCCCAAACGAGGACAAACCAACAATCCCCTTTTCTAGCCCCTCCAGCGGCAGCCGCCTGTCGTCCCTTCGGCAGCTCCTCGTGGCCAAGCCCCCCAGTTCTTTGCCATCATCTCCCCTCCGACCACGACGCCTCCACCCCAGGCCCCTGGCACTTCTCCCTCCCGCCTCAGGGGAGCTGCCCGGAGCCACGGTCTGGGAATGGGGAGCTGAGCTCAGCCGAGGAGACCGGACAAGCACGGCTCGTTTAGGCTGAATACGGAGACTCGTCAACCCCAGCAATTCATGGATTCCAAGGCCAGAAGGGAGTATTCTGTGTCGTACGTCCTCCTGTATAACAGGCCAGAGAGCGACGTGGCGCTTTTTGAACACGATCCCAGCTGGACTGGAAAGTTGGGGAACCCACCGTGCCCGGCGGTGAATTGTTCCAGGGTTAGTTCCCATCCCCGGGAAAAGGGATCTGGGTGGAGGAGGCTCCCGTTCGGAGGAAGGTTCGGGGGAGAGCTGCTGTTCTGAACAGAGTAAGAAGAACCGGGAGGAACCGAGCCAGGAGCAAATCTCCCTGAGCCGCTTTGAAAGGGGTCGAGGAGTTTTGATGGCCCCGAACTGACGCTGGTCTCGGCCCGTGAGACCCAGGGAGGGAGGGTTTTTGGCCAAGGGCCGGACATGGGTTCACTGCGCCAGTCCGGCACCCAGCTGGCAGGCACAGGCTCCTGGCTCCCGGCTCCCGTCTGCTTTCCCTCCGCTGCCTGGAGCTCACCTTTTCCAGATGCTACTGAAATACGTTGAATAACGTACAGCGCCTGACACAATGGGTCCCCAGCGCGCCTAGACCCTACCGTAATACACCTAATATACACGTACAGCGCCTGGCACAACGGGTCCCCAGCACGCTTAGACTCTACCCTAAAACACCTAATAGATAATGTACAGGGCCTGGCACAACGGGTTCCTTGTATAACACGGGCTCCTACAAGTGCCAGCTGAGATGGGGGGGCCTCCCACTATGCCAGGCGCTGCCTAGATCCCCCCCAGAGAGAGATCAGAGCCCCCTGGGGCTACGTACCACACATACCGCTCCCCATCTCCCACCCAAGTGAGATCAGTGCCTCGGTGCTGGACAGGCCCCACTGACCAAGATCGGGCCCCACTGACCAAGATCGCACGGGGCCGTACCCGGACCCCCCACCCAAACCGAGATGGGGGTTCCTGTTCCACCAGGCACTGTGTGGGTGCTGCACAGACACACAGCGAGAGACAGTCCTGGCCCTGGAGAGTTTCCAGTCGACACAGACAAATGCCAGGAAGAGAAACTGAGGCACCGACAGCAGGGCAGCGGTCTGCCCAAGTTCACCCAGCCGGTCTGGGAATAGAACCCAGGTGTCCGAGGCCCAACGCTGTCACCACATCACCAGATCACGCTGCGCCAGTCACAAAGCGGTCTCCCCCCCGGATTGACAGTCTCCCCTCCTGACTAATAGACATAGCGAGGAACTGAGTGATGGCTCCTTCCTGTAACACGCGGATGGCTCCCCGGCTACCTCAGCAGCGATCACTCAGATTTATTTTGACCACCTTGCCGCAGCCCTCTCAAACCTCTGTCCAGGTTTCCATCCAAACAAATTAACCGCTCTTTGGGGGGGATCAACCCATGCAGACGAGTGTGAAATCTACAAATGGACCCGGGCCCAGCGCCTGGCAATGCAGGGTTAACAGTACACAGGGTGGGGACACCCAAAAGGATTGCAGAGCTTAAAGGGATTCAGAGATTGCTTGCCAAGATGCAGCCACCTCTGGGGTTGGGCAGCTGGGAACAGCCACACATAACACGACAGGGGAATGGCTCGCATGGTGCTGAGGTGCAGCCACCTCTAGGGTGGGGCAGCTGGGAACAGTTCTAGCTCCAAGTCAACACTCACTACTAGAGCTACGAACGTAATGGGAGCCAGGACTCCTGGGTTCTCTCCCCAGCTCTGGGAGAGACTGTGCTCTAGTGGTTAGAGCGTGGGGGTGTCAGGACTTCAGAGTCCTATCCCTGCTTCGGTCATTACCTGCTCCTCACCCTCTGCGGTTGTGGGGGAAAGCAGCTGCCCCCCAGGGCAGGAGGGGCCCAGTGTATGTAAAGTGCCGGCTATTCTTAGCAGCCAAATTCCCCACCATGGCTGGAGGAAGAGGAAGTCAGTAACCGCGAAGGCAGGCCAACCAGCAGTGCCCCCAGCACGCAGGGACGAGCCCTGCTCCCTGAGCGCACCCCTGCTGCTGCGCGGCCGTTCCCTGGCTCCCCCGCCCCAGACGTGGCTGCATCTCAGCGCCCAGGAAGCCAGCCTGGGGTCCTTTGGAATGGAAGACGAAGCAGTAGAAATGGGGGGGGGGGAGGTCCTATGGGTCCAGTGGGTTAGAGCATGGGGGCTGGGAGCCAGGATGTCTGGGTTCTCTCGCTGCTGCTGGGAAGGGAGTGGGGACTGGTGGTTAGAGCATGGGGGGCTGGGAGCCAGGACTCCTGGGTTCTCTCCCTGGTTCCCCAGTGGCGCTGTGGCCATACGAACAGTGCTAAGCGAGTCCCAGGCAGGGTTAAGTGAGCCAGGGAAGGACTGAAGCTAAGGCAGGGGAAGGTTTTCCCCTGGGGGCAGCTGGGCGTTAGGGGCGAAGGGCCGCTGGGGGTGGGGTATTATGAGAACAGAGCTAGAGCAGCAGCCTGCCTCCCCCTTATCGGCCTGCGAGTTTCAGTTTCTATCAAAACAGGGTGGTTGAAATTCCCCCACCCCTCACATCACAAAAGCTTTCCAATACCAGGGTTTCAGTCACTTCTCGGTGCTCAAGAGACCCCCTCCCTCCCCCAGCCAAGGATAGAACCCAGGCGTCCTGGCTCCCAGCCCCCCTCTAACCCAGGGAGGATGTGTGGGACGGGTGCTGATGCTCGGGGCAGGGAACGTTCCACGGGGGCAGGTGGAAAACCCATCAAAAGAGGAAGGAAAGTGACGCACAGCTGGGAAAAATACGTGTAATTGACGAGAGGCAATGACTCTTTAATCTGCGCAGAGCTTAGAGCAGGGGGGGCTGGGAGCCAGGACTCCTGGGTTCTCTCCCCATGGCCATCGCTCTAGTTCGGAGGCCGGGCGGGGCCCTCCGGGCGGCTGCGTCTGGGAAGCAGCGACCACTGACAAGGCCTTGCCAGGCCTGGGCAGAGCAGGAGCAAAACATGACGCTGCAAAACCTCCTCTGAGTCAGCAAAACCCTGCCCCGACTCAGCAGCCACGCCGGCCCCCTGCCAACCCAGCACCAGCGATGGGAGCCAGGACGCCTGGGTTCTCTGCTGGCTCTGGGAGGGGCATGGAGTCTGGTGGGTTAGAGCAGTGGGGGGGCTGGGAGCCAGGACTCCTGGGTTCTTTCCCCAGCTCTGGGAGGGGAGTAGGGGCCAGTGGGTTAGAGCGGGGGGGGGAAGAGGGGGGCTGGGAGCCAGGACGCCTGGGTTCTCTCTGCACCTACCTCAAACTACTGCCCCCCCCCCAAAACACAGATCACGCTGGCCTGGCTCATTCTCCCGCCCCCCCAGGGCCCTGCTCCCCCCACCTGCAGCGTCACGGGACAGTCTGCACCCCGCTTTGCTGCCTCAGGGGTGATAAAGGAGGGGGGAAGCGGGCGCAGGCCCTGGGCAAGGGAAGCTGTTTATCTCGGCAGAAGGAAGCGGGTGTGTGGGCTGGACAGGAGACCGGCCGAGGGGAAGGCAATGCCAGGGTTGTGCTGCCCCCTGCTGGTCAGATGGGAAAAGGCACCGACAGGGTAACAGACTTCATGCCTGTGAGGCTGAGATGCAGCCACCTCTGGGGAGGGGCAGCTGGCGAACAGCTGCACATAACGCCCCACAGGGATGGGTCACCTTGCATGGAAATGCAGCCTGTGTGCTACCGCCGGTTCTTATGTTCAGTCCCTATGGCGTGGGGTCCGGATCTCATTCAGGGTGCTCCCCAAATCTTGGTGACTGGCATCTGCAGCACCCAGCCCTTCGTGGGCCCCCCAGTCAAGGAATCCCCCACCTCTTGGGGGGTGGGGAGAGAACAGAGTTCTGGGAAAGGGGCAGGGTCACTGATTCCCCACCCCTCCATATGGGGGGAGTTATACATACCTATGGGTCAAATGAGCCGCTGATCATGGGGCTTGGGGGGGGGGGCGGGACAGAAAGATGGATTTAGGGATTAGAGATGTCAATCAATATAAGGCCAATGATTGACATGGAGAGCGCCCCCTGCCCCACCCCCCACAGCACAGTCCTGCCTGCCAAGGGAGAGCCCCCCCCAGCTCAGCCCCCCACCGCCGGGGCTCCCTGTTTCTCCTTGGGGCTCATGGGGAAGGGCTGGGACTCAGGACTCCTGGCTTCTATTCCCAGCTCTGCCCCTTGCCTTGACTTCGTGCCTCGATTTCCCCTTGTCAGCACCCACAGGAAGCTCGTTTGGACAGGGCCTGTCTCTCGTGAGGTATCGGCGCCACGGGGGCCCCAATCCTGGCCGGGGGGACCCTCCTCGAGGGATCTGCCTGACCCTGATCGTCCATCATATAATCTCACCTGAAAGCCGCCCCCCCATCCCCCGCTTTGTCCAACCCAGAGCCAAGGCCCCACAAATCACCAGAGATCACCCTGAAACAAGCTGGCAGGCAGCAGAGAACATCCCCCCGCCCCCCCTTTCCAGGAACACGAGGTCGGGGCCCAGCGGAACCACCCAATCTCGTCACAGGGACCCCAGCCCCCTCAAACCTGACCCTACAACACCCCGTCCTTACAGCTCTCCCACAGGACACCACCCCTGACCCCCCAATCCTCTCATGTCCCCCCCCCACTCCAACCCCCAAACCCCATTCTTACGACACCCCCAATCCTGCCCCAAATCCCCCCCATCCATCACTCATGACCCCCAACTCTGACCTGCTTCCCACCCCGACCCCCCAGCCTCCCAGCACTGACCCCCATCCCCACCACGACCCCTCCAACTCTGACCTGCTCCTCCAACTTATCCCAGAAGGGCTGGGAAGGAGATCCGGCTGCCCCTCCCCGACGGGGGTCCCCCACATCCCTCCCCAGGCCCCAACTTACCCACAGCCCGGAATAAACAAGCCCCGTCCTCCTTCATCTGCTTGATGATGAAACCTTTCTTCTCCCGCAGCGACTTCTCAAACCTGTTCTCCTGCTGGACACAAGAGAGCAGCGCGTCAGCAAGTTACCACGGCGCCCCCTGCCGAGCCCCCCAGGTGCCCCCCGCCCCACTGCACCCCCTGCCGAGGCCCACCGGCTCCCCCCGCCCCACCCCACTGCGCCCCCTGCCAAGCCCCCCAGTGCCCCCCACCCAAGAGCGCTGCTTGCCGAGCCCCCCGGCGCCCCCTGCCCCACTGTACCCACCGCCAAGCCCCCCGGTGTCCCCCACCAAGCCCCCTGGCTCTGCTTGCCGAGCCCCCCGGTACCTCCCACTGCACCCCCCGCCCCACTGCTGAGCCCCCCGCCGAGCCCCCCGGCGCCCCCTGCCGAGCCCCCCGCCCCACAGTGCTGCTTGCCAAGGCCCCCGCCCCCTGCACTCCCTGCCGAGCCCTCCGGCTCCTCCCGCCCCACTGCCGAGCCCCCCGCCCCACAGTGCTGCTCGCCGAGCCCCCCAGCACCCGGCCCTGACTGCCAGGGGAGACAGCCTCCAGCCGAGCCCCGCAGCCCGTTCCCCACAGCACAGCGCCCCCTAGCGCCCAGCTCTGACTGCCAGGGGAGAGCTCCCCTGCCCAGCCCCCTTGTCTCCCATCTCCTAAGGCCCCCAGAATCGGGCACAGCAAGAACATGGTGTATTACAGAGTACTGGGGTGCAGCACACCTGGGTTCTTGCCCCAGCTCGGGGGGGGGGGGGCTGGGAGCCAGGATCCAAGCTCAAGACCCTGGAAGGTCTAAGCTCAGTCTCCCGGCTGAGGCCCCCCAGCTGCGTATGGGGTAACACCCCATGGCCCGGGCGCTCGCAGCAGCGACGTCAGGACAGATTGGGTTACGGATCAGATTCTGTCTGGCCCTCGAGTGGGACAGGGGGTCGGCCAGCGGCACACAACCCCCCCCACCACACTGCCCTGGAAAAGCCTCCCCCCAACTTCAGCTGTGGAATCAGGCCCCCCATCTTGCCATATTAAGCATTAATGAACCTGAGGTAGGAGATGTCTATTACAAATGTGTACAGCACCAGACACGCTGCCCCCCGGTCCCCCTTCCCTGACCTCAGCTGGGGGGGATTCCCCACGGTCCTGGGCTCTGCCCCGATCCCAGCCCCATGGGGAAGAGATCCCACAGGACCAATAGCCCAGCTGGGATGGGGTTTCCCCTGAATGCCAGGCCCTGCAAAGCCAGCCCGGATTGGGGATTTCCCCCCACCCCATGGCTAGACAAACCAGGCCCCGATACAGGAACGCCTGGCGGGTCTAGGGGCAGCCCTGGCCCAGGGTTTTCCCAAAGTCCTGTTCACTTAGGCCAAGCGACATCCCACAATCCCCTGCAACAGCCCAACTCAACAGGCAGCTAGGCAAGCTGCCAACCGAGAGACAGTCGGCCTACGTCTGGGCACCCTCGCGCCTGGACTGTAGGGATGGGTGAGGGGTCTGTCACTCGGCCAGTTACCCCAGCAATACCCCGCACTGCCATGCGTGACACACCGGCCTCTCTTCCCGGCCCGGGTTACTCCTGGCCTTCAGCACTAGCCCCCCAGAGCGGGTCTCGCCCCGAACCAACGGGCGGGCAGCACAATTCACCCACAGCTCCCCCAGAGCCCCGCATCGCCGGGGGCAGGGCAGACGGTAATTCCACCCCACTGCAGCCAGGGCAGGGCTGGGTTCAGGCTGCGGGATCGGGGAGGCTCTGTACAGCGCCTGGCACAAGAGCTCCCCCACACTGGGCACTGCGGTAATGCACCTAACAGATAACACACAATGCCTGGCGCAAGGGGGGATCCCAGATGCTACCGTAATACACCTAACAGATAACACACAGTGCCTGGCAGAGGGGGCCCCGGTCCAGGACGGAGGTCCTGCATACTGTACCCTGTCGAGCACCCAGCACACTGAGGTCCTGGGGCAGGACCGGGCTCCCAGGTGCTACAAGAGCACAGTCTCCTGCCCCCCTGCAGTTCACTTTCACCACTGCCAGGATCCCATGATGAAGCTAGTTAGTTCCACCTGGCGAATCGTGTCTCTCTCACGCTCCAGCCCGACCTGGTGAGCACGCGCCGAGAGCGGGACTCATCCCCCACAGCAGGGACGCACGCTGCCACCTGGGGCAAAACCTCCCCACCAACACCAGCCCCACGCTCAACTGCTGGCCCCAAAAGCTGGTGCTGCAGCCCGGGGCCCCACCCACGATTAGACGCCGGCCCAGCATGCCGACGAGATCTGAAAGCAGCAGGGCTGTGCTCTCCCAAGCTGCCCGGGGCCCGGAGGAAGCAGTAGTTGCCCTCCAGGATAAAGAGGGTGAATGTCTTCAGCTTCAATACCCGAACGTACGAGAACTGAGGGGGCAAGAGAGCGGGTTGGTAGGTCAGCAGGCTCAACGGCTCCCTCGCAAAGGTGTGAACCGCCCGGAGCGCGATCCACCTGAGCCAATCGCTCCCAGAGGGGGGAGCCTGTTACTCTAACTGGGTGTCAACATGAAAGCCCATGTCAGGGTTAGCTATTTACTCACTTTTGAGGGGGCTAGATTTTCCCCTCATGCAACGAGCACATTAGGAGACTGACTAAATCCCCCCCAAGCAGGGCTCATCCCCTCCAGGAGGGGGCAGCAGGTACCCGTCCCAGCCCCACCACCCCTCCCTCCACCTCCGATTGGTCTCTGCACACGCTGTCCTTCCAGCCCCCTGGGAAGCCACGTTGGGAGAAAGGATGGTGCAGTCTCTCAGGGCACCGGATCAGGACGCGAGGGGGGTGTGTGTGAGCGAGAGAGAGAGATCCATTAGAGGCTCAAACCCTGCTCTGAGGAGGGAGGGTGGGTGAGCGGATGATCGCTAGAGGAGTTGGCCTGGGGATGAGGAGAGAGCACGGTGGTCTGGGAAGCAGGAGAAAGAGACCCGGGGACAGGACAGACTAAGGGGTTCCCAAGGGAGGGACGGACAGGACCCCGGCAAGGGGGGGACACAGCACGCTCCCAGTCAACCCCGTTTCGCAGACGATCTGGTAGAACCGGCCACTACGTGGCAGAAACCCCACGGGACCAGCCCCGAGTCCCGTGTGAAACAGGAGCCACCTGGCACCAGCCTGGTCCCGCCTTATCTTTAGGCACCTGGTCTGCACCATCAGCACCACTGACCCCCCTCCCCTGCCCCACTCTGGGGGGGGCTAGGAGCGGAGCCCCTGGACGCCTGGGTTCCCAGTGTGCTCGGGGAGGAGAGCCTCCAGATGCCTGGGTCCCAGCATCCCGCCCCCAAGGGGAATACAGGCCCGGATGCCTGGGTCCCAGTATCCCAGCCCCTGGATCTCCGTGGGGTGGAGTGGAGTTCACAGGTCAGGTGCCCTCTCATGAGTAAGAATGAGTGCTGGGGGGGCCTCAGCGGTACCTTGCACCCCAACAGCAATAAGGGGGGCTAAATAGCAGACTAATAAGGTGACAATACAGGGGCCCCCTCAGAGCCCGCTGCACAGGGTGGGGGTAGAGCTGGAAAACCAGCATACCCCTACAGCTCAGAGCATCCCCAATAAGTGCCAGAGGGCCCCTCGCTCCCTCCCCTCCAGTGGACAGGCTCCCCCATTCCCCTATCACATAGAAGGGGGCCATGGGGAAATGTAAGGGTCACCATCTGATTGTTACATCCCTCTCCTCCATCATATTGGGGGGGGTGTCTCCCCCTCTCCACATTCCCCACCTCAAGATCACAGCCCACCCCATAAGGGGGAGCAGGGTCCCCCACCAACATCTCCCCAGTCAGGACTGCCCCCATATCAGAGGAAGGGGGCTCAGCACACATCTGAAAGGGGGGTGCCTCCCACAGATCAGAGAGTGGAGGCTCTTCCCTCCCCCCCAAACGAGGGGGCATTGCTCCCCTCCAGCCCAGGTCATGGGGGAGGCGGTCCCCCCCATTCCCAAGGAGAGAATCCCCCCAGGATACCTCCTCTACAGTGGGTGGTTCCCCTATACCTCAGAGGGGATCCCCGTCCTGCCCGCAGCTCAGAAGAGGGCCTGCTATACCTCGGGGGGGGCCCTGCCGGGGGGGTGTCCTTCCCCCCACAGCCCAGTGTGCCTGCCCCAGCCAGGGCACCTGTTACAGAAAGGGTGGGTCCCCCTGTGCCCCACAGCTCCCAACAGAGGAGAAATCCCCCATTCCCCAGCACAGCTCAGAGGAGGGGAATCCCTCCAATAGCCCAGAGGAAGGGGGGTCCCCCGATAGCCATGGAGTCCTCACAGAGCCCCAGAGACAGGTCCCACTCTCCCAGAGCACAGAAGAGGGGGGTCACGGTCCCCCTCAAACCTCCCCCCATACCTGGGGTCCTCCCCATACTCACCAGAAGGGGATTCCCCCCCATTCTCCCCCAGAAGGAGATCAGCACCTCCCATGCCCCCCCAGAAAGGGGTCCCCAAACCCCCCCTACAGGGGGATCCCTCTCCCCCTCATTCCCCCCCAGAAGGGGGAGATCAGGGCCCCCCATGCCCGCACCAAGAAGGGGGATCCCTCTCCCCCCGGAAGTGGGAGATCAGGGCCCCCCATAGCAGCCAGAAGGGGGATCCCTGGCCCCCCGGAAGGCGGAGATCAGCACCCCCCAGTCCCCCAGAAGGGGGATCCCTGGCCCCCCGGAAGGTGGAGATCAGGGCCCCCCATTCCCCCCCAGAAGGGGGATCCCTGGTCCCCCGGAAGGTGGAGATCAGCGCCCCAGAAGGGGGATCCCTCTCCCCTCAGAGGGCGGACACCAGGGCCCCCCCAGGCCCCCTGGAGGGCGGACACCAGGGCCCCCAGAAGGGGGAGATCAGGGCCCCCCATAGCCTCCAGAAGGGGGATCCCTGGCCCCCCGGAAGGTGGAGATCAGCGCCCCCCAGCCCCCCACAAGGGGGATCCCTCTCCCCCCAGAAGGCGGACACCAGGGCCCCCCAAGCCCCCACAGAAGGGAGATCCCTGGCCCCCCGGAAGGCAGAGATCAGCACCCCCCAGACCCTCAGAAGGGGGATCCCTCTCCCCCAGGAGGGCGGACACCAGGGCCCCCCCCAGTCCCCCCCAGAAGGGGGATCCCTGGCCCCCCGGAAGGGGGAGATCAGGGTCCCCCATAGCCGCCAGAAGGGGGATCCTTGGCCCCCCGGAATGGGGAGATCAGGGCCCCCCAACCCCCCACAAGGGGGATTCCTCTCCCCCCGGAGGGCAGACACCAGGGCCCCCCCCAGTCACCCCCAGAAGGGGGATCCCTGGCGCCCCAGAAGGGGGAGATCAGGGTCCCCCATAGCCGCCAGAAGGGGGATCCTTGGCCCCCCGGAATGGGGAGATCAGGGCCCCCCAACCCCCCACAAGGGGGATTCCTCTCCCCCCGGAGGGCGGACACCAGGGCCCTCCATAGCCCCCAGAAGGGGATCCCTGGCCCCCTGGAAGGCATAGATCAGAGCCCCCCCATAGCCGCCAGAAGGGGGATCCCTGGCCCCCCGGAAGGCAGAGATCAGCACCCCCCAGCCCCCCAGAAGGGGGATCCCTCTCCCCCCGGAGGGCAGACAGCAGGGCCCCCTGGAGGGCGGACACCAGGGCCCCCCGGAGGGGGGAGATCAGGGCCCCCCGGAGCCTCCAGAAGGGGGATCCCTGGCACCCCAGAAGGCGGAGATCAGGGCCCCCCCTAGCCGCCAGAAGGGGGATCCCTGGCCCCCCGGAAAGTGGAGATCAGCATCCCCCAGCAGGGGGATCCCTGGCCCCCCAGAAGACAGAGATCAGGGCCCCCCATTGCTGCCAGAAGGGGGATCTCTGGCCCCCCGGAAGGCAGAGATCAGCACCCCCCAGCCCCCCAGAAAGGGGATCCCTGGCCCCCCGGAAGGCGGACACCAGGGCCCCCTATAGCCGCCAGAAGGGGGATTGCTGGCCCCCCGGAGGGCAGCACCAGGGCCCCCCCAGGCCCTCTGGAGGGCGGACACCAGGGCCCCCAGGAGGGAGATCAGGGCCCCCCATAGCCGCCAGAAGGGGGATCCCTGGCCCCCCGGAAGGCAGAGATAAGCGCCCCCCAGAAGGGGGATCCCTCTCCCCCCGGAGGGCAGACACCAGGGCTCCCCCCAGGCTCCCGGAGGGCAGACAGCAGACCCCCTGGAGGGCAGACACCAGGGCCCCCCGGAGGGGGGAGATCAGGGCCCCCCGGAGCCCCCAGAAGGTGGAGATCAGAACCCCCCAGGCCCCCAGAAGGGGGATCCCTGGCCCCCCAGAAGAC
Source organism: Lepidochelys olivacea (assembly GCF_965140295.1). NCBI lineage: Eukaryota > Metazoa > Chordata > Testudines > Cheloniidae > Lepidochelys > Lepidochelys olivacea. The sequence goes on from NC_140433.1 coordinate 14,747,255, forward strand.
AGAGATCAGGGCCCCCCATAGCTGCCAGAAGGGGGATCTCTGGCCCCCCGGAAGGTGGAGATCAGCACCCCCCAGCCCCCCAGAAGGGGGATCCCTGGCCCCCCGGAAGGCGGACACCAGGGCCCCCCATAGCTGCCAGAAGGGGGATCTCTGGCCCCCCCGAAGGCGGAGATCAGGGCCCCCAATAGCCGCCAGAAGGGGGATCGCTAGCCCCCCGGAGAGCGGACACCAGGGCCCCCCAGAAGGGGAAGATCAGGGCCTCCCATGCCCCACCAGGAGGGGGATCCCTGGCCCCCCGAAAGGCGGAGATCAGCACCCCCCAGCGCCCCAGAAGGGGGATCCCTCTCCCCCCAGAGAGCGGACACCAGGGCCCCCCCAGGCCCTCTGGAGGGCGGACACCAGGGCCCCCAGGAGTGGGAGATCAGGGCCCCCCATAGCCGCCAGAAGGGGGATCCCTGGCCCCCCAGAAGGCAGAGATCAGCACCCCACAGACCCTCAGAAGGGGGATCTCTCTCCCCCAGGAGGGCGGACACCAGGGCCACCCGCCGGCCCCCACAGAAGGGGGATCCCTGGCCCCCCGGAAGACAGAGATCAGGGCCCCCCATAGCCGCCAGAAGGGGGATCCCTGGCCCTCCGGAAGGTGGAGATCAGCGCCCCCCAGCCCCCCAGAAGGGGGATCCCTGGCCCCCCAGGTGGGCGGACACCAGGGCCCCCCCCAGGCCCCCCCAGAAGGGGGATCCCGGCCCCCCGGAAGGCGGAGCTCAGGGCCCCCCAGCCCCCCAGAAGGGGGATCCCTGGCCCCCCGGCCCCCCCAGAAGGGGGATCCCTGGCCCCCCGGAAGGTGGAGATCAGCGCCCCCCAGCGCCCCAGAAGGGGGATCCCTGGCCCCCCGGCCTCCCAGAAGGGGGATCCCTGGCCCCCGGAAGGCGGAGCTCAGGGCCCCCCAGAAGGGCCCCCCAGGCCCCCGGAGGGCGGACACCAGGCCCCCGCCCCCCCAGGCCCCCCGCTACCTGCTCCGCCGAGGCCGGGTCCAGGCTCTCCCCGCGGGCCGCCGCCGTCTCGTACTCGTCCTCGCTGTTGCAGCCGGCGCCGCCGCCGGCCTCGTCGCGCTCGGGGCTGGAGCCGGGCCCGGGGCCGCCCTGGCGCCGCCGCTTGCTGTGGCCGGGCCCCGAGCAGCAGCCGCCGCCCCGGGCCTCGCCCGGCCCCAGCAGCGGGGCCCCGTCCAGCCCCGCCAGCGGGTCCCCGCCGCCCCCCGCCCCGCCCGGGCCCGGCGGCGGCGGCGAGCCGGCCGGGGGCGCCCCCCAGCGGGCCGGGGGGGGCGAGGCCCGGGATCGGGCCCCGCCGCCGCGCGGATCGGGGCCGGCGGGGGGGCCGCCCCCGCCGCCGGGCCCCCCCCGCGGGTGCGAGTCCGGGCCGGGCCCGCCGCGCGGGTGGGGGTGCGGGTGGGGGTGGGGGTCCGCGCCGGCCCCCCCGCCCGGGGCCGCGGCGCGGGGGGGGCCCGGCGGGTCCCGCTCCCCGTCCCCCGCCGCCGGGCAGGGCTTCTTCTTGGGCAGGATCGTCATGGCCGGCCGGGAGCGGGGCCGCGGGCGGGGCGGGCCCCGGAGGGGGGGGCGGGGGCCCGGAGGGGGGCTAAGGGGGGGCGGGGGACCCGGATGGGGGGGCTAAGGGGGGGGCTAAGGGGGGGGCGGGGGACCCGGATGAGGGGGCTAAGGGGGGGGCTAAGGGGGGGGCGGGGGACCCGGATGAGGGGGCTAAGGGGGGGGCCGGGGGGGTTGGGGGACCCGGATGAGGGGGCGAAGGGGATGGTGGGGACCCGGATGAGGGGGCTAAGGGGGGGGTCCCGGGGAGACGGGGGACCCGGATGGGGGGGCTAAGGGGATGGGGGGGACCCGGATGGGGGGGCTAAGGGGGGGACCCGGGGGGGCTCCCTCTCCCCCACAAACTCACTGCCCCCCCATGGGGAGGGGTCGGGCGGCGAAAGGACCCCGGGGGGAGGGGGGGGGCAGCTGCCTCGGGCGGCCGGACGCAGACGAATCAACCCCTCGCTCGCCCGCTCCTTCCCCCTCCCCCGCCCCGTTGCGACTTTTTGACCCTTCCCGGCTTCCGCGACAGCCCCTCGCGCTCGGCCCCGGCCTAGTGTCAACATCAACACAGCCGGCCCCTGACCCCGAGCGCTCACTTCCGCCGCCACGCCCCTTAGCAACGCCGGGGGCGGGGACTAGGCACGCCTCGGCAACGGCCCAGTTTTCACTCGCTGCCGCGCGCGGCCTGACGCTCATTGGCCAGAGGTTGACGGGCCCAACTATCTGATTGGCCACGGCTCAGCGGCAAATCAAGAGAGGTCCCACCCACCCCCGTTTTCTCACTCCAATACCCTCTCCCACAGCCCATAGCAACGACACAGCGGAATGCGGGACCTGGGCCGCCCTTAGTAACAGTGAATTGTCTGATTGGCTCAGAGGTGAAGGTCTCCTTTCTGATTGGCCGAACAGCACGGAACCGATTTCTGATTGGCTCAGAGGTGGAGGACTCATTTCTGACTGGCTGAGAGACAAGGAACCAATTTGCACAGAGCTGCAACGCAAAGGAGCCATCTCTGATTGGCTGGGAGACGGAGACGACGTCTCTTATTGGCTACGAAGGACCTACCCTCGCTTCTGATTGGCTGTTGGACAGGCTCCACATCTCCAATTGGAGGACGCTCACTTCTGATTGGTTGGACATCAGAGGGCAGCTCTCTGATTGGCCAAGAAGAAAAGCCTCCGTTCTGATTGGGTGGAAGGCGTCATCCAGTCAAAGGCCCCCTTCCCCTCTTGCCTCGCCCTGCCCTGGAGGAGCCAGCACAGTGGCTGCTCTGATTGGCTGAGGTGGCTGCCACTCAAATATAGTCCCACCCCTTTTTCTCACCTATTAACCCACTCGACCACCCACCCAGCCAGCCCCAAGGGGCAGTAGAGAACCCAGGAGTCCGGGCTCGCAGGCCCCACCCCCATCCCAGAGCTGTGGGGAGAACCCAGGAGTCCGGGCTCGCAGGCCCCGCCCCCATCCCAGAGCTGGGGAGAGAACCCAGGAGTCCGGGCTCGCAGCCCCCGCCCCCATCCCAGAGCTGGGGAGAGAACCCAGGAGTCCGGGCTCGCAGGCCCCGCCCCCATCCCAGAGCTGTGGGGAGAACCCAGGAGTCCGGGCTCGCAGGCCCCGCCCCCATCCCAGAGCTGGGGAGAGAACCCAGGAGTCCGGGCTCGCAGCCCCCGCCCCCATCCCAGAGCTGGGGAGAGAACCCAGGAGTCCGGGCTCGCAGGCCCCGCCCCCATCCCAGAGCTGGGGGGAGAACCCAGGAGTCCGGGCTCGCAGCCCCCGCCCCCATCCCAGAGCTGGGGAGAGAACCCAGGAGTCCGGGCTCACAGGCCCCGCCCCCATCCCAGAGCTGGGGGGAGAACCCAGGAGTCCGGGCTCGCAGGCCCCGCCCCCATCCCAGAGCTGGGGAGAGAACCCAGGAGTCCGGGCTCACAGGCCCCACCCCCATCCCAGAGCTGGGGAGAGAACCCAGGAGTCCGGGCTCACAGGCCCCGCCCCCATCCCAGAGCTGGGGGGAGAACCCAGGAGTCCGGGCTCCCTTACATCCCCCTCCCCGAGCCACCCCCTGCCCTGGGTACGTTGGAGCTGGTGCCCCCCACTGGGGCCCCCCGCCCCGCCCCCCCAAGGAAAGCCAGGAGTCGGGGGTCTGAGTTTCAGCACGTCTCATTGTATTTGCTCCAGCGACAGTGGGGCCGCTGTGGGCTCAGGGCAGCCCCTCGCCCCCCAGCTTCCCTGCCCCCTCCCGGCCTCTGTCCAACTCCCCCCACTGCGCCCCACATGCAAGGTGCTTCAAAGTCGCCTCTGGCCTCGAAGGGGTTAAACTGCCGAGCTCCCCGCCCCAAATCTGGTCACTTTTATTCTCCCCCCTGTGGACACAAAGGGGAACCTGAGTTGAAGTGATTTGATCAGTCACACACTGAGTCAGGGAGAGGACCCAGGAGTCCGGGCTCCCAGCCTCCCCACCCTCCCCACCAACCATTAGTACCCACTCCCCTCCCAGAGCCCCGGAGTCCTGGCTCCCAGCTGCCCGCACTCTAACTTTTCCTTTCATCTTCATGTAGACTAGGAGGTAAATTGAAGGGGGAGGTGTGGGGTGGGATCCCCACCCCCAGCCGAGGCACCCCCCTATAGCGATGCCCTCTCGGGGACGGGGTATATTGCTTTGTATGGGGGGGGCGGTGCAGCAGAGTCCATGTCGCCCCCCTGTGGCCATGCAAGGAATTGGGCGTTGCGCTATACAACCAATGAGGTGGCTGCTCCCCCAGAGCCCGTGGTGGGGCTAGGGGGCACCTACCCCCTCCCCGGTTCCTGTGGGCCATTCCTCGGGGCTGTCTGTCCCCCCGCTTGCCATGCTAGGGGGTGCATGCATTGGTCGGGACCCCCCCAGCTGTTACTGCTGGGGGGCAGGGGGCGGAATACTGCTGCCATTCTTATCAGGGGCACAACAGACCTGCAGGCTGCTGGCGGGGGTGGGGGTCTGAGACCCCCCACTCCCCTCCCAGAGCTGGGTAGAGAAGCCAGGAGTCCTGGCTCCCAGGCCCTCCGCTCTAATCACTAGACCCCACTGCCTTCCCCAAACTGAGAACCCAGGTGTCCAGCCCACCCCCGAATGCCTAGAACGGCACCCGTGAGGCGGATCGCGAGGTGGCCGGCGTCTGGGCAAAGGCGCGACATTAGCAGAGTGTGTCCTTGGATTCGGCGTCCGCTCCCTGTCGATCTTTGTGCCTAGGCAAGGTCCTGGGAAGGAGGGCGGGGAGGTGGAATTTGGGGGGGTCGGGTACCCCCCTTTCTGCTCCCCCACACAGGTGCCTTCCCACTGAGTCTAGACCGGAGATGCATGCAGGCATGGACAGTGCCCCCCGGTGGTGGAAGAGACACATGCATAGATTTCGGGGGACGGGGGGGACTGCAGTGAGATCTGGGTGCGGCCCCCTTGGGAGCTGTGGGGTGGGGAGTAGGTGGGTCCACTGGGACAGGTCCAAGGCAGTGGGGAAGGGACCTAGGAGTCTGGCTCTGCAGGTCCTTCGTTCTGATCTACTGCAGTGCGTGTTGGGGGGTGGGCACTGGGCTATATGGACCCCACTCCCCTCCCAGCACAGGACATACAAGGGCTCTGGGTTGAAGAGTTTTCTTGCCCACATTCCCCTGGGGTGGGGGCATGGGGTTGGGGGGGGAAGGCTTTAGCCAGGTGCCGTAACCTTCCGCCCCCCTCGGGCCGGCCCTGGAAGTCGTCCCGTTTGCCCGTCTTGCATAGCTGTCCCCGAGATAGGGCTTTGATTCAAACAGAGAGCTGAGGGGGCGTTCGAGAGGAATGGGCTGGGGGGCAGGACCTGGGCGTCCGGGCAAGGCCGTGTCCCTCGGCGGGTGGCACCTCAGCGTTTGTGTTGCTACAGTGGCGGGACCCAGGCATCCGGGCGAAGTCATGCACCTAAGCGCGGGGGGTCGAGAGGCGTGTGGGGGGGCTAGGTGTCCGGGCTAGGCCTTGGTCCTGTGGAATTCAGGCGTCCGGGACAAATCCAGACCCCCAGGCAGATGCCACCACCCCAGTGTTTGTGGAAGACGATGTCCCTGGGACCGAAGCCGCCGGGCGAGGACATGCACCGAAGCAGGGGGACCCAGGCAGCTGGGGGACCCAGGCCCTTAGGCAGCTGGCGCCCCAGCGTTTGCGGAAGACAATGCCCCTCGGCATGTGTAACCCAGGAGTCCCCCCACAGCCGCTCCATGCTCTGCCCTTACAAGGAGGAGATCTTGACCATGCGGTGGGGCAGGTAGGGGGCAGGCAGGCTGGAGTTGGGCAGGGCGCAGGGTGAGGGGGGACGGCTCTCGGGGGTGTTGGCGGGGGGCGTGGGGATGCTGGTGAGAGCGGCCGCCAGGTCCACCCCATCGTAGTCCAGCGTCATGTTCTCGTGGGCCTTGGCGTTCAAGCTGGAGCGGCTGTGCGGAGGGAGAGAAGAGAGAGAGAATGAACCCAGGCGTCCTGGCTCCCAACCCCACCCCCCCAGCTCTAACCACTAGGCCCCACTCCCCTCCCAGAGCCGGGGAGAGAACCCAGGCGTCCTGGCCCCCAACCCTCTTGCTCTAACCACTAGGCCCCACTCCCCTCCCAGAGCCGGGGAGAGAACCCAGGCGTCCTGGCCCCCAACCCTCTTGCTCTAACCACTAGGCCCCACTCCCCTCCCAGAGCCGGGGAGAGAACCCAGGCGTCCTGGCTCCCAGCAGCCCCCGCTCTTCCTCATTTGCCCACTAGGTGGCGGCAGATACCAGCATCCCCCCTAGTGGGGGCTTCCATCGCCTCTTGGTCAGACGCCCCAGGACCCTTCCCAGCTCAGCACCCCCCGCGCCCCCCATTCCTCCACCCCCTCAGGCCCCCAGTGCGGGGCGCGGTCACCTCTGGGGGGCGGCGGGCCCCGTCTGACCGTGCAGCGTGCCGAGCTCCTGGGCGCTGGTGCGGCTGGCGGAGGCGGTGGAGGGGGCGGGGCGCAGGGCTCGGCGCGGGGGGGCCCGGCGGGGGCAGCAGGACCTGGTGCCGCCCTGCTGGGAGGAGACGGAGGTGCTGCGGCTGGTCCGGCCGCCCACTGAGCCCCCCAGGCCGGCCTCGCTGCACGAGCGCTCGTCCGTGAAGTCGTGGCTCTGCGGGGGGGGAGGGGGGAGATTCAGCCTGGCCCACGGCCCCCCCAGCCGCCCCCCCGCCGCCCCCCAGCCGCCCCCCTCACCGTGGTCCTCTCCAGGCAGCGCAGCAGGTGGTGATGTTGCTGTTCGAAGGTCGAACGATTCCTCACAGCCAGGGCGTCCTGTTTCGCGGGGGGGGGAGATCAGAGCTAGGCAGACACCCCCTTCCGGTGAGCGGGGTGAGTGGGAGGGGTAGCAGAAGGAGGGTTGGCGGGGGGCGCGTTCAAAGGGTGACGCTCGGTTCTGCAGTCCTGTGCGGGGGTAAGGCCAGGAGGGCGTGCGACTGGGCGTGGGGGGGTCCGTGCAGCTGGGGCAGTGTGTGGAGATGGGGGGGTGCCCAGGGAACGGGGGGGGTGCCGGCATGAATGCCATTGCGTGTGTGCAAAGTGTGAGGTGAGTGTGCGTTGCACAATGATGGGTTTAGTGCAAGCAGGTGAGGGGTGAGGGTGAGTTGTGACCGTGTTAGTGCAAACGTGTGGCCAGTGTGCTTTGGGACTGTGCATGTGTGAAGGGCGAGTGTGCACTGTGGTTGTGCATGGGAGGGTTACTGCAGTTGTGAGTATGTGAGGGGTGAACGGGCAGCCAGCGTGCACTGGGGTTGTGCGTGAGTGCAACAGTGCGAGCGGTGAACGTGCCGCGTGGGCCTGCTGAGTGTGCACGGTCACGTCCGTGCAACTGAGGCGCTGGCGTCATGGTGAGTCAGCGACGTGCGAGGGGCGAGCGTGCGAGGGGCGAGGGTGTGGGGAGTGCTTTCCTGCCACTCAGCCAGCGTGTGCTGTCACTGTGCACGGGCATCAGCGACTGCAACGGGGCAAGCGTGCGAGGGCCGAGCGTGCGAGGGCCGAGCGTGCAAGGGGCGAGTGTGCGAGGGGCGGGAGCAGGTACCTCGAGGCCCCCGTCCCGCTTGTACTGCAGGAAGGCGTTGGTCGTGGTGCTCTTAGCCAGCCGGATCCGTGCCAGGCGAACCTTCTGTGGGGGGCGGGGACAGGGTCAGAGACACAGACACAAACCTCCCCCCCACCCCCCTTCCGGCCCCCCAGCCCCGCTCCGCACCTCAGCCCCACAACCCCCCTCCCCCCGGCTCACTCTCCCCTCCCCACATCCCCCTCCTTTGCCCAGGCCGCCCCCTCTCCACCTGCCCCGTGGCCCCGCCGTGGCCCCCCAGACCTGCTGCGCCCGGCGTTTGTCCGCCCGCTGGTTCTGGTGGTAGATGCGGCTGAAGTTGGAGACGATGACGGGCACCGGAAGTGCGATGACCAGCACCCCGCTCAGCGAGCAGATGGAGCCGAAGATCTTCCCGGCGATCGTGCTGGGAACCATGTCCCCGTACCTGCCGGGGGAAAGGGAGGGGGAAGCAGGAATGGGGCAGAAGCTCAGCTTTCGGGGGGTGAAAAAAGTACGTTCCCAGCCCCTGCGGTCGGGGAGAAAACCCCCAAAATGTGGCCCTGCCGGAGTCTGCCGAGAGCCTGAGCCGGTCACTCGAAGAGGTGTGAACTGCCTCGTGCATCTCACTCCCCGCTGCTCTCGGGCCCCTCCCCGGCAGGGTGGGGAAGATGCCGAGATGCAGCCACCTCGGGGGGGGGCAGCAGGGGACAGCCGCGTATAACACCACGCCGGGATGGCTCTCCCCACGCTGAGATGCAGCTGCCTCTGGGGCAGGGCGGTTGGGGACCAGCCACCCGTAACGCCGCATGAGGATAACAGGCGGCAGAAGTGTTGCAATTCGTAATGGACCGGTTGGGAAAGCGAAATTGCTTGTGGAGACGCTGTTAATCCACGTCAAGCGAGCGGCGATTATATAATAAAACACAGGCCCCAACACCATGACTTATTTAACGGGCTGAGAATCAATCAACGGCTCGGCGTGCGGCTCCGAGAACCCAGCACACCCCAGAGACCGGCGACGGCATCCCCGTTACGGGCAACACAGGGCGCAGAGATGCGGCCACCTCTGGGGCGGGGCAGCTGGGGACCAGCCGCGCACAACGCCGCAAGGGGACGGCTCGCCCGGCACGGACATGCGGCCACCTCTGGGGCGGGGCAGCTGGGGACCAGCCGCGCACAACGCCGCAAGGGGACGGCTCGCCCGGCACGGACATGCGGCCACCTCTGGGGCGGGGCAGCTGGGGACCAGCCGCGCACAACGCCGCAAGGGGACGGCTCGCCCGGCACGGACATGCGGCCACCTCTGGGGCGGGGCAGCTGGGGACCAGCCGCGCACAACTCCGCAAGGGGACGGCTCGCCCGGCACGGACATGCGGCCACCTCTGGGGCGGAGCAGCTGGGGACCAGCCGCACACAACGCCGCAAGGGGACGGCTCGCCCGGCGCGGACATGCGGCCACCTCTGGGGCGGGGCAGCTGGGGACCAGCCACGCACAACGCCGCAAGGGGACGGCTCGCCCGGCGCGGACATGCGGCCACCTCTGGGGCGGGGCAGCTGGGGACCAGCCACGCACAACGCCGCAAGGGGACGGCTTGCCCGGCGCGAACATGCGGCCACCTCTGGGGCGGGGCAGCTGGGGACCAGCCACGCACAACGCCGCAAGGGGACGGCTCGCCCGGCGCGGAGATGCAGCTACCTCTGGGGCAGGGCAGCTGGGGACCAGCCGCACACAACGCCGCAAGGGGACGGCTCGCCCGGCGCGGACATGCGGCCACCTCTGGGGCGGGGCAGCTGGGGATCAGCCGCACACAACGCCGCAAGGGGACGGCTCGCCCGGCGCGGACATGCGGCCACCTCTGGGGCGGGGCAGCTGGGGATCAGCCGCACACAACGCCGCAAGGGGACGGCTCGCCCGGCGCGGACATGTGGCCACCTCTGGGGCGGGGCAGCTGGGGATCAGCCGCACACAACGCCGCAAGGGGACGGCTCGCCCGGCGCGGACATGTGGCCACCTCTGGGGCGGGGCAGCTAAAGAAGAATTTGATAGTCAGTGGGAATTCCAGGGAATTTTAGCTGGGTGGTGGCTTGTTATAACTGGCCAGGAAACTGGGATCCCCCTGCTGAGATCCCTGCCCCGCAGCACGGCACCCCCCAGCGCCCGGCCCCACTGCCAGGGGAGAGCGCCCCTGCCCAGCCCCCGCAGCACGGCACCCCCTAGTGGCTCAGTGCAGACCCCCAGACAAGGGCAATGTATGGGGGGCAGGAAGGGGATTCTGTGTTCTGTGCGGGGGAGGGATTCTAAAGTGGGGGAGGAATCAGGAGCCCCCCTCCCCCCTCGTGTGCCTCTGGGCTGGCTCCAGAGAACATGAAATATTCACAGGTCCCAGCGCGGAGCCGGTCCGCTTGGCAGCGAGAGGTTGCTGTAACCTTGCACTGCGGTGTGGGCGGGGGCCCTGGGGCTGAACCAGGGGTGGGGGGAGATACCACACTGGGGGGGCCTTGGGACTGATCTGAGGGGGGGCAGGATACCAGTCTGGGGGGGGACCTGGGGCTGATCCAGGGAGGGCAGAATAGCAGGGTCTGGGGGGGGACCTGGGGCTGATCTGGGGGTGGGGGGCAGGATACCAGGGTGGGGGGGAATGGGGCTGACCAGGGTACTGAAGGATGCTCCTTGGACCCGGGGGGGGGAAGGTTGGGGGGGATCTGACAGCCCCGACCTCCCTGTAACTCCACGGGGCGGCGGGGGGGTGTGTGTGAGCTGCCCGGGGCTGGAGATGCACAGGAATGGGAGAGCAGGAAGGGGGCCCCACCCTGCTTCACCTAGGGGGCAGCAGCGGGGCCTGGAAGGTGCCTGGGGTGGGGGGGATCCTGCCATGAAACAAAGTTGGGGGGCTGGATTAGGCCCCAATTCGCCCTGGAGCAGATGAGATCACGACCCCATGGCAGACGCGCAAAGAGCCAAAAAACCCAGGAGTCCTGGCACCCAGCTCCCCCTGCTCTAACCCACCAGACCCCCCTCCCCTCCCAGAGCCAGGGAGAGAACCCAGGAGTCCTGGCCCTCAGCCCCCCTGCTCTAACCCACCAGACCCCCCTCCCCTCCCAGAGCCAGGGAGAGAACCCAGGAGTCCTGGCCCTCAGCCCCCCTGCTCTAACCCACCAGACCCCCCTCCCCTCCCAGAGCCAGGGAGAGAACCCAGGAGTCCTGGCCCTCAGCCCCCCTGCTCTAACCCACCAGACCCCCCTCCCCTCCCAGAGCCAGGGAGAGAACCCAGGAGTCCTGGCCCTCAGCCCCCCTGCTCTAACCCACCAGACCCCCCTCCCCTCCCAGAGCCAGGGAGTCCTGGCCCTCAGCCCCCCTGCTCTAACCCACCAGACCCCCCTCCCCTCCCAGAGCCAGGGAGAGAACCCAGGAGTCCTGGCCCTCAGCCCCCCTGCTCTAACCCACCAGACCCCCCTCCCCTCCCAGAGCTGGGGAGAGAACCCAGGTGTCCTGGCGCCTCTCTATTCCCTTCACCATGCAGACACATCTCCTCCAAGCCCCCATTCAACGTGGTGGGACCCGTCACTCAATCCAGGCTGTTAACACTTGAACCTAGTGACTGGGGAGAGCGACTTTCCTCCCCTCATCATTGCAGCGTGAACCTCCGGCCAACCTGCCTACCCCAGGGCCCAGCCCCCTCCTGCTCCTGCCCTCCGCCTTACCCACAGTGCATCTCTTCCACACGCCCTGGTGTAATAGTGACCCCCTGCGGAGCACGAAAACCCCACGGTGCCCCCTGCTGGGAAGTAAGGGAAGGACAGTTTGTGTGGTGACCTGGGGATTGTGCGTGTGTCCTTGCTGCCCCCTGCTGGGGGGCTGAGCCCTGTGCTGTTTATTTGGGGGGGGACCCAGACTCCTGCTAGGGTATTACAGCCCCCCCCCCAGAGCAGGGTGTGAATCCCAGCGTCCGGGCCAAGCCCCATCTCCCATGAGTCTCTCCTGCCTCCCGAGCAGCCTCTGCAGAGGAAGAGACTCGATGGTCCCCCCTCAGGGTCCGTCCCAAACGGCTGGTCCCAGCCGCTCTGCCCCAGAGGTGGCTGCATCTCGGCGCCGGGCCAGCCAACCCTTTGTGGTGTTATGTGAGGCTATTCCCTGCTGCCCCACCCCAGAGGTGGCTGCATCTCAGCGCCAGGCGATCTGTCCCCGTGCAGCCCACTGGGAGGCCCCGCTGAAGGCCCAGTGTGGGTAGATTATCCGGGCAACTCCGCTCCTGCCAGAGGACAGGGGAGAGGATCCTGGAATGGGCCCCTCGCCCCGTCCTATGCACACCCAACCCCCCGCACACCACCCCCTCCGGCTCAGGCACCGGGGGTGGTCAAGACTCATTTAGGAGCTCAAAACACAGCCGCTAATTACACCTCAAATAATGAGCACCGGGTGGTGGGGGCTGGGAGCCAGGACTCCTGGGTTCCCTCCCTGGCTCTGTGGTTCGCCCCAGCAATGATGCAGTAAGAACCAGCAGGAATCCGGGGGCTGTTAAAGAGACATGCAGTGCCCCTCACTCCCGACTCGCAGCCCCCCGCCAGCCCGGCCCTGCCCCCCCAGCCCTGCCGGTGCCCCTCACTCCCGACCCGCAGCCCCCCGCCAGCCCGGCCCTGCCCCCCCAGCCCTGCCGGTGCCCCTCACTCCCGACCCGCAGCCCCCCGCCAGCCCGGCCCTGCCCCCCCAGCCCTGCCGGTGCCCCTCACTCCCGACCCGCAGCCCCCCGCCAGCCCGGCCCTGCCCCCCCAGCCCTGCCGGTGCCCCTCACTCCCGACCCGCAGCCCCCCGCCAGCCCGGCCCTGCCCCCCCAGCTCTGCCGGTGCCCCTCACTCCAGACCCGCAGCCCCCCGCTAGACCGGCCCTGCCCCCCCAGCCCTGCCGGTGCCCCTCACTCCCGACCCGCAGCCCCCCGCCAGCCCGGCCCTGCCCCCCCAGCCCTGCCGGTGCCCCTCACTCCCGACCCGCAGCCCCCCGCCAGCCCGGCCCTGCCCCCCCAGCCCTGCCGGTGCCCCTCACTCCCGACCCGCAGCCCCCCGCCGGCCCGGCCCTGCCCCCCCAGCCCTGCCGGTGCCCCTCACTCCCGACCCGCAGCCCCCCGCCGGCCCGGCCCTGCCCCCCCAGCCCTGCCGGTGCCCCTCACTCCCGACCCGCAGCCCCCCGCCGGCCCGGCCCTGCCCCCCCAGCCCTGCCGGTGCCCCTCACTCCCGACCCGCAGCCCCCCGCCGGCCCTGCCCCCCCAGCCCTGCCGGTGCCCCTCACTCCCGACCCGCAGCCCCCCGCCGGCCCGGCCCTGCCCCCCCAGCTCTGCCGGTGCCCCTCACTCCCGACCCGCAGCCCCCCGCCGGCCCGGCCCTGCCCCCCCAGCTCTGCCGGTGCCCCTCACTCCCGACCCGCAGCCCCCAGCTCCTCTCTTTCGCTCTCCCCTCCCCCTGCTGCTGCCCCGTGGGCTCTTAGGAAGAATTACGACCTGAACAAATGTTTGCATTCTGGGCTATCCAGCCCACTGCAGATGGCACCAGCCGCGCCAGGCCCGGCCTCCTGCCCACAAGTTCCCCCACTCCAGTGCTTTGCCCTCCACTGTCCTTCCCGAGCCAGGAGAGAACTCAGGCGTCCGGGCTCCCAGCCCCCCTGCTCTAACCACCAGCCCCCACTCCCCTCCGAGAGCCGGGCAGAGAACCCAGGCGTCCGGGGTCCAGCCCCCCCTCCGCACCTCATGCACTTCCGCCCTTTCCCAGCCTATTCTGAATCGGATGCATGTGGGAATTCCCCAGGTTGGATTCCCACTCTGCTCCCAGGAGCCCCAAGAACAGCCCTGCTGGTGCCCCACGGACCCAACGGGGGCAGTCAGTCATTTGCCCAAATTTCCTGGCCATGGTAGAGTCCGGGCCCGGACTCCAGGGACAATAACTCAAAAACCCGAGAAAAAAGCCCTCAACAGATGGCGGGGTCGGTTCCGAAGCGTCCGGCTCTCGGATCCCCCCGCCTGACAGGGCCCAAACGGGATCCCGGGAGAAAGCGGAGCCGGGGGCCCAGGGCTGAGCGGTGGGGGGGCCGCAGGGCGCAGACTCACCCCAGCGTGGTCATGGTGACGATGGTGTACCAGAAGGCGGCCGGGATGCTGGTGAAGTTGGTGCTGCGGGTCCCTTTCTCGGCGTAGAACATGACGGTGGCGAAGATGATGATGGCCATGGTCAGGGAGAAGAGGAGGAAGCCCAGCTCGGAGGCGCAGCTCTTGAGGGTGTAGCCCAGGATCCGCAGGCCCTGCGAGTGCCGGGAGAACTTGAAGATGCGGAAGACCCGGAAGACCCGCAGGGTGACGAAGGCCCCGCTCACGTCCTCGTTCTCCGGCATCACCAGCCCGATGTAGTAGGGCAGGATGGCCACCACGTCGATGATGCTCATGACGCTGCGCAGAAACTGGCAGCGGCTGGGGGCGGCGAAGAGCCGGAGAAGGTACTCGCCGGTGAAGATGAGGACGCAGGCCGTGTCCATGCAGGAGAAGGCCAAGGGGAAGCGGTCGCCGCAGGGCTGCTGGCGCTTCCGGCCGGGCGGCGGCTGGCAGGGGATGGTCTCCACCACGTTGGCGATCACCGAGACGGCGATGAAGAAGCCGGTGACGTAGTAGAAGACCAAGGCCACCGTGCTGGTGTGGGGGTTCTCGAAGGCCCGCCACAGCCGCTGCCGGACGGTGCTGTCCGGCGGCAAGGAGAGGTCGGTGGCGCTCTCCGCTTCTTCGTCCTCGGCCAGCCGCTCGGCGTTCTCCTTCTTGCGGTCGCGATATTCCTCCAGGCAGCAGTCGCCGATCAGCTCCGGGATGATGCCGTAAAAGCTCAGCTCCTCGTCGAAGGCCTGGATGCACTCGTGCCGGGGGTAATGCAGGTGGCCGGTGCGGTAGAAGTTCAGGACGTGGCGGAAGATCTCCGGGTCGCGGTCGAAGAAATACTCCCGGCTGTCCTCGTTGTAGAAGAACTCCTTCTCCGAGCTGCCGAGCAGCGTGTCCGGGTACCGGTCCAGCGTGTTCTGCCAGGTCTGGAACCGCCGGCCGCTCACGTTCACCACCAGGATCTCGTCCCCCCGGGGTCGCTTGACGCTGGGTGGTTTGGGTATCGGCTTCTTGGCCAAGGGCAGCCAGCCCACGGCGGCCGCGCGGGCGAAGGGCAGCCAGGTGGCCACGCCGGCCGCCATGGTGGCCAGGCGCGGGGGTCGCCGGGGCAGGGCAGAGGCGTCAGCTCGGAACGGGGAGGGCGCCAAAGCTGGAGGTGCCCGGGGAGTGGCCTTGGGACCCAGGAGATTGGGGCGCCGGCAGGAGGGGGGGTCGTCTCCAAACTTGGATGTGTCCAAGGGAAATCGGGGCAGTTCTCAGGACCCAGGAGATGGGGGAAGAAAGTCTCAGGACCGGTCTCAGGACCCAGGGCTCCGCTAACTGCGGGTCCCCCGTGGGAACCTCCCCACCCCGCCTGCCCGGGGCTCAGCTGTCTCCGAAACACAAGCCCCAAGCCGGCGTGTTGCTGTGGGGCACAGAGCCAGGGTCTAGAGGGAGAGACGAGTCGCTCCTGGTCACGGTCTCAGGTACCCCCCCGGTCTCGGCTGTCCCCGGAGGGGGTGCTGCTGTCCCAGCTGAGGCCTGGTCTCTCGAGGCATCGGGGGGGGGGGGTTTGGGCCTCTCCACGCCGCTGGCTCTTGGCAAAGGGGGCCGAAGGGCTCGGCAGCCCAGCGGGGGGCGTCTCAGGGCGCTGCGGGCAGGAGAGAAGAGACGTGAGAAAGAAAATCAAGAACTGCAGATTGGACACCTCAGCCCGGACGCCTGGGTTCTCTCCCCTGCTCTGGGAGGGGAGGGGGGTCTAGTGGTTAGAGGACGGGGGGGGGCTGGGAGCCAGGACTCCTGGGTTCTCTCCCCTGCTCTGGGAGGGGAGGGGGGTCTAGTGGTTAGAGGACGGGGGCGGGGCCTGGGAGCCAGGATGCCTGGGTTCTCTCCCCAGCTCTGGGAGGGGAGTGGCGGCTGGTGGGTAGAGCGGGGGTGGGGGGCTGGGAGCCAGGATGCCTGGGTTCTCTCCCCAGCTGTGGGGGCTGGTGGGTTGGAGTGGGGGACCCCCGGGGGAGGGAGGGGGTCAGTCCTAGCCTAGCAGTGGGGGAGGGGTGTTTTTGATTCTTACTCAAACCCCTTTTCCCGGGGCCCAGCCCCTCCCCCCATTGCAGGGGACAGGAACTGCTCCATGTGGGATGGGGGGGTGTCAGGAGGGGCCACCGGACTCAGGGACACCCCAGCCCTGGGGTGGGTATGGGGCCAGGGCGGGGGGCACATGCAGGGGGTGGGGGGCAGGTCTGGGGGGGCAGCTACCAGAGGTGCTGGAACTAGGGGGGCTGGGGGGGCTGCCGTACCCCCCCGGCTGTAGGTGGTTTCCATCCTATCCAGGGTTTGCAGCTCAGCTCTCAGCCCCCCCCCCCCCCCGCACTGTCCCAGTGCCCCTGGCAGACGCGGGGGGACAGATCCGGGGGCTCGGGGGGGGGATCCGCTAAGGGGGCAGATCCGGGGCCTCGGGGGGGCGGATCGGGGGGGGCCGATCCGGGGGCTGGGGGGGCGGATCCGGGGGGGCAGATCCGGGGCCTCGGGGGGGCGGATCTGGGGGGGGCCGATCCGGGGGGACAGATCCGGGGGCTCGGGGGGGGCGGATGCGGGGGGGGCAGCTCTCACCTCTCCCCGGCGGCCGCGGGCGGCGATCCGGGCTCGGGGCTGGGGGGGTCCCTGCCCCGCCCCCCCCCAGGCGCATCGCTCCGCGGGCTCCGGCCGGGTGTGGGTGAAGCGGGTCCCGCCTGCATCAGGCGGCGGGGGGGGGATGTACCGGCTTTTATAGCGCAGCGGCGGCTGCCGGGTGGGGGGAAGGAGGGGGAGGGGGGAGGGAGGGATCTGTGGGGGGGAGATAGATCCATAGGGGATGGGGAAAAGAGATGGGTCTATGGGGGGGAGAGTTGGATCATGGGGTGGGGGAGGGATCTATAGCCGGTGGGGAGGAGGGATCTATAGGCGGTGGGGATGGATCTATGGGGTGGGGGAGGGAGGGATCTATAGGGGGTTGGGAGGGATCTATCAGGGGGAAATGTGGGGGGCAGAAGGGGAAGGGGGGAGCCGGGGGATTGAAGGGGCAGAGATGAGGTTGGAGGAGGGGCACCCCCAGGGCGGGGATGGGGGGGTCCAGATGACCCAGAGCAGAGGGAGCATTTGGGGGACTGAGCCCGGAGGGGGGTGGAGTCACCGGACCCCTCCCCCACAACAACTCCAGGCAGCTGAGGAGCGGTCCACAGACTCAGAGCCAGGGAGAGAACCCAGGAGTTCTGGCTCCCAGCCCCCGTCCACACCTGACATATCTGGGGGTCCCAGCAGGATCAGCACACGGGGTTAGTGCCCCTCACTCCCGACCCGCAGCCCCCGCTAGCCCGGCCCTGGGCCCCCCCAGCCCTGCTGGTGCCCCTCACTCCCGACCCGCAGCCCCTGCTAGCCCAGCCCTGGGCCCTCCCAGCCCTGCCAGTGCCCCTCACTCCCAACCCGGAGCCCCTGCTAGCCCAGCCCTGGGCCCCCCAGCCCTGCCGGTGCCCCTCACTCCCAACCCGCAGCCCCCGCTAGCCCAGCCCTGCCGGTGCCCCTCACTCCCGACCCGCAGCCCCCACTAGCCCGGCCCTGGGCCTTCCCAGCCCTGCCGGTGCCCCTCACTCCCGACCCGCAGCCCCTACCAGCCCGGCCCTGGCCCCCCCAGCCCTGCCGGTGCCCCTCACTCCCGACCCGCAGCCCCCGCTAGCCCAGCCCTGCCGGTGCCCCTCACTCCCGACCCGCAGCCCCCGCTAGCCCAGCCCTGCCGGTGCCCCTCACTCCCGACCCGCAGCCCCCGCTAGCCCGGCCCTGGGCCTTCCCAGCCCTGCCGGTGCCCCTCACTCCCGACCCGCAGCCCCTACCAGCCCGGCCCTGGCCCCCACAGCCCTGCCGGTGCCCCTCACTCCTGACCCGCAGCCCCCGCTAGCCCAGCCCTGGGCCTTCCCAGCCCTGCCGGTGCCCCTCACTCCCGACCCGCAGCCCCTACCAGCCCGGCCCTGCCCCCCCAGCTCTCTGCGACTTACCAGACTCCCCACCCCCACGTGCCCCGAGTTGCCAGTGTCAGAACAAACCCTTAATCAGCACATGGGAAACACGCAGCACTTAGAGCAAATCGATACCCAGAGCGGCTAAGAGCTGTTCAGTGAATGGGCTGAGAGCCAGGTCTGCGGCCTGGGCATGGGGGCACCGGCAGGGCTGGGGGGGCAGGGCCGGGCTGGCAGGGGCTGCGGGTCGGGAGTGAGGGGCACCAGCAGGGCTGGGGGGGGGCAGGGCCGGGCTGGTAGGGGCTGGGGGTCGGGAGTGAGGGGCACCGGCAGCGCCGGGGGGGCAGGGGCTGCGGGTTGGGAGTGAGGGGCACCGGCAGCGCCGGGGGGGCAGGGGCTGCAGGTCGGGAGTGAGGGGCACCGGCAGAGATTGGGAGTCAGGAGCTCAGGGCCGTTGGACCAGCCCCCTGCCCTGGGGTAGGATCAGGGCGGGTGCCCCTTAGAGGGGACAGGCCCCATGTGCCCTTCTCTGCTCCCCCAAAGCAGCCACCCCTCCCCCTTTCCCTGCTTGCGGCTGAGCCCGGTGCCAGCCACGGGCGTGAAGCAGGAATCTCACGACAGCTCCAGCATCAGGACCCTTCAAAGGCTCCCGGTGACAGGCGGGTGATGGTGCCCCCAATACGTCACCCGCCAGCGAGACGCGCCCCAGAAAAACAACCTGCTGCCAGAGAATCCAGCCCCCGCTCCAGCCAACAGCCGAGCCAGGGAGAGACCCAAGCATCCGGGCTCCCAGCCTTCCCGCCCCTGCTCTAACCGCCAGACCCCACTGCAGGGCAAAACGTTCTGAGCCTGTGACTTGCTGTTCATTCTGCCATGACCCCAGGCGGGTGAAATCTCCGCTGCCCTGATTCCCACCCCGCCCCCCATCCTCACACCTGCACCTTCAGTGCGGGAGGTCCCGAGTGTCCGGGCAGCTGCCCCACCCCAGAGGCGGCTGCATCATCGCACAAGGTCTGCCGGCTCTGGGGACAAAGGCCTGTGGGCCCATTGATGGTCGACTTTGCTCAGGGAAAGAGGTAAAAGTGTCTGTACCTTGTTGATCCCATGGGCCCATTTACCCTGGTGTCCTGGCTAAGGTTGATTTTCCCAAGGGCCCTGCACCCCCAGCCAGACACCAAATATCCTGCCTCCTGCTCACCCTGCTGCAGTGGGATCCAAGTTCGATACCAGCCCGGCTCTGGGATGAAATCCAGTGGCCGGTAGTTCCGCAGGCCCCCCCACCAAGGGAGTTTCCAAACTTATCAGCTGTTTGGTCTCCTTCCAGCGCCCCCTGCTGGCAGAATGGCAGAGATCTATGGGGGCTGAGGACCCAGGCGGGGGGTCTTTGCCCTGTGCCGACACCCCGCCCCCCCCAAGTCCTGCCTCCCACCCCTCCCCCTTCCAAATAACAGACATTCACTTCTTGCCAGAACTCACCTCTTTATTGTGCTTTGTAACTTTTTGGACAGAATTTAAGCTGCCACGTGACTGGCTGATGAAAAGCTGGCCTCCCATTGGTCAGGAGGGTTCTCTGTCCCGCCCCCTTCCCCCCAGGCCATTGGATTGTGCGGAGGAAAAATAGTCTATAAATAAGACGGGGGGCGGGGCGGACGGTACAGCGGGTGGGGGGGGGCCAGGGCCGGGCTGGCAGGGGCTGCGGGTCGGGAGTGAGGGGCACCGGCGGGGCTGGGGGGGGCCAGGGCTGGGCTGGCAGGGGCTGCGGGTCAGGAGTGAGGGGCACCGGCGGGGCTGGGGTGGGGCCAGGGCCGGGCTGGCAGGGGCTGCGGGTCGGGAGTGAGGGGCACCGGCGGGGCTGGGGGGGGGGCAGGGCCAGGGGCTGCAGGTCAGGAGTGAGGGGCACCGGCGGGGCTGGGGGGGGCCAGGGCCGGGCTGGCAGGGGCTGCGGGTCGGGAGTGAGGGGCACCAGCAGGGCTGGGGGGGGGCAGGGCCAGGGGCTGCAGGTCAGGAGTGAGGGGCACCGGCCCAGTTGCGGGGGAGGCGGGGCCCCACCCCACACAGCTGGGGCGGGGGGCATTGGTGACATCACCAGCCCATACATCGATATTTCATTGTTTTCCTTCCCCCCGCTGGACGCCCCAGGAGCGTTGGCGAGACGGGCGGGGGCGGGATCCTTTCTGGGCAGCACGTTGATGCCAGTCTGAGTCCGCCCCCCAGGCTGCCAGTGCAGAGATGCGGCCAGCTCTGGGGTGGGGGCGGGCTGGGGGCCAGCCCCCTATAACACCATGTGGGGACGGCTTGCCTGGCGCCAAGGCGGGGGCCGCGCTGGGCCGGGGGCTGGGAACAGCTGCCCGGGCCCTCCAGGATGGTGAAGTTACCTAGAATCGCCCCAGGGGGAATTAACCCCGGACGCCTCGGTTCCTGCCCTGACTGGGGCTTCGGGGCCCAGGGTGGAGGAGTTTAAGGACAAACAAGATTAGGGCATTTCCCCCCCCAGGAGAGCGCCTGCCCCTCTAGGCCCCCCGCTGAGCCCCCCACCCAGGCCCCTGCCCCAAGGCGCCCCCCAGCCCTGCCAGAGAACAGCAGCCCCTCCCCAGCCCCCCCCCACTGACACCGGGAGCCAGGGGCCAAGTCCACGTCTTTATTGTCGCCGTAGCGAGTCGCGGCTCACGTCACCACCCCCTTAACCCCCCAGAGCCGGGGGGGCAGGGAAAGTGCAGTCAGAAGATCGGCCAGGCCCCCCACCCGAGCCAAATATACACAGCACGTCCCTCGGGGCCCCCATCGCACAGAGGCGAGCGGACTGGGGGGGGGACTTGCATTGGGACACATGTGGGAGGGGCTGGGGGGCAGAGCAAGTCCAGGGCAGGAAAGGGGGGTAAAGGAGGCGCTACCCCACGGGCAGAAGGGAGAACCGCCAAAAGATGAATAGGGGCCCCTCATTCCCACCCCCCAGCCCCACGGGTGCCCCTCACTCCCACCCCCCAGCCCCCACCCCCCAGCCCCACCGGTGCCCCTCACTCCCGCCCCCCAGCCCCACCGGTGCCCCCCGCTTTCCCCTGCTGGTTCCCCCTCCTGCCAGGGGAGGTAGCACCATGAAACCTCGCCTCTTTCCCGTGCTTCTTAGAGGGCCGGTGACCCGCCCGCCAGCCCCCCAATCCAGGGATAAAGTCTGGGGGTGGCGGTGGGGGGTGGTGTGCAGCTCGAAAGGGGCAGGATCTAGGCTGGGGGAGAAGGGGTTCAGGTACCCAGAGGATGGGGGGGAGGGAGCTCAGGTGGGGACAGGGCCCCCCGCCGGCTGGGAGGGGCTAGAGGCAGATGGGGCAGAGGACGATGAACCATCAATGGAGCTGGGAGGACGCGAAGGGTTAAAGGTCCTGTCCCCACATAATGTGGGGGGGGGGTAGGAAGCTGCTGGCCAGGTGGGGGGCAGCGCTTGAAGCAAGGGCATGGGGTGCCCTGGGAACAGGCAGGTCTTGCCCCTGGCCCCACCCCCTGGTGTAGTGGGGGGTCAGCAGGCCCCGCCAGGGTCAGCACTGGCGGGGGCGGGCGGGGGGAGGGGGACGCACTCCTTGCTGAGCCGCACAATCTCCTGGGACAGGACCTCCAGGTGCTGGAAGAGACGAGGGGAGGGGTGAGGGGCAAAGAACCCAGGAGTCCGAGAGCCCCTGCCCCCCAGGGGAGAGCGCCCCAGGGGGAGGGGCTCTCCCCCAGCAGGTGGGGACAGGCACAAGAGGGTGCTTGCCCCACGCCCCTCCCCTCCCCCGGACTCTACCCCCACAGGCTCCGCCCCTCCCCAGGACTCCGCCCCCACAGGCTCCGCCCCCTCACCTTCTGCAGGTGCATGTTCTTGGTGAGCTGCTCCTCCAGCAGGTTCTGCAGCTTCTTGTTCATCTCCCGCAGGTTCTCGTCGCCCGGCTTCACCAGGTCCCGCAGGACGCTGCCCAGGGTGCTGCGGTCCAGGGGCCCGTGGGCCGCCGACACGTCTGGGGGGCAGACGGGGGAGGGGTGAGCCAGCCCCCCACCCAGCCCCCACAACACCACAGCGGGGGGGCTCTCCCGGCGCCGGACAACCAGCTGGGATCGGATAGGTGGGGCGGGGGGAGGGAGCCAGAAAGATAGGACCCAGGTGTCCTGGCGCCCCTCCTCTGACCACCAGCTCCTCCCCCCAGAGCCGGGGAGAGAACCCAGGAGTCCTGGCTCCCAGCCCCCCTGCTCTAACCGTTCTTGCACAGTGGTGTTTAGTGGCTTGGGGGGGCTGGGAGCCAGGACGCCTGGGTCCCCCCCACGCAGGGCAGGGCAATGACAGAGGAAGGGAAGGAGCAGGGAAGGTATTTTTAGCCATCATTAAACATTCAGGGCCGGAGCCGCCCGCTGCCAAGCCGAGGGGAACACGACCCCACTGCAGCTATTTACACCCAGGGCTGCGGGCCAGAGCCGCCCGCCAAGCTACCGCTCCCGGCTCCCTGCCCCGCCCCAGAGGGGGCTGCATCTCCCCCTGGGGCAACAGACCGGAGGGCGCAGCCCTGCCCACTTCCAGCCCAGGAGGGCAGACAGAGGTGATCTAATTGGGGGGCCCTGGGCAAACGCTGGGCCTGCCAAGCCCCCCTCCCCGCAGCACAGCGCCCAGCCCTGCCCTGCGAGAGAGGGCCCCCCGCAGCACCCCCTGGGCAGCCCTGTGTCCCGGGGAGCGGCTCCCACCCCGCTCAGTGCGGGAGGCACCCAGCTGCGGGGGGCCGGGGGACGCAGCGCCAGGCCTGAGCCAGGCGGGATCGATTCCCGGACCCACCTCTGGCCCAAGGTGACCGAGGCTGGAGGGAGCGGAAGGGGACTCGCCCAGCAGCCCTTGCGGAGCCGCGGGCCGGGGAGAACTCCAGGGTGCAGGGACCCGGCCCAAGGGTGGGGAATGGGACATGGAGCCTTTCCCCTGTAGGGGGCGCCGACTCCGAACTGCCCCCCAGCGGGGGGGCGGCTGACGCAGGGGGCCAGGAAACAGGACACAGGGCAGCAGAGCGCTTTGCTTTCCTTCCATATCAACAGAAGTGACTTGAAGAAAACCTGATGGGGCTGCAGCCACCTCTGGGGTGGGGACCTAGGAACGGCCACATATAAACGCCACATGAGGAGGGCTCATTTGGTGCCAAAATGCAGCCACCTCTGGGGCAGGGCATCTGGGGAACAGCCACACACAACACCACACAGGGGTGGCTTGCTCAGGAAGGGTTGGGGGTATGCAGGGCCCATCCCTCCGGCCTCAGGGCTGGAGGGGGTGACCAGCCTTCCCCAGAGCCCCGTGGAGGCCCCCAGCAGACATCCAGGGCGGCCGACACCTGCACAGTCCCGCTGGCCATGCCCCGACCTGCCGCCCCCACCGCACCTGAACTCACCGGGGGGGGGGGAGAAGAGGAGAGTGGGGCAGGGGTTTCCCAGCATGCCGTGCAGCAGAAGGCCTCCCCCCTGCCCTGGCTGAGATGGGACACCGTCACGGCTCCCGGCCTCGCAAAGTCTGGGACGGCTGGCGATGAACCCAACCCACTGGGACAGGGAGAAACCCCCAGCCCCCATTCCCCTCCCAGAGCCAGAGGGAACTCAGGAGTCCTGGTGCTCAGCCCCCCCGCCCCCAACCACCAGACTCCGCCCCCTCCCGGACACCGGGGTCCTCACCGATGCGACTGTCCATGACGTAGGTCTCAATAATGGCACTCTTCCGGCACAGATCCTCCGCCATCGAGGCGCTGCTCACCTCCAGGTGCTTCACCTGTGGGGCAGGTCAGAGCCGGAGACATCGCCCCTCACTCCCGACCCGCAGCCCCCAGCCCTGGTCCCCCCCACTCCCCAGCACCCCCCGTGGGGCGGGGCCGGTACCTTTTCCTCCAGCATCCACTTCTCCTGCTGCATCTCCGCCAGGCGCTGGAAGAGCTCCGAGATCTCCTCGTCCGACAGGTCCGCGGGGCGTTGGGACTGGGGGCTCCCCGTGTTGGACTGGGGGGCAGAGAGAGGGGGGAGGGGCTGTCCTGAGTGCTGACGGGACCCCCAGGGAGGGAGGTAACAGGGTGTGAGGGGCGGGGTTTGCAAAGGGGATGGGGCCTGGGCATAGTCTGAGGGAAGTGGGGGATAGGGAGTGGGGAGGGGAGGAGCCCTAGCATCAGGGGCGGGGCTAGCAGCAGTGGCCACACCCCCCCAAGCAGGGAGGGAGGGGAGGAAGGAGCAGAGGGCTGTTGGGAGCCCGCACAAGAAGCCCCACCCCTTTAGGAGGGAGGGGGAGCAGAGTGTGGGGGCGGGGCTTGGTACAATAGAGGCCCCACCCCCAAGCAGGAAGCCCCGCCCCTCACCTTGGTGCTGCCGGGCCCCGACCCCTCCTTCATGATCTCCCGGTAGCTGAAGGACGAGATGCTGCTGCTGTCGCCCGTCTGCACCCGGCTGGGGGAGCTCATCTCGGCCAGAACCAGCTCCTCGATCCCTGTGGAGACAGGGCATGGAACCCAGGAGTCCAGGCTCCGCCTCCCCCCCAGAACCGGGGAGAGAACCCAGGAGTCCGGGCTCTAAGCGGCCGCACCCAGGGCTCGTTCGGCCAGGTGACAGGGGGACGCGATGAAGGCTCTGAGCTCCGGGGAAAGAGGAATGAACGGGTCAGGCCCAGCAGGCAGCCAGGCCGGGAACGGCGCGTCCGCGTCCAATACTTGATCTCCCGTTTTCTGCTTTTCACTTGACCGTGGCAGGAGCGTTTCTGCATCTCGCCGGGGGGCTGCCCCCCCGCCCCGAAAGCCACTGAGTCAAACACACTCTCCTCTGGGGTGATCCCCACGTCCCTCCCTGCTCTAAAGCTTGCTGAGCTCTTGGCCTTCAGGGACATCATGTGGCGAGGAGTTCCGCAGGCTCCGCCTTTGAAACTGCCCCCTTCTGCGACGCCTTGGCAGACTGGAGAATGGTGGGGCTGCCCCCAATGGTGGAAGAGGGAACAGTGCACAGGCTGTGCTCCCATCGCCCCCTACAGCCCAAGACCACCGCAGATTCGCTGTGCGCCTGTCCCCTCCAGCTGCCTCGCCCCAGAGGCGGCTGCATCTCAGCACCAGAGCAGCCGTCCCCGTGTGCTGTTGTGTGTGGCTGTTCCCCAGCTGCCCCGCCCCAGAAGCGGCTGCATCTCAGCACCAGAGCAGCCGTCCCCGTGTGCCGTTGTGTGTGGCTGTTCCCCCGCTGCCCCGCCCCAGAAGTGGCTGCATCTCAGGGCCGGATGAACCACGTTCATGCAAAGCAGCGTAGGAAGGGACTTGGAATCCTTCAGAAGCAGGAGGTTGAGGGGAAGGTCCCGTGTCCCGTTCCCTGCCCCCCTGGGCCAGCCAGTCCCCAGCCCTGGGGCCAGCGTCCTTCCGCGCTCACCCGTCCGGGTCTTGCTGTTGGTCAGGATCTCCTGCAGTCGCTCCTGCAGCTTATCCGCCCGCTTCCTCTCCAGCTGCAGCTGCCGCTTCAAGTCTTTGAGCTACGGAGAAGGGGGGCAGCGAATTGAAAGGGCCGGCGGGCCCGGTGGCCTGGGGGCGCAGCCCTGTGCTGAGGGGGTGGGGGGATGGGGCAGGAAGCAGGGACATTAATAGGGGAGCGCACCGCTGTTTAACCCCGTCTCCCCTCTGCATGGCAGCAGCTGGAGGGGGCCTGGGGGCCCCATGACCTGCCAGTCCCCCCCCCCGACTGCAGTGCATCAGAGGAGCGCCCGGGCTCCGTCCCGGCTTGGAGGGCGTGGGGATCAGGACTCCTGGGTTCCATGGGCGGGGCCGGAGGGGGCCACTCACACTGGCGCTGCCTTTCTTCTCCAGGATGCGCTGTCCGTCCATCGTGTCCTTCACCTCCTGCCAGAGATGGGGCGGGATCAGTGTCACCCCCAGCCCCGCCCCGCCCCGGGGGGCTCCGGGGCCGGAAGGGAACTGGGGCAGCCCCTCACCTGTCTGAGCCGGCCGATCGTGGCCACGTGCTCGTCCCGGGAGCTCTCGGCCACCCGCAGCTGCTCCCTGGCGGCTTCCGCCTCTTGGGCCTTCAGCTGAGGGGAGGGAGAAGCAGCCCGGGGTTAACAAAGGCCTGCCTGTCCCCCAGATGATGCAGCCACCTCTGGGGCGGAACAGCTGCGTATAGCACCACAGCGGGTGAGCGCCTCGGCTCGGAGATGCAGCCACCTTTGGGGCAGGGCAGCTGCCAGTCGTACCTTCAACTCGGCCCCGTGGTGCTCCTTGCACACTCGAAGCGCCTCTTCGTGGTCACGCTGGTGCTTTTCAATCAGCTCCTGCAATGCAAGACGGAGACGCCCGGAGTGAGAACGGCCAGGGATATGGGGGGCGGGGACGGACCTGGGGCCGGTCCCCTCCAGGGGCCGCTGGCTCCCACCCGCCCCAGGGCAAGCGACAGGAATGGGACCCGGGGCCTCTCCCACCTCCGCTTCCTTGAGCCGCCGCTCGAACCAGCCTTTGGCCCCGTCCATGGACTGGATTTGCAGGCGGAGCTCCTCCACCGTCTGCCGCGAGCTCTCCAGCTCCCGGCTCCGGGCCTGCGGAGAGAGCCACCATCACCGCCCGCCCCTCAGGCGGAGGGGCAAGGTGGAGATAAATCTCTGCACTAAGCATCTTCCCGTAACTTCCATGACTGTGTTCGGTCTCTATTTTCACACATCTTTGTATCAGACCCTTATGCAGAAAACGTTGAATTGAGCCCTGGTCCAACGTTCGATAAAAACGTCTTTTCGCTCGGCGTAGAATAAGATGCCCCCGTCCCTCTTAATCAATTGCCCTGTGGAACGAGCGAGGGGGGACTCATGTGAGCCCACCCAGCTGGGGTGGAGCCCATGGGGCTGAGATGCAGCCAGCTCTGGGGCGGGGAAGTGGGAACAGCCGCACACGCCGCCGCACGGGGAAGGCTCGCCCGGCGCTGAGATGCAGCCAGCTCTGGGGTGGAGCAGCTGTGTGTAAAAACTCTGGTCCGCACAGGGCTCCCCCCCAGCACCTTCTCCTCCTTGAGCTGCCCCCGCAGCTCCTCCTCGTGGCGTTTCTTCTCCTCGTGCAGCTCCCGCAGCTCCCGCTCGTAGCGCGCCCGGACGCCCAGCACCTCCTTCTCCTGCTGCACCCGCAGCACCC
This sequence comes from Lepidochelys olivacea, assembly GCF_965140295.1. NCBI lineage: Eukaryota > Metazoa > Chordata > Testudines > Cheloniidae > Lepidochelys > Lepidochelys olivacea. The sequence goes on from NC_140433.1 coordinate 14,774,084, forward strand.
CCAGCGCCTCCTGGTGCCGCCCCTTCTCCTGCTGCGTCTCCACCGCCATCGCGTCCAACATGGACTTCCGCTTCTCTGCGCTCTGTGGGGAGGGACCCCGCTGAGCCCCCCCGCGGCCAGGGGGGAGAGACCGCGCCGAGCCCCCCCCCCCACGGCCAGGGGAGAGCCTCCCCCCGCGGCGGCCAGGGGAGAGCGCCCCCGTGGCCAGCCCCCCAGGGACTGGCCGCCCCAAGGGACTGGCCCCACTGAGGCCCCCTGCAGCCAGGGGAGAGCGCCCCCCGCCGAGCCCCCCGCCCCCGCGGCGGCCAGGGGAGAGCGCCCCCGTGGCCAGCCCCCCAGGGACTGGCCGCCCCAAGGGACTGGCCCCACTGAGGCCCCCTGCAGCCAGGGGAGAGCGCCCCCCGCCGAGCCCCCCGCCCCCGCGGCGGCCAGGGGAGAGCGCCCCCGTGGCCAGCCCCCCAGGGACTGGCCGCCCCAAGGGACTGGCCCCACTGAGGCCCCCTGCAGCCAGGGGAGAGCGCCCCCCACCGAGCCCCTCCCCCCCGCGGCCAGGGGAGAGCGCCCCCGTGGCCAGCCCCCCAGGGACTGGCCCCACTGAGGCCCCCTGCAGCCAGGGGAGAGCGCCCCCCGCCGAGCCCCCCCCCCCGCGGCCAGGGGAGAGCGCCCCCCCCGAGCCCCCCGCCCCACCTCTCACCTTCCTGGCCTCTTCTAGCTCCAGCAGCAGCTTCTCCTTCTCCTGGCCCAGCTCCTGCAGTTGCTCTAGGAGGCGGCTGTTGGCTCGGACGGATTCCTGGAGTGTGTGGGGGGCGCGGGGGGGGGAACGACACAAACCAGGCCCCGATAAATCTGCTGCCCCCCACAGCTCAGACAGGGCCACGAGCGGCCGGGCCAGGGGACAGCGACACCCCAGCTAGCCCGGGGCCCTGTCTCCCGGAGCAGCCAGTGTGGCAAGTTCAGGGCCAACAAACGGAGCAGGGCGAGTCTGGGGAAACCCCGGCTGACAGAGGTTTCTGGGTTGCCCTGAGCCACTCGTGCTAATCGCTGGGCCTGACCTCTAGCTGCTTCTCTGGCCTGTCTGTCGCCCTGGGACGAGGAGTTCCGCAGGTGAACGCAAGAGCGTGGCTTCCCGGGGGCATTAACTGGTGGCCTGACCCTTCCATGGGGTAACCCCCTGGTTTGGGGATCCTGGCAAAGGGCAGAGTGGGCTGCTCCTTGATTGGGAACCTGGAGCCCACCCCCCATTGATAACTCAAACTGGTGCCCTCCGGGGGCAGAGCAGGGCCCTGCAGGCCCCACGGGCGGCGTGAGCCCTCCCCAGGTGTCCCGTCTCCCCCCACCTGTAGCTGGGTGTTTAGGTCGTCCCGCTGCCCAGCCAGCGCCTCCTTCTCTCTCTCCCTCTCCTGCAGCTCCAGGCCGAGCGCCGCGCTCTGCTCCCGCAGCAGATTCAGCTCCTGGGTCTTCGACGTCTGGATCTGAACAGCAGGAGAGGAAAGACGCTCGGCCTGGGGAACTACCCGCCACCGGCCCGCGGACGGCAGACCAGCCCCCACCCTGCTGCGCTTGACCAGGGCCAGTTAACTCCGGCATCTCCGAGGACAGGGAAGGAACCCAAGTCGCACTGACACTGGGAACCCGCCCTCAGCTACGGCACACCCCACAGCACTGGAAAGGGTCGGGAACGCCCAGACAGCAAGTGAGGGGTGCGGGCGCCAGCTAACGGGGGAGTCCCCAGTGGCTGGGATAAGGGGAGGGCTGAGCGTGCCAGAGCCTGGGGGACACAGACCGGTGGGGGCGGGGGGAGACTGCCCCCCTCCACCCCGGGGATAAGGGCAGAGAATAGACCAGAGGGGACACGGACTCCAGACGCAGGGAGAAACGCGGATTTCCCAGGCCAGGCGCCGACAGAGGAAAGAATCCAGCAAGCAGGAGAACCAGGGCATTCAGCACAAGAGCATCACACGCCTTTCCTCGGAGCGCGGCCAACACGGGAGGGCTTGCCCAGCGCGGAGACCAGCCGCCTCTGGGGTAGGGAGCAGCCGCCTAGAACGCTGCATGGGGACAGCTCCCCGGCGCGGAGATGCAGCTGGCTCTGGGGTAGGGAGCAGCCGCCTGGAACGCTGCATGGGGACAGCTCCCCGGTGTGGAGATGCAGCTGGCTCTGGGGTAGGGAGCAGCCGCCTAGAACGCTGCATGGGGACAGCTCCCCGGCGCGGAGATGCAGCTGGCTCTGGGGTAGGGAGCAGCCGCCTAGAACGCTGCATGGGGACAGCTCCCCGGCGCGGAGATGCAGCTGGCTCTGGGGTAGGGAGCAGCCGCCTAGAACGCTGCATGGGGACAGCTCCCCGGCGTGGAGATGCAGCCGGCTCTGGGGTAGGGAGCAGCCGCCTAGAACGCTGCATGGGGACAGCTCCCCGGCGCGGAGACCAGCCGCCTCTGGGGTAGGGAGCAGCCGCCTAGAACGCTGCATGGGGACAGCTCCCCGGCGTGGAGATGCAGCTGGCTCTGGGGTAGGGAGCAGCCGCCTAGAACGCTGCATGGGGACAGCTCCCCGGTGTGGAGATGCAGCTGGCTCTGGGGTAGGGAGCAGCCGCCTGGAACGCTGCATGGGGACAGCTCCCTGGCGCGGAGACCAGCCGCCTCTGGGGTAGGGAGCAGCCGCCTGGAACGCTGCATGGGGACAGCTCCCCGGCGTGGAGATGCAGCTGGCTCTGGGGTAGGGAGCAGCCGCCTGGAACGCTGCATGGGGACAGCTCCCCGGCGTGGAGATGCAGCTGGCTCTGGGGTAGGGAGCAGCCGCCTGGAACGCTGCATGGGGACAGCTCCCCGGTGTGGAGATGCAGCTGGCTCTGGGGTAGGGAGCAGCCGCCTGGAACGCTGCATGGGGACAGCTCCCCGGCGCGGAGACCAGCCGCCGCTGGGGTTTCGGGCAGGCAGCGAAGGAGAATCCCGGCCACAAATCAAACCCCAGCTGGGCGCGAGACGGGGTCAGAGGTGCCCCAGCTGCGAGTCCCGCAAACTGGGATTTGGACCAAGACCCTGAGCTCGCGCCCCCGGAAAGACTTAGAACAACTGCCTGGGGGAATTAATGACTCCCCCCGACGCCCGGCCATGACTGCCAGGGGAGAGAGCCCCCTGCCGAGCCCCCCACCCTGCTCCCCGCCCCACGGCACCCCACCCCCACCCAGCGCCCGGCCCTGACTGCCAGGGGAGAGAGCCCCCTGCCGAGCCCCCCACCCTGCTCCCCGCCCCACGGCACCCCACCCCCACCCGGCCCTGACTGCCAGGGGAGAGAGCCCCCTGCCGAGCCCCCCACCCTGCTCCCCGCCCCACGGCACCCCACCCCCACCCGGCCCTGACTGCCAGGGGAGAGAGCCCCCTGCCGAGCCCCCCACCCTGCTCCCCGCCCCACGGCACCCCACCCCCACCCGGCCCTGACTGCCAGGGGAGAGAGTCCCCTGCCGAGCCCCCCACCCTGCTCCCCGCCCCACGGCGCCCCACCCCCACCCAGCGCCCGGCCCTGACTGCCAGGGGAGAGAGCCCCCTGCCGAGCCCCCCACCCTGCTCCCCGCCCCACGGCGCCCCACCCCCACCCGGCCCTGACTGCCAGGGGAGAGAGTCCCCTGCCGAGCCCCCCACCCTGCTCCCCGCCCCACGGCGCCCCACCCCCACCCGGCCCTGACTGCCAGGGGAGAGCCCCCTGCCCCAGCAGGTACCTGCTCTAGTGCGGCTAGATTGGTTCTCAGGGCATCGTTCTCAGAGAGAATCGTCTCTACTTGCTCCTGGCTCTCTGCGCTCTGGCAGGCCACCTGCCCCCGGGGGGCACGGAGCGGGGAGGGGGAGACGCCCCAGAGACAGAGGTAGAAAGAGAAGAGATGCAGGTTAACACAGAGAACAGCCGAGAAGGAGGAGGAGGAGGAGGAGATGAACGGTGGCAACGCATCCCTGCCAATTCCCCATCTGGTCCTCAGTTTCCCCAGCTGTACCTCACGTGTAACACCACTGCTGTCCTACGGCTGGGGCAGGACAGGGCCACCACAGCCGGGAGACGGCGCTGTTTGTACGTTCACGCAAAGACGCAGCAATCAGGGTTAAAAAAAACCACTAAGAAAATATCCGTGAACTGCAAAATTCAACATGGGACCTGGGGTTGGCGTGAAACAAGATCAACTTCAAACCCCCAAGAAACGAAGAGCCCAAACCCCGACGTGAAACGCAGAACACGCCCCAGCCCCACGGGGAAACGAAGGGCCGAAAGGCCAGGCCCCCCGTGACACCCAGACCAGCAGGGAAAGGGGGCGCCGGACCGTGGCCGTGAAACGGGGTTAACGAAACACAGACAACAAGGGAAAACCCCTGGGGGGCGAAGCGGCTGCCCGTGGGAACCCACGGGAAGGGGCTGGTCATTTGTGAGGAAACAGGAACCCAGCAGACGAAGCAGAGGGAGGAGAGGGGAAGAACCAAAGCTGGGCTGGGTCCTGCCCCCCGGCTGCCCAGCCCTGGGGAGGTTAGATAAATGAGGGGTCGGGGGCTGGTTCCCCACATGTTGCTCCCAGGGAGGCTGCAGGGAAGCGAGAACGGCTGCTATCCTTGACACGGCCCTGGAGGGGACCAGATCCCAGCCCCACCCAGAGGACCCAGGAGTCCAGGCTCCCAGCCCCCTCTCCAACCAGCTAATCCCACTGCCTCCACCCCGGGGAGGGAGCTCCCCGGGGGCTCACCTGGTCCTGCAGCGCGTGAAGGGCGTCCGCGTGCTCCCTCTGCCGGCTCTGCAGCTGCTCCTGCACCTGGGCAGCGCTCTGCCGGGGAGAGGGGGAAGGGGTGGGACAGAGCCCCCCCAGGATCCCTCCCACAAACCACCCCCCGCCTCCTGCACACCCCTGAACCCCCACGTACGGAGCCCCTCCCCACCCGGCCCAGCTCCTCCCCGAACCCAGAGCCGGCCGGCCGGGGGCTCACCTGTGCGGCTGCCTGCAGCTCCTGGTGCAGTTTCTGGTTGCGAAGCTGCAGCGATTTCAGCTCCTCGTCTCTCCTCTGCTGGACCTCCGCCAGCTTGGTCCTGGGGGAGGAATTCCGGGGATGGGGCCCCTCACGCTCAGGGAAGGGGAGAGAACCCAGGAGACCGGGCTCCCAGCCCCCTGCTCTAACCACTAGACCCCACTCCCCTGCCAGAGCCGCAGGGGAGAACCCAGGAGTCCAGGCTCCCAGCCCGCACCGCCCTGGCTGATGCCATGGCCAGTCAGGGCTGAGCACAGCCTGCCCCCCAGCCGCAGGCCCCGAAGGAAGGGGACATTCCCAGGTGCCCGGCGGGTGGCTGCCGACACAGGCCCCTGCGGACAGCAGCTGCTGCCGCCCACCCATGCGTGAGATGCGGCTTATTCCACCCTATTGATCTCGGGCCGTTACGATACGGTGCCAGGCTGTGCCAACCGCAAGCCGAGTGAGGCCTCACCAGGACCCAGGAGTCCGGGCTCCCAGCCCCCCGCTCTAACCACGAGATCCCACTCCCCTCCCAGATCTGGGGAGAGAACCCAGGAGTCCTGAGGCCAACACAACAGGGTGGGAGAAAACGATGGACTTTTAACCATTTCCTTGACGCCCTGCGGGACCAGAGGCAGTTTGGAGCAGAGGGAGTAAGAACTCTGTGAGTCCATCCCCTGAGCTCGGGGGGGGGGGGTCCCCTGCGCCCCCTGCTGGAGGAGGGGGTGGGCCCTGAGCTGGGGGGGATCCGTGTCCCCCTGCACCCCCTGCTGGATGAGCTGGGCCCCGCGCCGTGTCCCTCCCCGCTGGGGGGCCGGACGGAGGCAGCCAGGGACCACGCGGGGGCCCGGCCCCAGGCCCCGGCAGGCTCGGGGGCGTCTTGCCTGCGGCTCGGGGGGGGGTTGCCCGCGGCTCGGGGGGGGGTTGCCCGCGGCTCGGGGGGGGGGTTGCCCGCGGCTCGGGGGGGGGGGGTTGCCCGGCCGGTGCAGCCACATCTCACCTGCTGTCGTTGTAGAGGGCTTCCTTCTCCCCCTGCAGCCGCCGGAAACTAGGAGACAGACGCCGACAGTCACCCACCACGCAGCGGGGGGCCTGGTTATGGGGTGCGGGGCCTGTCCCCTCTTGGGGGCCCCGGCTCCCCCGCTCTAACCACCAGCCCCCCAGAGCCAGGGAGAGAACCCAGGCGTCCTGGCCCCTACCTCTCTTGCTTTTTCTTCAGTTTCTCAGCGAGCTGCAGCGAGGGAGAGAGGAGGGGGACGCCGTCAGGAAGGGGTCACCACGGAGCCCCACCCCACCCCACAGCCCCCCCGCCCCCCGGCTCAGGGATCCAGGGTCCCACTCGCCTTATTCAGCTCGTCCTGAAGCTGGGAGATCTCCACCTGCTTGGCCACCTGGGGAGAGAGCAGGGGGGGTCAGAGCCAGGGGAGCCCCCAGCCCGGGGCCCCCCCACCCCTAGGGCCGCGCCCCCCGCTGACCTCCAGGCTCTGCAGCTGCTCCCGCAGCAGCCTCTTCTCCTCCCGCGCCGTCTCCCACTTCAGAGCCAGCTCCGAGGGCAGGGGGGGGCCGGGGCTGGCGCCCGGCGTAGGCCCAGCCACGGCCTCTCCGGCGGGGCCCTGAGCTTGGGGGGCGTCCCCCTGCCCCTCGGCCTGCCGGGCCACCTCCTTCTCGAAGCGCTCCTGCAGGGCTGTGGGGATCCGGTTACTGCCCCGCTCCCGCCCCCCCCGCCTGCCCGCCACCCCTCATTGCCGGGGAGAGCGCCCCCCGCCCGGCCCCTCCTGCCAGGGGACAGCGCCCCCCGCCCCTCTCCCCACCCACAGCGCCCCATGGCGCCGGCCCTTCCTGCCAGGGGACAGCGCCCCCCACCCCTCTCCCCACCCACAGCGCCCCATGGCGCCCGGCCCCTCCTGCCAGGGGACAGCGCCCCCCACCCCTCTCCCCACCCACAGCACCCCATGGCGCCGGCCCTTCCTGCCAGGGGACAGCGCCCCCCGCCCCTCTCCCCACCCACAGCGCCCCATGGCGCCGGCCCTTCCTGCCAGGGGACAGCGCCCCCCGCCCCTCTCCCCACCCACAGCGCCCCATGGCGCCGGCCCTTCCTGCCAGGGGACAGCGCCCCCCACCCCTCTCCCCACCCACAGCGCCCCATGGCGCCCGGCCCCTCCTGCCAGGGGACAGCGCCCCCCGCCCCTCCCCCCACCCACAGCGCCCCCCGCCCAGCCCCTCCTGCCAGGGGACAGCGCCCCCCACCCCTCTCCCCACCCACAGCGCCCCCCGCCCGGCCCTTCCTGCCAGGGGACAGCGCCCCCCACCCCTCTCCCCACCCACAGCGCCCCATGGCGCCGGCCCTTCCTGCCAGGGGACAGCTCCCCCCACCCACAGCGCCCCCCGCCCGGCCCCTCCTGCCAGGGGACAGCGCCCCCCACCCCTCTCCCCACCCACAGCACCCCCCGCCCGGCCCTTCCTGCCAGGGGACAGCGCCCCCCGCCCCTCTCCCCACCCACAGCGCCCCCCGCCCGGCCCCTCCTGCCAGGGGACAGCTCCCCCCGCCCCTCTCCCCACCCACAGCGCCCCATGGCGCCGGCCCTTCCTGCCAGGGGACAGCGCCCCCCACCCCTCTCCCCACCCACAGCCCCCCATGGCGCCGGCCCTTCCTGCCGGGGGACAGCGCCCCCCGCCCCTCTCCCCACCCACAGCGCCGGCCCTTCCTGCCGGGGGACAGCGCCCCCCGCCCCTCTCCCCACCCACAGCGCCCCATGGCGCCCGGCCCTTCCAGCCAGGGGACAGCGCCCCCCGCCCCTCTCCCCACCCACAGCGCCCCATGGCGCCCGGCCCTTCCTGCCAGGGGACAGCGCCCCCCACCCCCAGGTTACCTGCCACGTTTTTTTGCAGCGCCTTGTTCTCGGCCTGGAGCCGCAGGAACTCGCCGGGCGGGGGCCCAGGGGGCGGAGGCTCGTCCGGCACTGGGCCCCCCCCCTGCATCCTCTTATTGTCGGTCTCCAGCTGCTCGACCTGGGAGCACAGCTGGAACGAGGGCAGCAGAGGCGGTCAAAGGTTAACTAACCTCGCCGTCTCCCCCATGAGCCCCCCGGCTCTGAGAGCCCGGCCCCCCGGCGCGGTACCTTGGACAGCTCCCGCACCAGCGCGCTGTTCTGCAGCCGGAAATCCTCCTCCTGGCTGTGCAGTTTGCTCTGGAGCATCTCGTTCTCGCTCAGCAGGGCCTCCACCTCCTGGGGGGCGACAGGGGTCGGGCCCAGACCGCCAGCTCTGCCCCCCTCCGGGGCACCGAGCCCCCCCCACCCCCAGCTCTGAGCCTGTCCAGGCCACAGAGCCCCACCCCCAGCCCAGCCCCCGGCTCTGACGCCCCCCAGGGCACCAAGCCCCCCCCCAGCCCAGCCCCCGGCTCTGCCCCTTCCCCACCTGGATCCCCAGGCCACCCCCACCCGGCCCAACAGCCCCTAATTCCACCCCCCACTCATTCCATTCCCTCCTCCCACAGAGTCCCAGAGCTGGGCACCCCAACAGCAGTCGAGCGGCTGAGTGGGTAGGGTGCCAGCCTGGGGCTCAGGACTCCTGGGTTCTCTTCCCGGCTCTGGGAGGGGAGTGGGGGCTGGTGGTTGGGGTGGGGGGAGCCAAGACGCCCAGATGCCACAGTGACAGGCCTCACGCTGGTCCCGGTGACAGATAACCACCCTGCCCGCCCGAAGCTTTCCCGCCCCGCCAATGGGACGGCCTCACCTGAGCCTTCTTGCTTTTCCCCAGAGCCTGCAAAAAGAGAAGGGAAAAGTCTGTAACTAAAAACACTGGGGACCCACAGCTTCCCTCCCACCCACCCCAGAGGCGGCTGCATCGCAGCACCAGACGAGTCTTCCCCAGGCAGCGTTATGTGCGGCTGTTCCCCAGCTGCCCTGCCCCAGAGGTGGCTGCATCTCAGTGCCGGGCGAGCCCTCTCCATGTGGGGACGCGCGAACGCCCCCCAGGTCAGGGAGGGCAGGTACCTTCTGAGCCTTGGCGAGCTCCTTATCCAGAAAGGTGACACGCTGCCGGAGCCCGGTGAGCTCTGTGGGGAGAGAGAGACCAGGTCAAACGCCACGGCAAGATGTGCGTCCCTCTGGGGCATGGCAGCTCCATCCGGCCCCAGAGCAGGGACTGGCCAGCTCGGGGGGGGGGCAGGGAATGGGGCAGGGGCCTGTTCCCTCTGGGGGGCGCCAGCCCCCATCCGGCCCCAGAGCAGGGACTGGCCAGCTCGTGGGGGGGGCAGGGAATGGGGCAGGGGCCTGTCCCCTCTGGGGGGCGCCAGCCCCCATCCGGCCCCAGAGCAGGGACTGGCCAGCTCGGGGGGGGGCAGGGAATGGGGCAGGGGCCTGTCCCCTCTGGGGGGCGCTAGCCCCATCCGGCCCCAGAGCAGGGACTGGCCAGCTCGGGGGGGGGCAGGGGCCTGTCCCCTCTGGGGGGCGCCAGCCCCCATCCGGCCCCAGAGCAGGGACTGGCCAGCTCGTGGGGGGGGCAGGGAATGGGGCAGGGGCCTGTCCCCTCTGGGGGGCGCTAGCCCCATCCGGCCCCAGAGCAGGGACTGGCCAGCTCGGGGGGGGGCAGGGGCCTGTCCCCTCTGGGGGGCGCCAGCCCCCATCCGGCCCCAGAGCAGGGACTGGCCAGCTCGGGGGGGGGGGCAGGGAATGGGGCAGGGGCCTGTTCCCTCTGGGGGGCACCAGCCCCCATCCGGCCCCAGGGCAGGGACTGGCCAGCTCAGGGGGGGGGGCAGGGAATGGGGCAGGGGCCTGTCCCCTCTGGGGGGCGCCAGCCCCCATCCGGCCCCAGAGCAGGGACTGGCCAGCTCGGGGGGGGGCAGGGAATGGGGCAGCGGCCTGTCCCCTCTGGGGGGCGCCAGCCCCATCCGGCCCCAGAGCAGGGACTGGCCAGCTCGGGGGGGGGCAGGGGCCTGTCCCCTCTGGGGGGCGCCAGCCCCCATCCGGCCCCAGAGCAGGGACTGGCCAGCTCGGGGGGGGGGCAGGGAATGGGGCAGGGGCCTGTTCCCTCTGGGGGGTGCCAGCCCCCATCCGGCCCCAGAGCAGGGACTGGCCAGCTCGGGGGGGAGGGCAGGGAATGGGGCAGCGGCCTGTCCCCTCTGGGGGGCGCCAGCCCCATCCGGCCCCAGAGCAGGGACTGGCCAGCTCGGGGGGGGGCAGGGGCCTGTCCCCTCTGGGGGGCGCCAGCCCCATCCGGCCCCAGAGCAGGGACTGGCCAGCTCGGGGGGGGGGGCAGGGGCCTGTCCCCTCTGGGGGGCGCCAGCCCCCATCCGGCCCCAGGGCAGGGACTGGCCAGCTCGGGGGGGGCAGGGAATGGGGCAGGGGCCTGTCCCCTCTGGGGGGCGCCAGCCCCCATCCGGCCCCAGAGCAGGGACTGGCCAGCTCGGGGGGGGGGCAGGGAATGGGGCAGGGGCCTGTCCCCTCTGGGGGGCGCCAGCCCCCATCCGGCCCCAGAGCAGGGACTGGCCAGCTCGGGGGGGGCAGGGAATGGGGCAGGGGCCTGTCCCCTCTGGGGGGCGCCAGCCCCCATCCGGCCGGCTCAGGGGGGCGGGAATGGGAGACGCTGGGGCAGAAGCCAAGGGCCCCCCCGAGGGTGAGAATCAGTCTCAGTGACACCCCCCAGCCCCCCCCCGTTACCGGCGCCGCTTTTCCGCAGCTCGTCCGACAGCTGGTAGTTGTGGGTGCGGAGCTCCAGCAGCTGCGCCTGGGCACAAACACACGGGGGTCAGAGGGGGGCCCGGACGCCTGGGTTCTCCCCCCCAGCGCGGGGAGGGGGGGATCTGGGGGGGGGCCCGGACGCCTGGGTTCTCCCCCCCAGCGCGGGGAGGGGGGGATCTTGGGGGGGGCCCGGACGCCTGGGTTCTCCCCCCCAGCGCGGGGAGGGGGGGATCTTGGGGGGGGCCCGGACGCCTGGGTTCTCCCCCCCAGCGCGGGGAGGGGGGGATCTTGGGGGGGGCCCGGACGCCTGGGTTCTCCCCCCCAGCGCGGGGAGGGGGGGATCTTGGGGGGGGGCCCGGACGCCTGGGTTCTCCCCCCCAGCGCGGGGAGGGGGGGATCTTGGGGGGGGCCCGGACGCCTGGGTTCTCCCCCCCAGCGCGGGGAGGGGGGGATCTTGGGGGGGGCCCGGACGCCTGGGTTCTCCCCCCCAGCGCGGGGAGGGGGGGATCTTGGGGGGGGGCCCGGACGCCTGGGTTCTCCCCCCCAGCGCGGGGAGGGGGGGATCTTGGGGGGGGCCCGGACGCCTGGGTTCTCCTCCCCAGCTCCAGGAGAAGGGGGTCAGAGTGGGGGGGGGACGAGCCGGACACCTGGGTCCCCCCCGCACCTGCAGCCGCTGGAACTCCTCCGCCGACAGAGCCTGCGCCATCTTCCGGCCCCCGCCCGTCGGAGGACAAAAAACCGCCCCCCCCCGTCGGTGGCTGCAACGGTACGGGTGACTTTAAGGGCGGAGCATAGAGTTGCCTTGGGCGGCCGGCGAGAGCGTCGCACGGAAGCAGGAAGTGGAGACCATAGAGAGGTGCCGGACGCCGCCAGGACGGGCGGGAGAGAGAGTCGCTCCCAGAGGCTGCAGGATCATAGAGTCGCATCCTTCGCCCCCGGAACCGGAAGTTGGGACCATAGAGACGTAAGGGCTCAAGCCGGAAGGAGAGAGCATAGAGGCGTGAGTGACAGAACGCCGCCCACCGAAAGGGTGCGAGGACCATAGAGACGGCCGGCGCGCGCGAAACCGGAAGTAGAGACCATAGAGTGGCGAGGGACAGAGCGTCGCTCGCTGAAAAACCAGCAGGGGCTATGATAGAGATTAAGGCGCCACCCGTGGGCAGAGCGTCCCCTGCTGAGCCTGGCGACCCGCTTTGGTCCTCCAGCGCCCCCTCCCCCAGCCCAGTTCGTGCCAACCATGAATTAGGATTAATTCACTAACCATTAGCGGCCGCTGGGCGGCGCCTTACACCCACCCATTACTGGGCCCCTTGCTGATTGGCCAGCCCCAGCCAGCCAAGGACCCCCAACCCCGGCTTGCCTCAGTTTCCCCTCCGCAGGGGCCCGGGCTGCCCCAAGCCTGGCGCGGGCTGAGCCCCGGCTTGCCTCGGTTTCCCCTCCGCAGGCTCCGGCGGACGGGCCGGGGGGCGCGGGCGGCCCGGGACCCCTGGGGACGGGGTCCCCGCTGCAGCCGGGGAGTCGGGCCTGGCCCGCGTCCTTCCCGGCCGAGGGGCTTCGGGCTCAGCCCTCGCCACGTCCCCGCGAGCCTCCCGCACGGCCCCGGCCTGCGCCTCGCTGGACCCCGGCCTCTGGGCGCCGGCGAACCTCTGATTCCCATGACAAATCCACCCTGCGGCGTTATACACGGCTGTTCCTGGGTTGCTCCGCCCCAGAGCTGGCCGCATCTCTGCGCCAGGGGAGCCGTTCTCGTGGGGCGTTATACACGGCTGTTCCTGGGTTGCTCCGCCCCAGAGCTGGCCGCATCTCCACGCCGGGGAGCCGTTCTCGTGGGGCGTTATACACGGCTGTTCCCCAGCCCCCCCGCCCCAGCGCTGGCCGCATCTCTGCGCCAGGGGAGGCGTTCTCGTGGGGCATTATACACGACTGTTCCCCAGTCCCTCCGCCCCAGAGCTGGCCGCATCTCTGTGCCGGGGAGCCGTTCTCGTGGGGCGTTATACACGGCTGTGTGACGAAGTGGGACTCTTCTTAATGTTTCCTCTGAATAGTGTGGGGGTGCCTCAGTTTCCCCTAGGCAGTTCTTAAGTATCTAGGGGGTGGGGTAAGGGTGTATGATCACTGCAGAGCCCTAGAGGGCAGGTGTGTGCAGGAGTCTGCACACAGAGAATGGCCGACACCCTGTTTCCTGGCACCTGATGGCCTGGGCCCTTCCCCCTGCCAGGTGAGAGCTGAAGGGCTGGAGAACAAAGGAATCAGGTGACCTCCTGGCCCGGGAAAGGAACAAAGCCCAGAGCAGGGGGGGGCTGGAGGGAGTTTCAGTTTGGGGCTGGCTGGGACATGGAGTGAAGGGCAGACGGGGTGTCTGGCTCACTGCCCCCCAAAATGGGCCCGGCTGAGGGGTCCCGTTCTCTGCACCTACAAGCTCTGTGTTAGACCCTGTTCCTGTCGTCTAATAAACCTTCTGTTTCCCCGGCTGGCTGAGAGTCACGTCTGACTGCGGAGTTGGGGGGCAGGACCCTCTGTCTTCCCCAGGACCCCGCCTGAGCGGACTCACTGGGGGGAAGCGCACGGAGGGGCAGAGGATGCTGAATGCTCCGAGGTCAGACCCAGGAAGGTGGAAGCTGTGTGAGCTGTGTGTCCTGCAGACAGGCTGCTCACAGAAAGGCGACTACCCCAGAGTCCTGACTGGCTTCATGGGGAGCAGTTCCAGAGCATCGCCCAGGGACTCCGTGACAGGCTGTTCCTGGGTTGCTCCGCCCCAGCGCTGGCCGCATCTCTGTGCCGGGGAGCCGTTCTCATGGGGCGTTATACACAGCTGTTCCCCAGCCCCCCCGCCCCAGCGCTGGCCGCATCTCAGCACTGGGCAAACCATCCCTGTGTGAACGCTGCAGGGCGTGTGCGTTTGGACGGACTCCTGGCCCTCGGGGTCGCTCCCGGACCCCCCCCCATTCCTGGCCGATGCGGGGTGGGGGTGGATCAGAGAGGAATTGTGGGTATTTACAGAGGGTTAACTGGGGCCAGGGAGAGCCCCCCTCTAATCCTCCCCCCCCCCCCGAGCACGGGGACGAGATAACCTGTCTGACCCAATTGTCCATCTGTCTGCATTGGTGGCCCCCCCGCCCCCCACACTGGAAGGGCGGGGACACTGCGGCTCGGCCTACTGGGCTGGCTGGGTCCATAGGGTGGGGCGGGGGGGGATCCCGGACTCCTGGGTTCTCTCCCTGGGAGTGGGGGGCTCCCATTGGGGTGGATGCGGCCACAGGTGAATTCCCCCACTGAAATATCCTGTGCTGGGGGGGTCTCCCTGCGACACCCCCCCAGCTTCTCCCTGCCTGAGACCCCCCCACAGGAGACCCCCAAACCTCACTTCTTTCAAAGAGACTTTATTGGACTGTCCTACCTCTGCCCCCCCAGACGCTGGGGGGCACCCCATTGGGTGGGGGCGTGGCTTCAGCAAAGGGAGCGGGGCTTCTGGAAGAACCACCCCTATGGCAGGAGCCTGCCTCAGCCAATGGGGAGGCAGAGTTCGGGGGGGGGGGTGAAGCCCCCTCCTCTGCTGTGTCTTCTCCTGCCCCCCCATTCCTCCAGGCTGCACCCCCAGCGGGGGGGTCCCTCTCCCACAGCTCCCTGCCCTGGGGGTGGGTCTTCTCCAGGGGGGTCCTCGCGCCCCCCGGCCCTGGTCAATACGAGGCCACGCAGACCATCTCGTCGGCCAGCTCGTCCTCGGCCCGCGAGCGGAACGGCTCCTCGTCGCTGTACAGGGGCCCCCCCGGCCCCCCGGCCCCTTCCCCCTCGCTGCCCGGGGGGCCCCCGTGGCCCCCGGGCCCCCGCCCGCGGCTCAGCAGGTCGGAGGCGGCGCTCTCCATCTCGGCGATGGTCATGTGACAGGCGTCGGCGATCTCCCGCTTGGCGAAGGCCACGAACTTGGGGTCCCGGGCATAGATCCCCAGCCCCTCCGAGATCAGCACCTGGGGGGGCAGGGGTCAGAGAGACTGAGGCGCCCGCCCCGCCCCCCAGCCAGCCGGCACTCCCAGAGGGGAGGGGTCCCGTGCCCCTTTCCCTGCCCCCCCAGCCAGCCGGCACCCCCCAGAGGGGACGGGCCCTGTGCCCCTTTCCCCACCCCCTCAGCCAGCCAGCACCCCCCAGAGGGGACGGGCCCTGTGCCCCATTGCCCGCCCCCCCAGCCAGCCGGCACCCCCCAGAGGGGACGGGCCCTGTGCCCCTTTCCCTGCCCCCCAGCTAGCCGGCACCCCCCAGAGGGGACGGGCCCTGTGCCCCTTTCCCTGCCCCCCCAGCCAGCCGGCACCCCCCAGAGGGGACGGGCCCTGTGCCCCATTGCCCGCCCCCCCAGCCAGCCAGCGCCCCCCCCGACTCACGGCTTCCACCAGGCTGTCAGCGCTGCCCCGCTGGTCGTGGTAGCCGGGACTGGGCACGTGGAGATGGGCGTAGGGGGGCCAGGGCAGGTCCGGCTCGTGGGCCCCCCAGCGGGCGCAGGAGGGGGGCGGGAGGCTGCTGCTCTTCTCCCCCCAGCCCCTGACCGTCAGCCCCCCCTCCTCCACCAGCAGCAGGGGGGCGTAGAGTAGCCGGCCCCGCTTGGGGGGCGCGGCCCAGGCCTGCGAGGAGTCCCCTGGGGGGCGGCTGGTGCTGTGCCAGGAGGGAGCGCTGCTGTAGCCCTGGGGGGAGAGCGGGGTGAGGGGGGCCGTGGCGGGAGCATGTACGCACACGCCCCCCCCTCGCACCATCGCACGAACAGGCCCCTTGTTCAACCATCGCACACACACACACACCCCTCGCACCATCATGGACACACACACCCCTGTCACACCATTGCTCACACACAGCCCACCCCTCGCACCATCATGGACACACACCCCCTCGCACCATCGCACGCACACAGGCCCCCATCTCACCATTGCTCACACACAGCCCACCCATCGCACCATCATGGACACGCACACCCCTGTCACACCATCGCTCGCACACAGGCCCCCTCGCACCGTCACACACACAGAGCCCCCTGCACACTACCATCGCAGCACGCGCACCCCTGTTGCACGGCCACAAGCACATGCCCCCCCTTGCAGCGCTGCAGGCAGACGCCCCCAACAAAGTGGGACTTAATGTTTCCTCTGAATAGTGTGGGGGTGCCTCAGTTTCCCCTGGGCAGTTCTTAAGTCTCTAGGGGGTGGGATAAGGGTGTATAATCATTGCAGAGCCCTAAAGGGCAGGTGTGTGCAGGGGTCTGGACACAGAGAATGGCCGACACCCTGTTTCCTGGCACCTGATGGCCTGGGCCCTTCCCCCTGCCAGGTGAGAGCTAAAGGGCTGGAGAACAAAGGGATCCGGTGACCTCCTGGCACGGGAAAGGGACAAAGCCCAGAGGAGGAGGGGCTGGAGGGGGTTTCAGTTTGGGGCTGGCTGGGGACATGGAGTGAAGGGCAGACGTGGTTGTCTGGCTCACTGCCCCCCAGAATGGACCCGGCTGAGGGGTCCCGGTCTCTGCACCTACAAGCTCTGTGTTAGACCCTGTTCCTGTCGTCTAATAAACCTTCTGTTTCCCCGGCTGGCTGAGAGTCCCGTCTGGCTGTGGAGTTGGGGGGCAGGACCCTCTGGCCCCCCAGGACCCTGCCTGGGCGGACTCGCTGTGGTAAGCGCCCATAGGGGCAGGGGAGGCTGGAGGCTCCGAGGTCAGACCCAGGAAGGTGGAGCCGGGGGAGCTGTGTGTCCTGCAGACAGGCTGCTCCCCGAGAGGAGACTCCCCCAGAGTCCTGCCTGGCTTCATGGGGAGCAGCTCCAGAGCATCGCCCGGGGACCCCGTGACAGACGCCCCCATCACACACCCATCCCGTGGCACCGTCTCACCCCCTGGACCTCAGGACAGCCCCCGTCGTCCCCCGTTCCCCACTCATACACGGCTGGGCTCCCATGAAAAGTCACGACGGGCCGAAGCGCCTGGTCCCAGCCCACGGCTCAGCCCCAAGGGTGGAGCGCCCGCCCTCTGGCTGTGAGGGACACAGGCTGGAGACGCCCTGTGGCACCAAAGGGGGACCCAGCCCCCCGCGGGCGCTAGGTGCCCGTCCTCAGCCACTGATCGTGAACGAGAGAGAGCCCCTCACTGGCTCTGCCCCCCACCCGCCGGCCACGGATCGCCCCGTCAGAGACCCCAGGCCGGCCGCCTCGTGCGAATGGCCGTGCGAGAGCAAAGCTGGCCAGGGGAGAGGTCGTGCCCACCCCCGTGGGTACCTGGGGCGGGTGGCGCCGGGCCGGGGCGTTCTGGTGGTAGGTGCCCGGGATGGGCATGTCCTCACAGCTGCCCTGCCGCTGCAAACACTGCATGAGGAAGGGGGGCTTCCGGCCTGGGGGGCGAATGGGGGGGACGTTACTCCCCAGCGCTCACATGCCCCCCTGCCCCAGGCCCCGCCCCTTCCCCAGCAAGCCCCACCCCCTCTGCCTTGTCCCCCAGCCTCAAATCTCCCCCTCCCCTAACTCCATCCACAACCTTAGCCCCGCCCCTTAACCCGCCTCATGCACCTGCCAGCTCCACCCACCACCCTAGCTCCACCCCTTACCCCGCCCCCAAAACAGCTTCCCGCTCTTTGCCCCACCCCTGTGGCCCCTCACCTCCCCCTTGCCCTCCTCTTTGCGAGCACTGCCCCCCAGCCCCCTACCTGCGGGCGTGGGGGGCAGGAGGCGACGGCGCTTGGCCAGGCGGCCCCCCGGCCCCCCATCCGGGTGGGCGTTGGAGAGGCGTCGGTGGGGCAACGGCAGGGACCCCCCATAGCCATCGTCCCAGCGGTGCCGGTAGAGCCGGGCGCCCCCCAGCCACGGCTGCCTGCGCCGGGCGGGGGCAGGACAGAACCAGCAAAGAAACAAGCCAAGAAAGGGGGAGGGAGGGAGGAGCGAGGCAATGGCAGACGGAGGAGGAAGCCGGGGCAGCGGAAAGACAGAGGGAAGGAACGAGAGACGGACGGGAAAGAAGAACAAAGGAGAGAAGCGATGAACGGATGGAAACAGGAACCAACGGAGGAAGCAAGGATGGGAAACAGGGAGAAGGAATGAAAGAAAGGAAGGAAGGGGGCAGGGGAAGAGAGGAAGGGGGAACCCCGGCATCCGGGGCCGAACCCCAGGAGGTCAAAAAAATGAAGGAAGGGAAGACAAAAGTGTCAGAAGGACACAGCAGGAGAGAGACAGAAAGCACCTCAGTGAGCCCCGCCCCGCGTGGGGCAATGTGGGGGGTGCTCCCCAGTTGCTAGGAGGTGGGGTAAACCCAAGCCCCACTCCAGCTCCGACCCGCAAGAGTCAGGGTGGGAACCCAGCTATCCGAGCTCAATCCCAGTGGGGGGAGCCCTCCCCGTGAGGCGTTATGTGTGGATCTTCCCCAGCCGCCCCGCCCCAGAAGTGGCTGCATCTCAGCTTCCCACCTGTCCTGAGAGGCCAGGCTCTCTGAGTCCTCCTCCCGGCTATTGTAGCCTTGCTCCCCCGCCGTTTCCTCGCCGTTCTCCTCGGCGGTGGGGGGCTCTTCATGCACCGTCGTGGGGATACAGCTCCCGTCGGAGCTCCGCCTGGACAGACACAGGGACATCGGGAACCCAGGCGTCCTGGCTCCCAACCCTCCTGCTCTAACCACCAGACCCCCTCCCCTCACCACCACCACATACAGCCGGGGACAGAACCCAGGCGTCCTGGCTCCCAGCCCTCCTCTGCTCTAACCACCAGCCCCCACTCCCCCTGCTAGAGCCGGGGAGAGAACCCAGGCGTCCTGGCTCCCCCCCACACTCCACTCCCAGAGCTCGGGGGAGAACCCCGGCATCCAGTACCTGCTCATGCGGCGCCTGCTGGGGATGTGGGGTAGCTCGGGCAGCTCCTCCTGCCCCCCCTCGTTCTCCTCATAGCTGTGGAGGCCGTTGGGGGTCCTGACCAGACTGGCAGAGGAGGGGCGCCGGGACCCCAGTAGCCCGTTGGCCAGGGTCTCCCCACCCCGCTCGGCCGGGGCGGAGACGGGCGCCGTGGGTCGGTGGTCGGGGCTGCTGCCAAGCAATCCCTCTGGGGTCTGTGGGAACACAGCAGGGAGGAGTTACCTGGGGGTGGGGGGCACTCGGGAGGTGGGGGCTTAGCCACAGGAAAGGGGCACTTGGGGACACCTGGGGGGCTAGGCCGATGGGGGTGGTACCAGGAGCCGTGGTGGGAGGGGAAAGCGGGTGCTGGGGGGTGATGGGGGTGCTGGGAGGGGGGCAGTTGGGGGGGTCCTCACCTGGCACGTCATCTGCTCCTCCTCACACAGGGTCTCCCCGGCCACCTCCTCCCCGTCCTCCAGGTCGCAGGACAGCGCCCGGCGCATCTCAGGGCCCAGGTCCTGCAGGGTCTGCAGCCCGGCCTGGGGGGAGAACTGAGTCGTGGGGCGGCTGCTGGTGTCCCCCCTGCCATCCCATCTCCAGCCGGCCCGGTGTCCCCCCAGCCCCGCCCCGCCCCCAGCTGGCCTGGTGTCCCCCCCCACCCCGCCCTGCCCCCAGCCGGCCCAGTGTCCCCCCCCACCCCGCCCTGCCCCCAGCCGGCCCGGTGTCCCTGGGGGGGGGTCTCACCTGCAGGGCCGTGGAGTTGCTGGGGGAGGCGTCTGGCCCCAGAAGCCCCTTTTCCTTCCGCTTCCGGAACTTCCGGAAATAATCCTGGATCAGGAACGTGGCGTAAAACTTCCCCACCGTGACCTCCTCCTCTGCGGGGCGAGAGAGGGCCATCAGGATGCCTGGGTTCTCTCCCGGCTCTGGGAGGGGAGTGGGGTCTGGTGGGTTATAGTCGGGGGGGGGGTTGGGAGCCAGGACTCCTGGGTTCTCTCCCGGCTCTGGGAGGGGAGTGGGGTCTGGTGGTTAGAGCGGGGGGAGCTGGGAGCCAGGACGCCTGGGTTCTCTCCCCGGCTGTATACGGTGGGTGTTTCTCACCTTCTGGCGGGGGTATCACCTCGTCCAGGAGTTTGGGCTTCGTTCTCTTCCAGATCTTCTTGATGACAACCCGGAGCTCTTTGTTGGCTTGGTCCAAGTTGCCTAGTGGGGGTGACATGGGAGGCCAGGCACCATGAGCTACAGGCCAGGGACTCACATGAGGCACTTTGGCGGGACCGTCTCCCCTAGCTAAGCGGGGAGAGCGTGAGGCATCATGGGAGTTGTAACTGGGTCAGGAGAATGGGGTGGAGGGGTTGGAATGAGGCAAAAAAGAACTACAATTCCCACAATGGCCCTGAACTACCATTCCCATGATGCCTTGCAGTGCCTCTCTCGGAGGCTACGCTGTGGTGCATCCTGGGAGATGTAGTCCGGCTGGGAGCCCAGCTCATAGAGAACAGGGCGTGAGAGGCACCAAACTACAATTCCCATGATGCCTTGCAGTGACTCTCCACTCTGGGTTTTTTGGTGGACAACTCTTGCTGGTGGCTGCACTGACAGTTTTTCCTAAAATCTTCCTCAACGGTAGGAAACACAAATAAATGTGCACATGTCCCCGTCCACAGCAATGCAAGGTATTTGTGTAGGGTTTTTTTGCAGACTCGATAACGACAATAACGTACAGTCGTCTCTCTCTGCTACTGGCCCCACACACGATAGAAACACAAATAAGGCGCTTTAGACTTACTGGCGAGTATGTCTGCTCCTGTGAAACGTGAGATTTGTATGTTTGTTAATATCACTTTTCCCAGCCCCGGAAAGCTGGGGGACAAATGAAGCCCGAGGTGGGGAGGGCCCAGAGCAATGGGAGGCTGGAAGAGGCAGGGGGGTTGGGGTGATGGGGACTGAGCCCGGGGCTGGAGCCCGAAGCCTGAGCCCCACCGCCTCTAGGAAGGTAGGGAACCCACGGAATGGGCCGCTGCTTTTGCCCCCACCCCCCATCACCACCCAGAAGGCTGCGGCTGCAAGAAAAGCCCCTGGTGGCCACTCTTGGGAGAGGTAGACCGTGGTGCATCATGGGAGAGGTAGTCCACCCACCCGCCCGGCCCACGGAGGAGAATGGGAGGAGGGGGGAGCTGAACTACAACTCCCTTGATGCTCCCTTGCAGTATTTTGTGGCTCAATCGTTCTCCAAAAAGATTATTTTTCCCAGAGGACTTGGGGGAGATCCCAGCCCCCGTCCCCACCCTCTGCAGCTCCAGTTAACCCTTTGCCCCCCAGCATGTCCAGCCCCCATCGACTCCGGTTGTGTACGGACCCAGAGACACCAGAGTCTATGAGTCACCCCACAGCGCTCGCTTGAGCCCCCCTCTCCCCAAGCCAGTCCAAGCCCAGAGACACCAGCCCCCCACAGGCCCAACTGTACCCCCACCCCACACCCCCGGGTTTCACCTTCGGTCTTGATCTTGAGCGAGGTGCGGACCAGGGCGAAGAGGGTGGCGTTAAAGGTGACGGTGCCGTCTGCGTTGAGGGGCATGTTCATGGCCACCAGTCTCTGCGAAGAGAGGAAGGATAGAACCCAGGCGTCCGAGCTCCCAGCCCCCCCTGCTCTAACCACCAGATCCCCCTCCACTCCCAGAGCCGGGAGAGAACCCAGGCGTCCGAGCTCCCAGCCCCCCCTGCTCTAACCACCAGATCCCCCTCCACTCCCAGAGCCGGGAGAGAACCCAGGCGTCCGAGCTCCCAGCCAATCCTCACACTACTCTAACCAGTAGTCCCCACTCCCCTCCCAGAGCTGGGGAGAGAACCCTGGCATCTGGGTTCCCAGCCAACCCCCCCCCCACTCTAATCACTAGCCCCACTCTCCTCCCAGAGGCAGGGAGAGAACCCAGGAGTCCTGGCCCCCCCTGTACTAACCACCAGATCCCACTCCACTCCCCTCCCCTTCCAGAGCCAGGGAGAGAACCCAGGCGTCCTGACCTTACAGGCCACACGGTGCGGGCAGAGCTTCCCAAAGCCGAGGGGCGGCTGGATCCGGCGCAGCAGGGTCACGACGTCCAAGTGTTTAATGCGGCCTCTGGGGAAAGAAATGGGGTGGGCGGAAGGTGTGGGGAGCTGTGGGACACATGGGGGGTCTGCTGCCCCTGGTGGTGGATAGGGGAATAGCAAGGGGGGATAGAGCTGGGGAGATCTGTGAGCATGGTAGGGGGGCTGTGGGTCCCAGAGGAATTGAGGGTGTGGGGGACCTGGGAGGATTGGGGGTTGTGGGGGGTCTCAGGGGAATTGGGGGTTTTGGGGAGTGTCATGGGGTCCCCGGGCGATGCTCTGGACCTGCTCCCGGCGAAGCCGGACAGGACACTGGGGACCCTCCTCTCCTGGTGCCAACTGTCCCCAGGGCAAGACGCTGCCCCACCTTCCACCGTCCTGGGTCCGACCCCGGAGCCTCCCGCCTCCCCTGCCCCACTGTGTGCTTCCCGCAGCGCGTCCCCCCGGGCGTAGGGCAGAGCTTGTTAGCACAGAAATCAGGGTCTTTCAGCCAAGTCCATCTTGGGGAGTCCTGGGCCAGATGCCCTGGACTCCCCCCTCCAGTCCCCCCCTCAGACTCCCAGCCTCCAGCCCCCCGACCTGCGACACCCCCCTTTATGCCCCTCCTCCTCTTTGTCTCCCTCCGGGCCAAAGGTGTCATCTGGTCGCACGCCCCTCCTGGGTCTCAGGTTACACAGGTGCAGACACCTGCCCCAGGGCCCCAGCAAAATCACACCCCCAATTCCCACCACCCAAGCATTGGTGCAGCACGCAGGGAAACTGAGGCACACACAGTATTAATATAGGCCAGTAAGACTCACATGCAACATAAGAAGATGAATAAAACCCCACTCATCACAGGGGGTCCCAGGGGAATTGGGGGTGTGGGGGTCCTGGGGGAATGAGGAGTTTGGGGGCCTGGGGAAGTCAGGGGGCTGGGACTCCCAAGGGAATTGGCGGTTGTGGGGGTCCCAGGGGAGTCAGGGGATTGGGGGTGTGACGAAGTTGGGGATTTTTGTCGTGTTTTACATGAATAGCATGTGTGCGCCTCAGTTTCCCTGTGTGCTGCATGTTTGACAAGCTGGCGGGAGAGGGGTGGTTGTTGCAGAGGACCAGGTGTGACCTTGCCTAGCAGCCGGGACCCCCGGACAATGGCCTGGAGATGGGGAACCCCAACAACTGGTGACCTGGAGACTCAGAGGCCACCCCAGCTTGGCGGTCAACTGGTTCCAGCCAGAGAGGACAGATGAGAGGAGGGGGGCCCAGGCAACCTGTTTACCTGGAGAGAAGACAATGGACAGAGGGGGGGCTTGGGGCCGGTGAGATCAGATGCCCAGCGGGGAAGCAGGGGGGCTCAGGACTGGGGGGAGGGAGCAGCTGGAGCCCCCTGGATGCAGGGGAGACTGGACGTGCTGGGCTGAGGGGGGCCAGGCCTGAGGCCAGAGAGTTTCCTATGCTGGGTTCAGACGCTCAATAAACCCTCCTGCTTTATGCCGGCTGAGTCGCTCCGGGCTAGAGACCAGGGGGCCTTATTCCCTCCCTCCTTATTCCCTCCTGGGGTGGGGAGCTCGGCGGGGGGCCTTATTCCCTCTGGGGGTGGGAAGACCGGGGGGGGCATTATTCCCTCTGGGAGTGGGAGCTCGGGGGGGGCCTTATTCCCTCTGGGGGTGGGAAGACCGGGGGGGGGCATTATTCCCTCTGGGAGTGGGAGCTCGGGGGGGGCCTTATTCCCTCTGGGGGTGGGAAGACCAGGGGGGGCATTATTCCCTCTGGGAGTGGAGGCCCCAGGGCTCCAGAGCGAGGGGACTCCTTGAGGGGCCCACGGCAGAGACAGGCATGCTAAGGGTCAGAGAGGTGCAGTTCCAGGAGGCGGGGGGCTGGACCCCCGAGAAGGGCTGTCGCGCTGATGGCTGCTCACAGAAAGGCGACTGCCCCAGAGTCCTGACTGGCTTCATGGGGAGCAGGTCCAGAGCATCGCCCAGGGCTCCCCCGAGGGACCGCACGGGCCAAGAGTGGGCACGACCAGTGAGTCCGTGACAGGGGTCCCAGGGGAATTGGGGGTGTGGGGAGCTGGGGGAATTGGAGGGCTGGGGATCCCATACAGTTTGGGGGGCCCAAGGGAATTGGGAGGTTGGGAGTTCCAGGGGGTTTGGGGGCCTGGGGTAATTGTGGGTTTGGGGAGATCTGGGGGAGCCATTGAGGGTTTGGGGGGTGGGGCTCTTACTTGGCGGTGGGGTCGTACTCAGACCAGATGCGTTTGAACTCGTCCAGGTGGTGGGGGCCCAGGATGGACCAGTCCCGGGTCAGGTAGTCAAAATTGTCCATGATCACAGCCACAAAGAGGTTAATGATCTGGGGGGGCAGAGGTCAAGCAGCGAAAAGATGGGGGGCAGGGTCTCCATGTGGGGGACACCTTGTGCCATGCAGCATAGGGGGCACTGGGGGATTATGGCAGATGGAGAGGTCCCCAAGGGGCAGGGGGGCAAATGACCCCCAGGAAGGGGGCATAGCAGAGCTGGGGGGCCGGGAGCCCTGAGGGGGGCTAGTGCCCATGGAACATGGGGGACCCTGGGGGCTCTGGCGGATGGCGAGGGGGGTCCCATAGTGGAGGGAGGTGGGGTCCCATGGGGGGTACAGGGGCTCTGGCGGATGGAGGGAGGCGGGGGTCCCACGGGGGGTACAGGGGCTCTGGCGGGTGGCGGGGGGTCCCTCGTGGGGTACAGGGGCTCTGGCGGATGGAGGGAGGCGGGGGTCCCACGGGGGGTACAGGGGCTCTGGCGGGTGGCGGGGGGTCCCTCGGGGGGTACAGGGGCTCTGGCGGGTGGCGGGGGTCCCACGGGGGGTACAGGGGCTCTGGCGGGTGGCGGGGGTTCCACCGGGGGTAAAGGGGCTCTGGCGGGTGGCGGGGGGTCCCACGGGGGTACAGGGGCTCTGTCGGGTGGTCCCTCGGGGGGTACAGGGGCTCTGGCGGGTGGTGGGGGGTCCCACGGGGGTACAGGGGCTCTGGCGGGTGGCCCCACGGGGAGTACAGGGGCTCTGGCGGGTGGCGGGGGGTCCCTCGGGGGGTACAGGGGCTCTGGCGGGTGGTGGGGGGTCCCACGGGGGGTACAGGGGCTCTGGCGGGTGGCGGGGGTTCCACCGGGGGTAAAGGGGCTCTGGCGGGTGGCGGGGGGTCCCACGGGGGTACAGGGGCTCTGGCGGGTGGCGGGGGTTCCACCGGGGGTAAAGGGGCTCTGGCGGGTGGCGGGGGGTCCCACGGGGGTACAGGGGCTCTGGCGGGTGGCGGGGGGTCCCACGGGGGGTACAGGGGCTCTGGCGGGTGGCCCCACGGGGAGTACAGGGGCTCTGGCGGGTGGCGGGGGGTCCCTCGGGGGGTACAGGGGCTCTGGCAGGTGGTCCCACGGGGAGTACAGGGGCTCTGGCGGGTGTCCCACGGGGGGCGGGGTCCTGCAGCGGGGGCCCCGGGGGGGCTCACCAGGAAGGCACAGAGCATGAAGAAGCTGATGAAGTAGACGATGGCGAAGTGGCTCCCGCAGGTGAATTCCTCGCCGGGCCCCACGTCCGACTCGGGGTCGCAGCGTTTCCCGGGCAGGCTGGCCAGCATGATCTCCTGCCAGGCCTCCCCGGTGGCGCACCTGGGGGGCCAGGGGGGTCAGCTGGCCCCCTCCAGCATCCTGCCCAGCCCCATGGCACCTGGTCCTGCCCATGTCACCTCCCAAAACCCAGCCCCACAGTGGCACTCGGCCCCCCGGCACCCAGTCCCGCCCAGCCCCACGGCGCCCTCCAGCACCTGGCCCTGCCCAGCCCCATGGCTCCCCCCCGCCCCGCCCCAGGGTGGGGAGTTGGGGCATCGGGGGGGAGTTGGGGAGATGGTAGAGCCCCAGGGGGGAGTGGGGGCGTCGGGGGCCCCCAGGGGGAGTTGGGGGAACGGTGGAGCACTGGGGGGAAGTTGGGGTATTGGGGGCCCCCCGGGAGGAAAGGGGGGAAGGCGGGGGGCCGGGGGGGCACGGTACCTGAAGAGCAGCAGCACGGCCTGGGGGAACGTCTGGAAGTTGTTGTTGCGGTTGATCTGCGTCCCGTCCTGCATCGCCACTTTGCCGAAGGTCTGAAACACCCCGGGACGTCAGCAGGGGTGGGGCACCCCAAAAGGGACCCCTTGCCCCCCCCAGCGCCCCGCCACCCCCACCCTTCCTGCTCCCTGCTGCCCTGCAGGTTAGCTCTCCTGAGCTCCCCGCCTCCGCGTGCCAGGCAGAGACACGTGTGCGATGCACAGCTGGAGCCCTATGCGCATGGTGCTTGTGGAGACACACGCGTGTGTGTTGCACACTCAGGGGCTGCACGGGGGTGTTGCACGCCTGGGGTCTTTATGCACAAGCAGCCCTGGGTTTGCTTGCGATAGTTACTAGTGTGGCCCAGAACCGGGTGTGCGAGGCACACGCCAGCCTGCAGAGGCAGACACAGCACAATGTGCGTGGGCCAGAGGTGCCCTCTGGTGCATGTCGCACAACCAGAGCCATGCACGAGGGTGTGACACACGCTGAGGACTGGGCTGCAGACACAGGGTGTGCGCAAGTGGGTAACGTGTGCTCCAGCATCCCTTGCTCGGTCCCAGCCTTGCACAAATGTGCCGCATGTGGTTTGGTGTGTTGCATGCTCAGGGCCACGCACAAGGGTGCATGTTGCACATGCAGGCAGTGTGTTGCACGCTTGCCGGCTTGCACAAGTGCAAGACCCACACTCAGGCATGTCTCAGAGGCACCCTCAGCAGTTCACGCTTGTGGGGGCGTGCAAGGCCAGTGCACTAGTGTGTGCATTGCACATGCACAGCCGTGCAAGGCTCCTCCCCCGCTCACCTGCATGCCAATGACGGCGTAGATGAAGAAGATCATGGCGATCAGCAGGGCGACGTAGGGCAGGGCCTGTGGAGAGACACGGGGGGGTCAGAATATGGTGGGGTCACAACCCCCCCTTCCAGCCCCACCCCCCTGTACAGCTGACTCCACCAGGGGTGCTCCCAGTATGTCCCGCTCCAGCCCTCCCTGGCGCCCAGCATGCATTGCTCCGTCTGGGCTGCCCCATGGGTGCCACGCAGTGCATGCTGGGAAGGGTGTACCCCCATAACCCCCAGGTGTATCCCCCATCCCCCCATGGGTGTACCCCCTCATTCCCCCCCAATGTACCCCCATAGCCCCCTGGGTGTATCCCCCATCCCCCCATGGGTGTAACCCCATCTCCCCCCAGGTATACCCTCATAACCCCCCGGGTGTACCCCCCATCCCACCATGGGTGTAACCCTCATCCCCCTGGGTGTACCCCTATAACCTCCCGGATGTACATCCCTCATCCCTGTGACGAAGTGGGAATGGTCTTAATGTTTCCTCTCAATACTTTGTGTGTGCCTCAGTTTCCCCTCCGTGTTACTCAAGCACCTAGGTGGGGGGATGAATGTGTGTGATTGGTGCGGCAACCCTAGAGGGCAGGTGTGACCCAAGTGGCCACCTGGGCCCGAACAGTGGCCAACACCCTATCTCCTCCTCCTCGGCAAGGACCAGCCGCAGGTGCTGGTGCAGCCCAGGTGACCTGCTGGCCTGGGAGAAGGAGGGGAACAGGCAGGTCTGGGGACAGGCAGTCTCCGGACTGGGACTCGGGGAGGGGGGGTCAGGGGCACCAGGCCCGGGGTCCCCCAGACGGACTTTGCTGAAAGTTCCTGCTCCTGGTGCTAACGAGCTCGG
Organism: Lepidochelys olivacea; assembly: GCF_965140295.1. Taxonomy (NCBI): domain Eukaryota; kingdom Metazoa; phylum Chordata; order Testudines; family Cheloniidae; genus Lepidochelys; species Lepidochelys olivacea. Next base: position 14,801,369 of record NC_140433.1, read on the forward strand.
CTCTACACCGACCAGTAACCCGGCTGCGTCCCCCGCGGGCTGTGGAGTAGGGCCAGGGCCCCACCGGTGAGAAAAGGGGGCTGGGGAGGGACACCCCCTCAGCCCTGCCTGGGGGCCCCCCGCCCCCCGAGGGCGCTGTCCCACCTGGAAGGACTTGATGAAGGTCCAGAGCAGGGTGCGAATCCCTTCGCCTTTGCTGAGCAGCTTGACCAGGCGCATGACGCGGAAGAGGCGGAAGAAGGTGATGGAGATGCGGGAGCTGTCCTCCGAGCTCTGTGGGGCAGGGGGCGGGGGGGTCACGGTGCCCCACGGCAGCCCCCGCGCCAGGCCCCACGGCTCACCCCAACTCCCTCCGACACCCCCCTGTACCCCCCACCTCGTCCACCTCCAGAGTCTCGTCTGGCTCTGGCCCCCGTCCCCCAGCCCGGGGGGGGATCCAGGGCGTTACCTCGCCAACGTGGCCGCCGTTCTAGCGGGGGGCCGGGAGTTGTGATGACAATGAGGAGGAGACGGAGGATGAAGCCATGAGACCCCGACATCCGCCGGGAAACAACCATGGGAGAGATGAGAGACAGACACCAACGTGGGTGGACGGACGGATGAACGGGGTGTGTGGGACAGACGGATGGGGGTATGTGTGGGGGGGGACAGACAGACAGAGGATGGGTGTGTGGGGACCGGGGGGGGGTATTTCTCGAGCATGTTCCACCCCCGTGGATTCCCATTTTATACCGGGACCCTTGGCCTGGCGCTGCGACACGCAGCCCCCTGGGGCAGGGCGCAGGGGCTGGTCACGCGGGGACCCCCCTGGGGCAGGGCGCGGGGGCTGGTCACGCAGGCACCCACCTGGGGCGGGGCGCGGGGGCTGGTCACGCAGGGACCCCCCTGGGGCAGGGCGCGGGGGCTGGTCACGCGGGGACCCCCCTGGGGCAGGACGCGGGAGCTGGTCACGTGGGGTATCTCTGGGGCAGGGCTCGGGGGCCCTTCGCATGGGGACCCGTTCAGGGGCGGGGCACAGGGCCCTTCGCACGGGGACCCCTCCGGGGCAGAGCACGGGAGCTGATTCCCCCACTCCCCATGCCCCCCATCTCCCCACCCTCCAGCTCCCCTGGGACCTGCCAGCTTCCTCTCACTTTCCCCAGCCCCACATGGTGTGGCCCGGACACTGGGGTCCCGGCCCCAGATTTGGGGAAGGGGGGGCACTTACATTGACCTCGGTGACGGCGATGTCCACCACGCTGCCCACCACGATCAGCGCGTCGAAGGTGTTCCAGGCGTCACAGAAATAGTGCTGGGAACGGGGCGGGGGGTCAGCCGTGGGGTGCATGTCCCACCCCGCCCACAGCTTGCCAGACCCCACCCTGTCACACAAGGCCCCACTCCCGTTGAGCCCGGCCCCACCCCCGTCATGCCCGCCCCGCCCCCTCACCCAAGGCCCCGCCCCCATGGTGACAGGCCCCACCCCCTCACCGCAGGCCCCGCCTACCCGGGGTTTGAAGGCGATGATCTTCAGCACCATCTCCACGGTGAAGAGGCCGGTGAAGACCATGTTGAGCAGGTCCATGACGTAGTTGAACGGCTGCGACTGCTCGTAGTGCTGGGGGGCGAGTGCAGGGTGAGGGGGGCCCGGCCCCACCCCCTACCCTGATGGAGAGACAAGCCCCGCCCCCAGACAGCCAGGCCCCGCCCCCTCCCCAGATAGCAGGACAGGCCCCTCCCCCACACAGCCAGGCCCCGCCCCCTGCCCCAGGCCCCGCCCCCTCCCCAGATGGCAGGACAGGCCCCTCCCCCACACAGCCAGGCCCCGCCCCCTCCCCAGATGGCAGGACAGGCCCCTCCCCCACACAGCCAGGCCCCGCCCCCTCCCCAGATGGCAGGACAGGCCCCTCCCACACACAGCCAGGCCCCGCCCCCCAGGCCCCGCCCCGGGCAGCACCTGCACGGCCAGGGCGATGGTGTTGAGCAGGATGAGCAGGAACATGCCGTACTCGAAGGCCGAGCAGTTCACGGCCGCCCACACCCGGTGCTGGTGCCGATTCTTGGGGATGTAGCGCCGGAGCGGCTGGGCCTTCAGCGCGTACTCCACACACTGCCGCTGGGGGGCGGGGGGACAGGGGGCGCTGAGCCGTGCCCCACACCCCCCTCCCGGCCCCCCAGCCCCTCCACACACTGCCGCTGGGGGGCGGGGGGACAGGGGGCGCTGAGCCGTGCCCCACACCCGCCTCCCGGCCCCCCCGCCCCTCCCAGCCCCTCCACACACTGCCGCTGGGGGGCGGGGGGACAGGGGGCGCTGAGCCGTGCCCCACACCCCCCTCCCGGCCCCCCCGCCCCTCCCAGCCCCTCCACACACTGCCGCTGGGGGGCGGGGGGACAGGGGGCGCTGAGCCGTGCCCCACACCCCCCTCCCGGCCCCCCCGCCCCTCCCAGCCCCTCCACACACTGCTGCTGAGGGGGGATTAGGGGGCACCGGGACCGCCACTGCCCCCCACTGAGCCGTGTCCCATGTGACGAGGTGGGAATGTTCTTTCTTTTCTCTGAATGCTGTAGGGGTGCCTCAGTTTCCCCTAGGCATTTCGTAAGGCTCTAGGGGGTGGGATAAGGCAGGGGTGTGATTGTTGCAGAGCAAAGGGCCAGGGTCCATAAATGGCGACACTCTGTCTCCTGGCCACTGGTGGCCTGGGCCCTTCCCCCTGCCAGGTGAGAGCTAAAGGGTTGGAGAACAAAGGGATCCGGTGCCCTCCTGGCCTGGGAAAGGGACAAAGCCCAGAGCAGGGCGGGGCTGGAGGGAGTTTCAGTTTGGGGCTGGCTGGGGACAAGGAGTGAAGGGCAGACGGGGTGTCTGGCTCATTGCCCCCCAAAATGGGCCCGGCTGAGGGGTCCTGTTCTCTGCACCTACAAGCTCTGTGTTAGACCCTGTTCCTGTCGTCTAATAAACCTTCTGTTTCCCCGGCTGGCTGAGAGTCCCGTCTGACTGCGGAGTTGGGGGGCAGGACCCTCTGCCCCCCCCAGGACCCCGCCTGGGCGGACTGGCTGTGGGAAGCGCAGGGAGGGGCAGGGGAGGCTGGAGGCTCCGGGGTCAGACCCAGGAAGGGGGAAGCCGGGGGAGCTGTGTGTCCTGCAGACAGGCTGCTCCCCGAGAGGAGACTCCCCCAGAGCCCTGGCCGGCTTCGTGGGGAGCAGGCCCAGAGCATCGTCCGGGGACCCCGGGACACTTGTCCAGCTCGCAGTTGCGGTACTCCTGCTCGCCCTGGGCGCGGAGGGTGATGGGGGCTGGGGGAAGCTGGGGAGCCGGCTGGGGAGGTGGGGAAGGCTGGGGGGCAGGCCGTGGGGCAGGCTGGGGGGCGGTACCTGGTTCTTGTCCAGCTCGCAATTGCGGTACTCCTGCTCGCCCTGGGCGCGGAGGGTGATGGGGGCTGGGGGAAGCTGGGGAGCCGGCTGGGGAGGTGGGGAAGGCTGGGGGGCAGGCCGTGGGGCAGGCTGGGGGGCGGTACCTGGTTCTTGTCCAGCTCGCAGTTGCGGTACTCCTGCTCGCCCTGGGCGCGGAAGGTGATGGGGGCTGGGGGAAGCTGGGGAGCCGGTTGGGGAGGTGGGGAAGGCTGTGGGGCAGGCCGTGGGGCAGGCTGGGGGGCGGTACCTGGTTCTTGTCCAGCTCGCAGTTGCGGTACTCCTGCTCGCCCTGGGCGCGGAGGGTGATGGGGGCTGGGGGAAGCTGGGGAGCCGGCTGGGGAGGTGGGGAAGGCTGTGGGGCAGGCCGTGGGGCAGGCTGGGGGGCGGTACCTGGTTCTTGTCCAGCTCGCAGTTGCGGTACTCCTGCTCGCCCTGGGCGCGGAGGGTGATGGGGGCTGGGGGAAGCTGGGGAGCCGGCTGGGGAGGTGGGGAAGGCTGTGGGGCAGGCCGTGGGGCAGGCTGGGGGGCGGTACCTGGTTCTTGTCCAGCTCGCAGTTGCGGTACTCGTGCTCGCCCTGGGCGCGGAGGGTGATGGGGGCTGGGGGAAGCTGGGGAGCCGGCTGGGGAGGTGGGGAAGGCTGTGGGGCAGGCCGTGGGGCAGGCTGGGGGGCGGTACCTGGTTCTTGTCCAGCTCGCAGTTGCGGTACTCCTGCTCGCCCTGGGCGCGGAGGGTGATGGGGGCTGGGGGAAGCTGGGGAGCCGGCTGGGGAGGTGGGGAAGGCTGTGGGGCAGGCCGTGGGGCAGGCTGGGGGGCGGTACCTGGTTCTTGTCCAGCTCGCAGTTGCGGTACTCCTGCTCGCCCTGGGCGCGGAGGGTGATGGGGGCTGGGGGAAGCTGGGGAGCCGGCTGGGGAGGTGGGGAAGGCTGTGGGGCAGGCCGTGGGGCAGGCTGGGGGGCGGTACCTGGTTCTTGTCCAGCTCGCAGTTGCGGTACTCCTGCTCGCCCTGGGCGCGGAAGGTGATGATGACGAAGCCCACGAAGATGTTCATCATGAAGAAGGCGATGATGATGATGTAGACGATGAAGAAGACCGAGATCTCCACCCGGTAGTTGTAGATGGGGCCCTGGTTCTCCCCGTTGGCGTCGATCGCCTTGTACAGCAGGCTGGGGGCAGGGAGTGAGATGGGGACCCCCAGGAACCCCCCCAGCTTCCACCAGTCCCTGTGCCCCCAGCCCCTGATCCCCTTCCAGCCCCCTCCCACTCCCCATGCCCCCCATCTCTGCACCCTCCAGCTCCCCCAGGCCCCCAGCCCCGATTCCCTTCCACCCCCCTCCCCCCGTGCTCCCAGGCCCCCCATTTCCCCCCACTCTCCGTGCCCCCCATCTCCCCACTCTCCAGCTCCCCGGGACCTGCCAGCTCCCTCTCACTTTCCCCAGCCCCCCACCTCCCCCAATCCCTAGCCGCCTGTCTCCGATCTCCCCCCAGCCCCCCATCTACCCCGATCCCCAGCCGCGGGTCTCCAATCTCCCCCCAGCCCCCATCTCCCCGGCCCCTGGGCGCACCTGGGCCAGCCCTCGAAGGTGGAGACGGTGAACAGGGCCATCATGCCGGACAGGACATTGTCAAAGTTGAAGTCGCTGTTGTGCCAGACCCTCTCGCGCACCATGGGGTGCCCCACGTCCCCGTCCTTGTACACAATGAACGTGCCCCTGGGGGGGTCAGGGGTCAGGGGACGGACCCTGACGCGCCAAACCCCAGCCTGGTCCCCCCGACAACCAGAGACCCAGCAGCCCCCAATGGCCTGAGCCCCGCCCCCCGGCCTGGTCCCCCCGACAACCAGAGCCTCAGCAGCCCGACAACCTGAGCCCCCCCAGCCTGGTCACCCCAACAACCAGAGCCTCAGCAGCCCCCGGCCTGAACCCCCCCGCAGCCTGGTCCCCCCGACAACCAGAGCCTCAGCAGCCCCCGGCCTGAACCCCCCCGCAGCCTGGGCACCCCGACAACCAGAGCCTCAGCAGCCCCCGGCCTGAACCCCCCCGCAGCCTGGGCACCCCGACAACCAGAGACCCAGCAGCCCCCAATGGCCTGAGCCCCGCCCCCCGGCCTGGTCACCCCGACAACCAGAGCCCCAGCACCCCGACAACCTGAGCCCCCCCAGCCTGGTCACCCCGACAACCAGAGCCCCAGCACCCCGACAACCTGAGCCCCCCCAGCCTGGTCACCCCAACAACCAGAGACCCAGCAGCCCCCAATGGCCTGAGCTCCCCCAGCCTGGTCCCCCCGACAACCAGAGCCCCGACAGCCTGGTCACCCCAACAACCAGAGCCCCCAGCACCCCACGATGGCCTGAGCCCCCCCAGCCTGGTCCCCCCGACAACCAGAGCCCCCAGCACCCCACGATGGCCTGAGCCCCCCCAGCCTGGTCCCCCCGACAACCAGAGCCCCCCCAGCCTGGTCACCCCGACAACCAGAGCCCCAGCACCCTGACAACCTGAGCCCCCCCAGCCTGGTCATCCCAACAACCAGAGCCCCCAGCACCCCACGACGGCCTGAGCCCCGCCCCCTGGCCTGGTCACCCCGACAACCAGAGCCCCAGCACCCCGACAACCTGAGCCCCCCCAGCCTGGTCACCCCAACAACCAGAGCCCCCCCAGCCTGGTCACCCCGACAACCAGAGCCCCCAGCACCCCACGATGGACTGAGCCCCCCCCCCAGCCTGGTCACCCCAACAACCTGAGCCCCCCCCAGCCTGGTCACCCCGACAACCAGAGCCCCAGCACCCCCCTGGCCTGGCCCAACTTATGCCAACAGCCCAACCCCTGGCCCCTAATCTCAGACCCCAAACTCTGACCCCCGGCCCAGCCCCCCAACCCCATCCCAGCAACCAGCCCCTGATCCCAGCCCCTACCCACGACCCCCTGACCCCGGAGGCGGCTGGTGGGGGGAGACAGGGGGGCGGGGGTCCCTGGTGGGGGTCCCTGGGGGGCAGAAGGAGCCGAGGGGGACGTACTTGCATTCCTCCGGCGTGTGCTTGGCCTCGTCCGTGCAGCTGTAGAATTTGCCCTAGGGAGAGCCATGGGGCTGGGTTCAGACCCCCCGCCGCCGCGAGCCCCACACCCCACGTACCCCCCCTCTGCTCCCCCGCCTCCTCCCGCCCCCACCAGCCCCACGTACCCCCCCTCTGCTCCCCCGCCTCCTCCCGCCCCCACCAGCCCCATGTTACCCCCCCTCTGCTCCCTCGCCTCCTCCCGCCCCCACCAGCCCCACGTTACCCCCCCTCTGCTCCCCCGCCTCCTCCCGCCCCACCAGCCCCACGTACCCCCCCTCTGCTCCCTCGCCTCCTCCCGCCCCCACCAGCCCCACGTTACCCCCCCTCTGCTCCCCCGCCTCCTCCCGCCCCACCAGCCCCACGTACCCCCCCTCTGCTCCCCCGCCTCCTCCCGCCCCCACCAGCCCCACGTACCCCCCCTCTGCTCCCCCGCCTCCTCCCGCCCCCACCAGCCCCACGTTACCCCCCCTCTGCTCCCTCGCCTCCTCCCGCCCCCACCAGCCCCACGTTACCCCCCCTCTGCTCCCCCGCCTCCTCCCGCCCCACCAGCCCCACGTACCCCCCCTCTGCTCCCCCGCCTCCTCCCGCCCCCACCAGCCCCACGTTACCCCCCCTCTGCTCCCCCGCCTCCTCCCGCCCCCACCAGCCCCACGTTACCCCCCCTCTGCTCCCCCGCCTCCTCCCGCCCCACCAGCCCCACGTTACCCCCCCTCTGCTCCCCCGCCTCCTCCCGCCCCCACCAGCCCCACGTTACCCCCCCTCTGCTCCCTCGCCTCCTCCCGCCCCCACCAGCCCCACGTTACCCCCCCTCTGCTCCCCCGCCTCCTCCCGCCCCCACCAGCCCCACGTTACCCCCCCTCTGCTCCCCCGCCTCCTCCCGCCCCCACCAGCCCCACGTTACCCCCCCTCTGCTCCCCCGCCTCCTCCCGCCCCCACCAGCCCCACGTTACCCCCCCTCTGCTCCCCCGCCTCCTCCCGCCCCCACCAGCCCCACGTTACCCCCCCTCTGCTCCCCCGCCTCCTCCCGCCCCCACCAGCCCCACGTTACCCCCCCTCTGCTCCCCCGCCTCCTCCCGCCCCACCAGCCCCACGTTACCCCCCCTCTGCCCCCTCGCCTCCTCCCGCCCCCACCAGCCCCACGTTACCCCCCCTCTGCTCCCTCGCCTCCTCCCGCCCCCACCAGCCCCACGTTACCCCCCCCTGCCCCCACCAGTCCCACGTAACCGTGCCCCGTGGGGGGCGGGGCACTGGGGGCTGGGAGGGGCCCATGGGGGCTCACCTTGAAGAGCTGCACCCCGATGCAGGCGAACATGAACTGCAGCAGCGTGGTCACGATCATGATGTTGCCAATGGTGCGAATGGCCACGAAGACGCACTGGACCACGTGCTGGGGGGGCGGGGGGGTGAGACCCCCAGACACACAGCGACCCCCCCAGCCCCCCTCAGACACACAGGCCCCTTGGTGCCCCCAGCACAGCACCCCAGGCCCTGCACCCCCTCCCAGCCCCTGCACTCAACTCCCCCCGAGCACTGCCCCCCCAGCCCCCCGGCCCTGCACCCCCTCTCAGGCTCTGCCCCCCCCGAGCACTGTCCCCCCCAACCCTCCGGCCCTGCACCCCCTCTCAGCCCTCTGCACTCAACTCCCCCCGAGCACTGCCCCCCCCAGCCCCCCGGCCCTGCACCCGCTCTCAGGCTCTGCCCCCCCCGAGCACTGCCCCCCCCAGCCCCCCGGCCCTGCACCCGCTCTCAGGCTCTGCCCCCCCCCGAGCACTGTCCCCCCCAGCCCCCCGGCCCTGCACCCCCTCCCAGCACCTGCACTCAACTCCCCCCGAGCACTGCCCCCCCAGCCCCCCGGCCCTGCACCCCCTCTCAGGCTCTTCCTCCCCCGAGCACTGCCTCCCCCAGCCCCACGGCCCTGCACCCCCTCTCAGGCTCTGCCCCCCCCCCGAGCACTGTCCCCCCCAACCCTCCGGCCCTGCACCCCCTCTCAGCCCTCTGCACTCAACTCCCCCCGAGCACTGCCCCCCCCAGCCCCCCGGCCCTGCACCCGCTCTCAGGCTCTGCCCCCCCCGAGCACTGCCCCCCCCAGCCCCCCGGCCCTGCACCCGCTCTCAGGCTCTGCCCCCCCCCGAGCACTGTCCCCCCCAGCCCCCCGGCCCTGCACCCCCTCCCAGCACCTGCACTGAACTCCCCCCGAGCACTGCCCCCCCAGCCCCCCGGCCCTGCACCCCCTCTCAGGCTCTGCCCCCCCCGAGCACTGTCCCCCCCAACCCTCCGGCCCTGCACCCCCTCTCAGCCCTCTGCACTCAACTCCCCCCGAGCACTGCCCCCCCCAGCCCCCCGGCCCTGCACCCGCTCTCAGGCTCTGCCCCCCCCCGAGCACTGTCCCCCCCAGCCCCCCGGCCCTGCACCCCCTCCCAGCACCTGCACTCAACTCCCCCCGAGCACTGCCCCCCCAGCCCCCCGGCCCTGCACCCCCTCTCAGGCTCTTCCTCCCCCGAGCACTGCCTCCCCCAGCCCCACGGCCCTGCACCCCCTCTCAGGCTCTGCCCCCCCCCCGAGCACTGCCGCCCCCAACCCCCCTCCCAGCCATCTGAACACCCCCCCCACACACCTTCAGCCCCTTGGCCCGGTTGATGGCTCGGAGAGGCCGCAGCACGCGCAGCACCCGCAAAATCTTCACCACGGAGATGGCGCTGGAGCTGGGGGGGGGTGTAGCAGGGGGGAGTGGGGGTCAGAGACATTGCAGCAAGTTCCCCAACTTCCCTGCCCGGCACCGCCTGCCCCCATTCATCACAACCCCCAGCATATCCCACCGCTTCCTTCCCATGCCTGGCGTATCCCACCGCTTCCACCAACCCTTCCTACTCCCGGCATATCCCACCTCATCCACCAATCCTCCTCACGCCCAGCATATCCCACAGCGCCCACCAATCCTTCCCACCCCTGAAGCATCCCACCGCGTCCAAGAATCCTTCCCACCCCCGGCGTATCCCACCGCGTCCACCAATCCTACCTTCGCCCGGTGTATCCCACCTCACCCACCAATCCTTCCTGCTCCTGGCGTATCCCACCGCGTCCACCAATCCTTCCTGCTCCTGGCGTATCCCACCGCGTCTACCAATCCTACCTTCGCCCGGTGTATCCCACCTCACCCACCAATCCTTCCTGCTCCTGGCGTATCCCACCGCGTCCACCAATCCTTCCTGCTCCTGGCGTATCCCACCGCGTCTACCAATCCTACCTTCGCCCGGTGTATCCCACCTCACCCACCAATCCTTCCTGCTCCTGGCGTATCCCACCGCGTCCACCAATCCTACCTTCGCCCGGTGTATCCCACCTCACCCACCAATCCTTCCTGCTCCTGGCGTATCCCACCGCGTCCACCAATCCTTCCTGCTCCTGGCGTATCCCACCGCGTCTACCAATCCTACCTTCGCCCGGTGTATCCCACCTCACCCACCAATCCTTCCTGCTCCTGGCGTATCCCACCGCGTCTACCAATCCTACCTTCGCCCGGTGTATCCCACCTCACCCACCAATCCTTCCTGCTCCTGGCGTATCCCACCGCGTCTACCAATCCTACCTTCGCCCGGTGTATCCCACCTCACCCACCAATCCTTCCTGCTCCTGGCGTATCCCACCGCGTCTACCAATCCTACCTTCGCCCGGTGTATCCCACCTCACCCACCAATCCTTCCTGCTCCTGGCGTATCCCACCGCGTCCACCAATCCTACCTTCGCCCGGTGTATCCCACCTCACCCACCAATCCTTCCTGCTCCTGGCGTATCCCACCGCGTCCACCAATCCTTCCTGCTCCTGGCGTATCCCACCGCGTCTACCAATCCTACCTTCGCCCGGTGTATCCCACCTCACCCACCAATCCTTCCTGCTCCTGGCGTATCCCACCGCGTCTACCAATCCTACCTTCGCCCGGTGTATCCCACCTCACCCACCAATCCTTCCTGCTCCTGGCGTATCCCACCTCATCCACCAATCCTTCCTGCTCCTGGCGTATCCCACCTCATCCACCAATCCTTTCTATGCCAGCGTATCCCGCTATCCCCACCAATCCTTCCCGCGCCCGAGCCATTTCCTGGGTCTGCCTTCCCCCCTTCCCTTCATCCCTCCAGCCCCATACGCATTGTTCACCCCTGCACTCCTATTCCCCGCTCACCGCCCTTCCCCGCCCCACTCACTGGATCCCGAAGGAGATGAGGGAGACGCTCACAACGAGCAGATCCAGCAGGTTGAACCAGTTCCTGCAGAAGGAGCCTTTGTGGAGGAAGGCGCCGTAGGCTGTCATCTGAGGGGAGTGGGGGGAAGAGGGTCAATCCGGGCCTGTGCTGACCCCTGGGCCCCGTTCCCCTCCCTGAGCCGGGAGAGAACCCAGGAGTCCTGGCACCCGGCCCCGCCCCAACAGTACCTTGAGCAGGATCTCCACGGTGAAGATGGAGGTGAAGGCATAGTCGAAGTACCCCAGAATCTGAGCAGGGATGGGGTGGGGAGACAAGGCCATGGGGGAGAGTCAACGGCCAATGTGGGGCAGCCCCCCCTGCCCTGCCCCAATGGCCCCTCCTGCCCTCCTGCCCCCCTGCCCTGTCCTGCCTGTCTGCCCCACCCCAGCACCCTCCCCACCTCCCCTGGCCTCCTCCTCGTCCACCCTGGCCAGGCCCCTGTCCCATCCAGCCCCCTTCCTCACCCCCCCATGCCTCCCTGCCATCCATCTCCACCCAGACCCTTCCCCCGCCTGTGCCCCTCCCCATCCAGCCCCCATGTCCCCACTCCTCCTCCTTCCCCCTCCCCCATTACCCCCCCCGGATGGGCGGGTGGGGGTCTCACGATGTTGCGGAAGGAGTGGGCCCGGATAGGGTCCTCGGCGGCTAGCGAGATGCTGCTGAGGATGATGAAAACGAGGATGAGGTTGGTGAAGATGTGGTGATGGATCACGGCGTGACACCCCACCCGGAGCCTGGGGCAGGGGAGAGATCGGGTCAGAGCCAGACTCACCTGAGATGTTCTCTCTGAATACTGTGGGGGTGCCTCAGTTTCCCCTAGGCATTTCGTAAGGCTCTAGGGGGTGGGATAAGGCGGGGGTGTAATTGTTGCAGAGCAAAGGGCCAGGGTCCATAAATGGCGACACTCTGTCTCCTGGCCACTGGTGGCCTGGGCCCTTCCCCCTGCCAGGTGAGAGCTAAAGGGCTGGAGAACAAAGGGATCCGGTGACCTCCTGGCCCGGGAAAGGGACAAAGCCCAGAGCAGAGGGGGGCTGGAGGGAGTTTCAGTTTGGGGCTGGCTGGGACATGGAGTGAAGGGCAGACGGGGTGTCTGGCTCACTGCCCCCCAAAATGGACATGACTGAGGGGTCCGGTTCTCTGCACCTGGAAGCTCTTGTGTTAGACCCTGTTCCTGTCGTCTAATAAACCTTCTGTTTCCCCGGCTGGCTGAGAGTCCCGTCTGGCTGTGGAGTTGGGGGGCAGGACCCTCTGGCCCCCCAGGTCCCCGCCTGGGCAGACTGGCTGGGGGAAGCGCCCGGAGGGGCAGAGGAGGCTGGAGGCTCCGGGGTCAGACCCAGGAAGGGGGAAGCCGGGGGAGCTGTGTGTCCTGCAGACAGGCTGCTCCCCGAGAGGAGACTCCCCCAGAGTCCTGCCCGGCTTCGTGGGGAGCAGGTCAGAGCATCGCCCGGGGACCCCGTGACACCCACCCCCCTGAGCCAGCCGGTCCCCGCCCTGGGGCTGGGTGCGAGCGGCGCCCCCCAGAGGGGACAGGCCCCTGCCCCAAGCCCCGCCCCCCTGGAGGAGCCAGGCCCCGCCCCTCCCGGCGCTCACGGGTTGGTGCTGCTGAGGATGAAGAAGGCGCTGCCGGCCGGGATGGGCAGGACTTTCTCCGTCGTCACCTCCTCCAGCTTGTCCAGGTGGGACTCGGCCAAGCTCTCCTGGTAGCCCTCCTCGGCCTCCTCCCCTGCGGGGCAGACGGACGGCGGGGGGATGACAGCGACAGGGCCCCGCCGGGCTCAGCCAGCCCTTCCCCGAGCAGAGAACCCAGGCGTCCTGGCTCCCGGCCCCCGCTCCTGCTCTAACCCACCAGACCCCACTCCCCTCTCAGAGCCAGGCAGAGAACCCAGGAGCCCTGGCGACCAGCCCCCCCCATGCTCTAACCACTAGACCCCACTCCCCTCCCAGAGTCGGGGAGAGAACCCAGGAGTCCGGGTTCCTATTCATCATGATAGGATCAAAAAATACAGTAGGGTCACATCTGGCAGCCACAGATCCCCGAGAGGAGAGCGCTCCCTGCCCAGCCCCCCGCCTGCCCCACGGCGCCCCCCACTACCCAGCCCTGACTGCCAGGGGAGAGCACCACCTGCCCAGCCCCCTGCCCCCCCCCAGCACCCCCCATCTGGGAGAGTCAGACCCACCCTTCCTACCTCCTTCTTCGCTCCCTTCTTCATCCTCCTCCTTCTCTTCCTCCATGCACGGCACCTGGGGACAGAGCAGCAGGAGGCCAGGTCTGTGTGTGTCCCTGCACCCCCTGCTGGAGGGGCTGAGTCCTGTGCTGGGGGGGTAACCAGACCCCCACCAGGGGATTTCAGCTCCCCTGCCCCTGGCGTGAACCCTGGCATCTAGGCCAAACCCCATTGAGACCAAGAGGGAACTATTCATAAAGTTTTGGATGAATATTGTGCGTGCCTCAGTTTCCCCAGTGCGCTGCCTGGTTAACCGGCGGTGGGGGGAAGGGTGTTTGCTCTTTGCAGAGACCCAGGCATGACCCACCCCCAGCTGTCTGGGGCCCGGCCCCCCATGCCACGGAGGAGCCCAGCCGACAACGGCTGTTTGCCACCTGGCACCGAAAGACCCCGGGGGCCGACCATCCGCAGGAAGCCAGCTGGGGGTGGGACCAAATGGGGGGTTTTCTGAACACGCTGCGCTGGGCATGCCTCAGTTTCCCCCGCATGCTGTGCGCTTAACAAGGCCGTGGGGGAGAGGGGTTGTTGTTATTGAGGGACAGGGTGTGACCCCACCGGGACCCCAGACTATGGTCAGTGGGGGGACAGAGGGTGGAAGAGAGGGTGCCCCGAGTAAGGACAGAGAAGGGGCCGTGAGGAGGGGATACGGGGGGGACTGGGCTGCCCCACGCTGGGGGGAGCCACTTCTTACCTTCACGCTGCCATCCTGGCTGCCGCTGCCCGGGGCTTCATCCGCCAGCTTCCCCCTGCGGGGAACAGGGGGGCTCAGAGCAGAGATAGGGAGAGAACCCAGGCATTCGGGCAGCCTCATCCCCCCTCTTACCCACCAGCTCCCTCCCCTCCCAGAGCCGGGGAGAGAACCCAGGCGTCCGGGTGCCTCACTTTTTGCTCTCCTCCGCGGACGAGTTGATGTTGTCCCCATCGGCCAAATTGTCCACAGCAATGGCCAGGAAGACGTTCAGCAGGATATCTGGGGGGGGGGCTCAGGAAAATAGGGGTGCAGGGGAACCTCTGCCTCAGCCCCACCCCAAATCCACTCACCCCCCCATGTCAGCCACCCCCCCACACGACACTGCCTGGCTCCAGGGCCCCCCACCCTCCTGCCACCAGCTTCTGATCCGCCCCTGCTGCCCCCCTACTCCACCCCCCAGCTCGAGAACTGCCCCACTACTCCCCAGCTGCCTGTCAACTCTCCCCTCCCCCCCACAGCCATTGCCCCAGCCCCCTGTAGCCCCCCGGCCAAGCGGGTACAGTTGCCACAAATGAAGAGGATGATGAAGTAGACACAGACCAGCATGCCGGGGAAGTAGGGACCCCCGTAGGCCATGATCCCGTCGTACATCACCGCGTTCCAGTCCTCGCCCGTCAGGATCTGGGGGGGCCGGGCAGCCGTCAGTGGGGGGCAGGGGGCTGGCGCGTGCCCCGGAGGGGGAGAGGGGGTTCCCAGGGGTTTCTGGGGGATGGGGGGGGACCTGGAAGTCAGTGAGCAGGGTTTGGGGGAAGGTGTCTAAATTGGGGGTCCCAGGGCAGCTGGGAGGGATTCAGGGGGGCACCTGGAAGACGGTGAGCAGGGCCTGGGGGAAGGTGTCGAACGTGGGGGGGCTCCGGGGGGCCCCGGGGGGTACCTGGAAGACGGTGAGCAGGGCCTGGGGGAAGGTGTCGAACGTGGGGGGCTCCGGGGGGGCCCGGGGGGTACCTGGAAGACGGTGAGCAGGGCCTGGGGGAAGGTGTCGAACGTGGGGGGCCCCGGGGGGTACCTGGAAGACGGTGAGCAGGGCCTGGGGGAAGGTGTCGAACGTGGGGGGCCCCGGGGGGTACCTGGAAGACGGTGAGCAGGGCCTGGGGGAAGGTGTCGAACGTGGGGGGCCCCGGGGGGTACCTGGAAGACGGTGAGCAGGGCCTGGGGGAAGGTGTCGAACGTGGGGGGCCCCGGGGGGTACCTGGAAGACGGTGAGCAGGGCCTGGGGGAAGGTGTCGAACGTGGGGGGTCCCGGGGGGGCCCGGGGGTACCTGGAAGACGGTGAGCAGGGCCTGGGGGAAGGTGTCGAACGTGGGGGGCCCCGGGGGGTACCTGGAAGACGGTGAGCAGGGCCTGGGGGAAGGTGTCGAACGTGGGGGGCCCCGGGGGGTACCTGGAAGACGGTGAGCAGGGCCTGGGGGAAGGTGTCGAACGTGGGGGGGCCCGGGGGGGCCCGGGGGTACCTGGAAGACGGTGAGCAGGGCCTGGGGGAAGGTGTCGAACGTGGGGGGCCCCGGGGGGTACCTGGAAGACGGTGAGCAGGGCCTGGGGGAAGGTGTCGAACGTGGGGGGTCCCGGGGGGGCCCGGGGGTACCTGGAAGACGGTGAGCAGGGCCTGGGGGAAGGTGTCGAACGTGGGGGGCCCCGGGGGGTACCTGGAAGACGGTGAGCAGGGCCTGGGGGAAGGTGTCGAACGTGGGGGGGCCCGGGGGGGCCCGGGGGTACCTGGAAGACGGTGAGCAGGGCCTGGGGGAAGGTGTCGAACGTGGGGGGCCCCGGGGGGTACCTGGAAGACGGTGAGCAGGGCCTGGGGGAAGGTGTCGAACGTGGGGGGCCCCGGGGGGTACCTGGAAGACGGTGAGCAGGGCCTGGGGGAAGGTGTCGAACGTGGGGGGCCCCGGGGGGTACCTGGAAGACGGTGAGCAGGGCCTGGGGGAAGGTGTCGAACGTGGGGGGTCCCGGGGGGGCCCGGGGGTACCTGGAAGACGGTGAGCAGGGCCTGGGGGAAGGTGTCGAACGTGGGGGGCCCCGGGGGGTACCTGGAAGACGGTGAGCAGGGCCTGGGGGAAGGTGTCGAACGTGGGGGGCCCCGGGGGGTACCTGGAAGACGGTGAGCAGGGCCTGGGGGAAGGTGTCGAACGTGGGGGGGCCCGGGGGGGCCCGGGGGTACCTGGAAGACGGTGAGCAGGGCCTGGGGGAAGGTGTCGAACGTGGGGGGCCCCGGGGGGTACCTGGAAGACGGTGAGCAGGGCCTGGGGGAAGGTGTCGAACGTGGGGGGTCCCGGGGGGGCCCAGGGGTACCTGGAAGACGGTGAGCAGGGCCTGGGGGAAGGTGTCGAACGTGGGGGGCCCCGGGGGGTACCTGGAAGACGGTGAGCAGGGCCTGGGGGAAGGTGTCGAACGTGGGGGGGCCCGGGGGGGCCCGGGGGTACCTGGAAGACGGTGAGCAGGGCCTGGGGGAAGGTGTCGAACGTGGGGGGCCCCGGGGGGTACCTGGAAGACGGTGAGCAGGGCCTGGGGGAAGGTGTCGAACGTGGGGGGACCCGGGGGGGCCCGGGGGTACCTGGAAGACGGTGAGCAGGGCCTGGGGGAAGGTGTCGAACGTGGGGGGCCCCGGGGGGTACCTGGAAGACGGTGAGCAGGGCCTGGGGGAAGGTGTCGAACGTGGGGGGACCCGGGGGGTACCTGGAAGACGGTGAGCAGGGCCTGGGGGAACGTGTCGAACGTGGGGGGCCCCGGGGGGTACCTGGAAGACGGTGAGCAGGGCCTGGGGGAAGGTGTCGAACGTGGGGGGTCCCGGGGGGGCCCGGGGGTACCTGGAAGACGGTGAGCAGGGCCTGGGGGAACGTGTCGAACGTGCTGCGTTTGGTCTGGGTCTCGTCGAAGTTGAACTTGCCCCCGAAGAGCTGCATGCCCAGCAGGGCGAAGATGATGATGAAGAGGAAGAGCAGCAGCAGCAGGGACGCGATGGATTTCATGGAGTTCAGCAGCGAGGCCACCAGGTTACTCAGGGACGCCCAGTGCCTGCGGGAGGGAAGAGGGGTGAGACGGGGCGACCCAGAGCCCAAACACGGCCCCTTCCCCACGCCCGGCCCAGCCCCATGCCCAGCCCAGCCCCACGCGACGCCCCGTGCCTGTGGGGGGGGAAGCTGTGCAGATCTTCCTCCGCATTGAGGGAGGGGGCGGATTTCAGGAGCTTGAGCTGTACAGGTTTCTCTGCGGCGCGAGACGACAGTTCTGGGTGTGCACCAGAGGGGGGGCTGGGGTCCCCGAGCTGAGTCTTCCCACCCAGAGCTGATTTTTGCAGCCACGGGTGTCCCTGTGTGCACTGGGCCTGGCACAGCAGGGCAGGGGGAGGGAGCCCAGGCTCGGGGGCCGGGGGGCGGGGAGGGACTCCAGGACCTCAGGTGGGGGGCCAACCTGGTACATCAAACCCGACCCAGCCCCACACCCTGCCCCCCATGCCCAATCTCTGCCCCCTTGTAACCCCCCAGCGCCTGGGGGGTGGGCGGTGAGGATCAACACCCAGTGCCCAGCCCCACGCGCGGCGCCCAACACCCAGCCCCACGCCAGGTCCCCCAGAACCCCACGCCCGGCCCCCAGCCCCACTTCCAGCGCTCGACACCCTGCCCCACGCCCGGCCCCCCGGAGCCCCACGCCCGGCCCCCAGCCCCACGCCAGGTCCCCCGGAGCCCCACGCCCGGCCCCCAGCCCCATGCCCGGCCCCCCGGAGCCCCACGCCCGGCCCCCAGCCCCACGCCCAGCCCTGACACCCAGCCCCATGCCAGATCCCCCGTAGCCCCACTCCCGTCCCCCAGCCCCGCCGGACCTAGTGACTTTGAAGATGCGCAGCAAGCGGACGCAGCGGAGCACGGAGATGCCGAGCGGCTCCATGACCCGCAGCTCCACCAGCAGGGTCTCCAGGATGCCCCCGCACACCACGAAGCAGTCGAAGCGGTTGAAGAAGCTGGCGAAATAGGCCGGCAGGCCCAGGCTGTACAGCTTCAGCAGCATCTCCAGCGTGAAGAGCGACAGCAGCCCCTTGTTGGCGTAGGCTGGGGGGAGACAGGGCGTCACGCCGGGGGCAGACGTCCGGGGGCAGGAGGGGCCGGCACGGGGCAGTGACTCGACCCGGGCTTGCCGGGTTAGCAGGGTCGAGGATTAGCACAAGCTGGGGGGGCTCTCGCCGAGGGCGATTACAGGGATCCGGGCGTGTTCTCTATTCGACACGGAGCCGGGATTACCCAGGAGCGGGATTCGGGTAATCTGGGGGGGATCTCGCCAGGGGACATTGGGTCTGTTCTCTAGGACAGGGGCTATTCGACACAGAGCCGGGATTACTGACGAGCGGGATTTGGATAATCTCGGGGGCTCTCGCCGGGGGACATTGGGCATGTTCTCTGGGCCAGGGGCTATTAGACACAGAGCCCGGGATTATAGAGGAGCGGGATTTGGGTAATCCCAGAGGTTACCACAGGGAGAGATTATGATTAGGACCGGGATTGGGAATACCTGCACTCAGGATTATATAGTAGGGGGACAAGGGCTACCTAGACAGGGGATTTGGAAAATCTCACACTGAGATTATCTCCCGGGGGGGTCCGGGACTACGTGGAAGTGGGATTCTATGGGCCAGGAGATTAGGAGGCTGCAGGGCTGGATGAATGAGGAAGGGATTAGGGTGGAGGGAGGCCAGGACGATTGAGGGCAGAGACGGTCGCATGGGAACAAAGCGTTTAGGATTTCCCGGGCCGGATGCTTGGGATTGGGGGGGATTCGGCTGGGCGGCGCAGAGGCAGAGACAAATTCTCTCGGCTGACGGAGGAGGGGATCTCTCGGAGACCGGTCGGGATTAGGGTCGGCTGGCGGGGAGATGGGGGAAATGGAGGATCCCCGAGGCCTGGCGAGATACTGGACGGAGGGCTCACCGCCTGGGGGTCACAGACACAGTTTCGGGGTGTCCGGCACAGATTGGGGCTGGGACCTGTCTGGGTTTGGCGTTAAGAGCAACGAGAGTTTCGTCCGGGATCCGGCCCCACTGGGACTGGGCTTTCTCGTCCTTAGGGGCAGCTCGGCTGGGTTACTGCAGACCCCAGGCAGGGGAAACTGGGTCGGGAATATCACAAATCGGGATTGGGGCTGAGGACACTGGAGATCGGGATACTCTGGGACCAGGACGGGGCCTTAGGTTTGTTCGGGAAAGCGACCCACCGCAGCTATAATAAACGCCCGCCCAGAGCCGGGAGAGAACCCAGGAGTCCTGGCTCCCAGCCCCCCGCACTCTGACCCACCAGTGCCCAGCGCCCCGCCCCGGGCTGGGGAGGGACCCAGGCCCCCGGCCCTGGGCTCACCCTGGATCTGGGTCAGCCAGTCGGGCTGGTTGTCGTGCTCGGAGGCGATGGTCAGCGTGTTGAGGAAGACGAGGATCAGGACCGTCCAGTAGAAGGAGACGGATTTCACCGCCAGGCGGCATCTCTTCCGCAGCAGCCGGTTCGTACGCCGGCAGCGGCGGCTGGGGATCCGAGTGGGGGGCGGGTCGGTGGGGCTGAGCCCCACAGAGACCCCCCCCCGGGCCGGGACAGCGCCCCCTGCAGGGCCCCACAGAGACCCCCCCCGGGCCGGGACAGCGCCCCCTGCAGGGGCCCACAGAGACCTCCCCCACCAGCCAGGACAGCGCCCCCTGCAGGGCCCCACAGAGACCCCCCCCGGGCCGGGACAGCGCCCCCTGCAGGGGCCCACGGAGACCCCCCCCGGGCCGGGACAGCGCCCCCTGCAGGGGCCCACAGAGACCCCCCCCACCAGCCAGGACAGCGCCCCCTGCAGGGGCAAACAGAGACCCCCCCCGGGCCGGGACAGTGCCCCCTGCAGGGGCCCACAGAGACCCCCCCCGGGCCGGGACAGCGCCCCCTGCAGGGGCAAACAGAGACCCCCCCCGGGCCGGGACAGTGCCCCCTGCAGGGGCCCACAGAGACCCCCCCCGGGCCGGGACAGCGCCCACAAGACCCCCCCCACACCAGCCAGGACAGCGCCCCCTGCAGGGGCCCACAGAGACCCCCCCACCGTGGGCCAGGACAGCGCCCCCTGCAGGGAATCAGCGGGGCTGGGCCCCACAGACACTCCCTCACTGCGGGGCTGAGACGGCCCCTCCTTCACTCCCACTCACCAGAATTTTGTCTTTGAGATTTTGCCTCTGGAGAAAGCGAAGAGAAAAGAAACGAAAAGTCAAATGCAGCCACCTCTGGGGTGGGACCTGGGGCCTGTTTATGCCCCCCAGACCCCCGCAGCACGGGCCCTTCCACCCAGCACTCACAGATACACGTCGCAGCAGGCGGTGTGATGCTCCTCTTCGCCCACGTTCTCGGTGTTGATGGAAGTCGATTCACTCGCAGGGAGACTGGCTGGGGGAGAGATGGACGGGTGAGCTCCCCCCTCAGCGCCCCCACGGCTGGCTGGGTGGCTCTGGATTGACCTGGGGGCTTGAGATCAGAATCCAGACCTGCCCCCATTACAATCAGAAGTGACTCTGGATTGACCCCATGGGACCTGAGATCAGAATTGGCCCTGGCCCTGTTGCAATCAGGGGTGATTCTGGTTTGACCCCGGGTGTGAGGCAGCAGGGAGGGGGGAGTGTGAATGTGGCTGGGGGGTTTCAATGGGAGACCTGAGAGCCTGTCACCTGAGCGGGGGGGGGGGGGGGGAGGTGACACCTCTGCCCGGGGAACTGGACACAGGCTGCAGGAGGGAGCCGGCTGGGGGGGGGTTGGGTTCAGTTTGGGGCTGGGTGGAGGAACGCAGGGAACCCCAGGGCTGGGGTCTAAGCTCCCTGCCCCCCAGAAGGACGTGACTGAGGGGTCCTGGGTGTACCCACAAGCTCTGTTGGGGGCTGTGTTCCTGTTGTCCAAAAAACCTTCTGTTTTACTGGCTGGCTGAGAGTCTCAGTGAATCCCAGGAAGAGGGGTGCAGGGCCTGGACTCCCCCACACTCCATGACACCGGGGAAGCTGAGATCAGAATTCAGCCCTCCCCTCATTGCAATTAGGAGTGACTCTGGATTGATCCCATGGGACCTGAGATCAGAACCTGGCCCTGGCCCCATTTCAATCAGGGGGATTGTGGTTTGACCCCGGGGGAGCTGAGATCAGAATCCAGCCTTGCCCCCATTGCAATCAGGAGTGACTCCGGATTGACCCCGGGGAGCTGAGATCGGAATCCGGCCCTGGCTCCATTGCAATCAGGAGTGACTCTGGATTGACCCCAGGGAGCTGAGATCAGAATCCAGCCCTGCCCCCATTGCAATCAGGAGTGACTCCGGATTGACCCCGGGGAGCTGAGATCAGAATCCGGCCCTGGCTCAGTTGCAATCAGGAGTGACTCCGGATTGACCCCGGGAGCTGAGATCAGAATCCGGCCCTGCCCCCATTGCAATCAGGAGTGACTGTGGATTGACCCCGGGGAGCTGAGATCAGAATCCGGCCCTGACTCCACTGCAGACCCCAGCGGGGGAGCTGGGAAGAGGATGTTAATGAGCAGCCAGGGGCAGAGGGGCAGGTGGAGACGTGAAGCCCACCCCGGCGATGACACACAGGCACAGACAGACAGACGGACGGAGACGGAGGTGCCACATTACTGTGGGTGTCGGTGGAATGGCCTGAGTGACGGAGCCACCGGAGTCGGCCTCTCTTCTTCTCCGCCAGGTCTTCCACGGTCACACCTTCCTCAGGGAGAGACAGACGGACGGAGGGATGAGGCGTGTGTGGAGGGATGGACAGACGGACGGAGGGATGGGGTGTGTGGGGAGGGATGGAGGGATGGACAGACGGACGGAGGGATGGGGCGTGTGGGGATGGAGCGTGTGGGGATGGACGGACGGACGGAGGGATGGAGCGTGTGGGGATGGACGGACGGACGGAGGGATGGGGCGTGTGGGGAGGGATGGACGGACGGACAGAGGGATGGGGCGTGTGGGGAGGGATGGACAGACGGACAGAGGGATGGGGCATGTGGGGAGGGATGGAGGGATGGACAGACGGACGGAGGGATGGGGCGTGTGGGGAGGGATGGAGGGATGGAGAGACGGACGGAGGAATGGGGCGTGTGGGGAGGGATGGAGGGATAGACAGACGGATGGAGGGATGGGGCATGTGGGGAGGGATGGAGGAATGGACAGACAGACAGAGGGATGGGGCGTGTGGGGATGGGTGGATGGATGGATGGAGGGATGGGGCGTGTGGGGAGGGATGGAGGGATGGACAGACGGAGGAAGGGATGGGGCGTGTGGGGAGGGATGGAGGAATGGACAGACAGACAGAGGGATGGGGCGTGTGGGGATGGGTGGATGGATGGATGGAGGGATGGGGCGTGTGGGGAGGGATGGAGGGATGGACAGACGGAGGAAGGGATGGGGCGTGTGGGGAGGGATGGAGGAATGGACAGACAGACAGAGGGATGGGGCGTGTGGGGATGGGTGGATGGATGGATGGAGGGATGGGGCGTGTGGGGAGGGATGGAGGGATGGACAGACGGAGAAAGGGATGGGGCGTGTGGGGATGGAGCGTGTGGGGATGGACGGACGGATGGAGGGATGGAGCGTGTGGGGATGGACGGACGGAGGGATGGGGCGTGTGGGGAGGGATGGACAGACGGACAGAGGGATGGGGCGTGTGGGGAGGGATGGACAGACGGACAGAGGGATGGGGCATGTGGGGAGGGATGGAGGGATGGACAGACGGACGGAGGGATGGGGCGTGTGGGGAGGGATGGAGGGATGGGGCGTGTGGGGAGGGATGGAGGGATGGACAGACGGATGGAGGGATGGGGCGTGTGGGGATGGGCGGACGGACAGGAGGACGTGTGGGGGTGGGGAATGAGAGACAAGACACACAGACGTGAGTGCTGTGACAAAGAAGGGATGTGACCCCCCCCCCCCCAGGCATCATGGGTTTTGGCAGGCCCCAGGGACTGATCCACCCAACCCCCCGATACAGCTCCCCACGCTGTACAAGAGGGACCCCAGCAGTTAGGGCTGGGAACCAGGACACCTGGGTTCTCTCCCCGGCTCTGGCGGGGGGGTGTATAATTGACCCCAGCGTCCCTGACCCAGTGAGACTAACGAGGCCCCAGCGAGCAATTAACTCAGCATAGCCGGGGCGGGGGAGCCCCGCTGGAGGCAGGGACTCGCCCGGGCTGCCCCTGTGGGAAGGGCACCTGGTGCCACACAGCTGCTAATTGCCCCCCCGGGGCACTGCTGGGGGGAAGATTACAACTCTGCAATGTCCCCAGCCCCCGCCCTGCTCTGCTGAGAGAAACCAGGCTCTGCTCCTGCCCCCTCCCCGATCTCTTCCCCGCCCGCCCCCCCCTCCCACTGCCAGGATCCCGCCCGACCCCCTCCCCAGCTGGTAATTTACTCAGGTGCCCACTAATCTCCTGGCCTGGAAGTCTCATTTCTCTGCCTGCTAATCCCCGGCCCGCAGCTGCCCCCAACACAGCTGGCGGTAACTCGCCCCCCCCGGCCGGGGGGCAGAATCTGCTGCCCCAGACACCCAGGCCTGGGCTCGCGGGTCGGAGGGGGACTGGCTGCCCTGTGGGGGGCGGCAGGTCGGGAGCGAGGGGCGCCGTAGGGCAGGGGTCTCACGGGAGTGCTTGTCCTCCGGGTCCCCCTCCTCGTCGTCGGGGTCGATGTCCTCGGCCTGTGTGATCCAGTCCAGGTAGCCCCTGAGATCCTCCTCCATCTGCTGCTTCTCCCGCAGCTTCTGGAAGTCGCCCCGCGCTTTGGCCTTCTCCCGCTCCTTGGAGAACTCCCTGCGGGCAGCGAGGGGTTAACCCCCCGGCACACGCAGCAACACGCTAAGCACACGCTGGGCGAACACGGGAAGCACATGCGGGATCCAGCTGCCCCTGCTTTGAGCTGCGCCTCGCCGGTGTGATCCACCCACACGCCTCAACATGCCAGTGACACACAGCGCCTGGCGGCACGGCCTGCCGCATGTCTATGATCCGTCCACGCAACTGACATGCCAAAGGCACACACAATCCAGTCGCACACACCCCAACGCACGGAGAACACGCTCCCCCCCATGCTTGTCGCCTGGCTCCCCCTGCACATGCCTGACATGCTTAGAACATGCTTCCCCTCTGCACATGCCCCAACATGCTGATGTGACGAAGTGGGATCGTTCTTAATGTCTCCTCTGAATAGTGTGGGGGGTGCCTCAGTTTCCCCCAGGCAGTTCTTAAGTCTCTAGGGGGTGGGATGGGGGGTATGGTCATTGCAGAGCCCTAGAGGGCAGGTGTGTGCAGGGGTCTGGACACAGAGAATGGCCGACACCCTGTCTCCTGGCCACTGGTGGCCTGGGCCCTTCCCCCTGCCAGGTGAGAGCTAAAGGGCTGGAGAACAAAGGGATCCGGTGACCTCCTGGCCCAGGAAAGGGACAAAGCCCAGGGGAGGAGGGGCTGGAGAGAGTTTCAGTTTGGGCTGGCTCCAAGCCACCTCCCACCCAACAGCCCCATGTACTCCCTGAGCTCCTCCCCAGAGCTGGGCACATCCCCTTACGTGGCCTGCCCCCCTCTTACCCAGCTAGGCCTCTCCTTACCTGGCTAGCCCCCCTCTTACCTGGCCAGGTCCCCCCTTACCCAGCAAGCCCCCACCTTACCCAGCCAGGTCCCTCCTTACCCAGCCAGCCCCCACCCCTTACTGGGCCAGGCCCCAGCCTTACCCGCTCAGCACCCCCAGCACAAGGTTGAGGACGAAGAAGGAGCCGAAGATGACCAGGCTGACGAAGTAAACCCAGGGCAGCTCGTGCCCCATAGCATCCTGCATCTGTGGGGGGGACAGGGGACAGAGGGGGTGTGGTGTCAGGGGATGTGACGAAGTGGGAATGTTCTTTGTTTTCTCTGAATACTGTAGGGGTGCCTCAGTTTCCCCTAAGCATTTCGTAAGGCTCTAGGGGGTGGGATAAGGCAGGGGGTGTAACTGTTGCAGAGCAAAGAGCCAGGGTACATAAATGGTGACACTCTGTCTCCTGGCCACTGATGGCCTGGGCCCTTCCCCCTGCAAGGTGAGAGCTAAAGGGCTGGAGAACAAAGGGATCCGGTGACCTCCTGGCCCGGGAAAGAGACAAAGCCCAGGGGAGGAGGGGCTGTAGGGAGTTTCAGTTTGGGGCTGGCTGGGACATGGAGTGAAGGGCAGACGGGGAGTCTGGCTCACTGCCCCCCAAAATGGACCCAGCTGAGGGGTCCTGTTCTCTGTACCTACAAGCTCTGTGTTAGTCCCTGTTCCTGTCGTCTAATATACCTTCTGTTTCCCCGGCTGGCTGAGAGTCCCGTCTGAGTGCGGAGTTGGGGGGCAGGACCCTCTGGCCCCCCCCGGACCCCGCCTGAGCAGACTCACTGTGGGAAGCGCCGTAGGGCAGAGGAGGCTGGAGGCTCCGGGGTCAGACCCAGGAAGGGGGAAGCCGGGGGAGCTGTGTGTCCTGCAGACAGGCTGCTCCCCGAGAGGAGACTCCCCCAGAGTCTGGCCTGGCTTCGTAGGGAGCAGGTCAGAGCATCGCCCGGGGACCCCGGGACAGGGGGATCTCCAGGGGTTTGGGGAGCGGGGGCGGTTGGGGTGCAGGGGGATCCCTGTGGGTTTGGAGGGTCCCCCAGGGTGGGGGCTCACCCAGTAGAGCACGTCGGTCCAGCCCTCCATGGTGATGCACTGGAAGACGGTGAGCATGGCGAAGAAGAAGTTGTCGAAGTTGGTGATCCCGCCGTTGGGCCCCTCCCAGCGGCCCCGGCACTCGGTGTTGTTGAGGGGACACTCCCGGCCGTGCCCCGAAAAGGCGCAGGGCGAGGGGTCCTCCTCGGCCTCCAGGTCTGGGGGAGGGACGGAGGGGTCAGGCGGGGCCCCGGGCAGGCTGGGGGGGGCTGCGGGCGGGGCGGGTACCTGAGCCGACGAGGAAGCAGGTCTTGTGCATGCGGCCGATGAAGAGCTCCAGGCCGATGATGGCGTAGATGATGATGACGAAGAGGACGAGCAGCGCGATGTGCAGCAGGGGCACCATGGCCTTCATGATGGAGTTGAGCACAATGTGCAGACCTGCGGGGGAGGGGTCAGGCTGGGGGCGTCAGGCCTGGGGGCAGTTCATGCAGTGCACCGCAGCAGAGGCGTGCAATGTGACAGCATGCAGTGCGACGCGCCACGGCGCAGTGCGACCTCACAGAGCATGCAGTGCGACGTGCCACGGTGCAGTGCAACCTCACAGCGCATGCAGTGTGATGTGCCAAGGCGCAGTGCGACCTCACAGAGCATGCAGTGCGACGCGCCACGGTGCAGTGCGACCTCACAGAGCATGCAGTGCGACGCGCCACGGTGCAGTGCGACCTCACAGAGCGTGCAGTGCGACGCGCCACGGTGCAGTGCGACCTCACAGAGCGTGCAGTGCGACGAGCCACGGTGCAGTGCGACCTCACAGAGCGTGCAGTGCGACGCGCCACGGTGCAGTGCGACCTCACAGAGCGTGCAGTGCGACGCGCCACGGTGCAGTGCGACCTCACAGCTCATGCAGTGTGATGTGCCACGGTGCAGTGCAACTTCACAGAGCATGCAGTGTGACGCGCCACGGTGCAGTGCAACCTCACAGAGCATGCAGTGTGACGCGCCACGGTGCAGTGCGACCTCACAGCGCATGCAGTGTGACGCGCCACGGTGCAGTGCGATCTCATAAGAATACAGTGAAATGCAACACTGCAGCAAAATGGGTTGCAGTGTAATAGAGCAGGGTGCAAAGAAATGGCTTGCAGTGCAGTGCGCCCTGGGGCAGTGTGACCTCGTACAGCATGCAGGGCAACGAATCACTACACAATGACACTACACTCAGTGAAACTCACCGTTGTGCAGTGTCACACCATGCAGGATACAGTGCAGTGCACCACTGCGCAGTGAGACAACACGCACTGCGACTCGCCGATGTGCAGGGTCACACCCTGCAGCGTGGAGTGCATTGCATTTCCGTCCAATGAGAGTACACAATGCATAACTGTGCAGTGAGGCAGTGTGCTGGGACGTCATACATCTCAACACAACTCCCGCAATGCAGCACACAGCAACCCCCCCCCAGTGCCTGGCCCCCAGGGCTGGCATTTGCCGGCGGGCCCTCGGTCCTTACTGGGGACGCCGGAGACGAGGCGCAAGGGGCGGAGCACGCGGAAGGCCCTCAGGGCTTTGACGTCGAAGCCCCCCGGTTTGCCGCTCATGTGGTGGGCGTCCCCGGGCTTGTGGGACGCTTGCTCCAAGATCACGCTGAACAACCTGCGGGAGAGCGGGCAGGTGAGGGGGGCACCCGGGGGGGATGGAGCCCTCTAGGGGGCACCAGCCCTCACCCAGCCCTGTCCCTGTGGGGAGGGGGAGCCCAGCAGGGTGGCAGGGGCCCAGCAGGGTGGCGGGAGGCCTGGGGGGGTCTTGGCGGGGCATTGGACAGCCCGGTGGGGCGGTGGTGACCCAGCAGGGCAGGGGGCGGAGGTGGGGGGCCCGGCTAGGGCCCAGCAGGGTGGTGGGCCCAGCGGGGTGTTGGGGGCCGTAGGGGGAGCCCAGTCGGAGGCGGCAGTGACCCAGCAGGGCGCGGGGGGGCGGCGGGGGACGCACCCCACCACCACGATGACGAAGTCCAGCAGGTTCCAGCCGTTGCGGATATAGGCACTGGGGTGCAGAACCAGCCCGTACGCGATGATCTTCAGGAACGTCTCCACCGTGAAGATGATGAGGAAGACGTACTCCACCTGCTCCTGTTGGGGGGGGGGGAGACGGGAATTGAACCCAGGTGTCCGGGCACCACCAACCCCCACCCCCGTGAGCCACAGACACCCAAACGGCCCCCTGCATCCTACAGAATGAACCAAAGTGTCCTGGGGGCCCTTCCTGCTGGGAAACAGACCCAGGTGTCCGGGAGTGGGGGGGGTCATCCCTGGAAGAAAGGAACCCTGGCGTCCGGGCAGGCCCCAAGCAGCGGGGGGAGCGGGTGGACAATCCTGTGCAGAAGAGCGAACGTGCAAGATAGTCCCGGCTTAGCGCCAACAGGTCCCCCCGGCCCCCCCGCCTGGTAAGCGGCTTAGAGCTCATGGCCCGGGACACAGAGAGACAGAGAACCCAGGCGTCCTGGCTCCCAGCCCCCCCCCAACCAGCAGACCCCACTCCCCTGCCAGGACTGGTGAGAGAACCCAGGAGTCCCCCCCGTCCCGTCCCGTCCCGTCGTCCCCCCCCCCCCCCCCCGGCAGCTAATTCCTTCCAACTCCTCCATGACTTCTGCCCAGGGACCCAGCAGCTCGTTAAGGACAGTCATTAGCTCCGAGCTCTTAATGAGGCTAAACCCAAAGTCTGGGTGACGGGCCAGGGGAGCCAGCCCAAGAGGCTCACAGGGCCTGCCATGGGGCTGGGAGCCCGGACGCCTGGGTTCTCTCCCAGCTCTGGGAGGAGTGGGGTTGCTGGGCCGGACGCCGGGGTTCGCTCCCAGCTCTGGGAGGAGTGGGGTTGCTGGGCCGGATGCCGGGGTTTGCTCCCGGCTCTGTGGGGGAGCCGGGTTGCTGGGCCGGACGCCGGGGTTCGCTCCCGGCTCTGTGGGGGAGCCGGGTTGCTGGGCCGGACGCCGGGGTTCGCTCCCGGCTCTGTGGGGGGGCCGGGTTGCTGGGCCGGACGCCGGGGTTCACTCCCGGCTCTGGGGGGGCCGGGTTGCTGGGCCGGACGCCGGGGTTCACTCCCGGCTCTGTGGGGGGGCCGGGTTGCTGGGCCGGACGCCGGGGTTCGCTCCTGGCTCTGTGGGGGGGCCGGGTTGCTGGGCCGGACGCCGGGGTTCGCGGGGGCTCACCAGGTCGTGGTTGGCGGTGTTGGAGTCGTCCTCGGGGAAGGGGATGTAGACCCCCAGGGCCACGCAGTTGGCGAAGATGGTCATGAGGATGAGGATGTCGAAGGGCCTGGGGCAGGGGATGGGTTAAGGAGCTGAACGGGGGTGCTCCTGCCCCTTCCCCCAGTGCCCCCCCACATGCCCCCCTTTCTCCCCTGGCCCCCCCTTTAGCACAGTCCCTTCCCCCCAACCCCCCTCTGCCCCCCTCCCCTGCCCCCCAGCCCCTCTGGCAGGGCAGATGCTTCCACTCGACGATGCTGATGGCAGCCTGGCGCAGGGGGTGGTTGAGCCGGAGGCAGAAGAGGGCCCGGGGGGAGCGCGGCACCGTGGGGCTGCCCTGAGTCTTGTGCTTGGCGGGGGGCAAGCGCCGGCGGGGGGTGGGTGGGGGGCTGCCAGCCTCGGTCCCCAGTCCCCCGGCCTCCACCCCCCACCCCGGGCTGTCGGGGGGGACGACCGCTGCGGGGGAGAGAGGAGAGGGGTCAGAGTGCGCCCCCCACTGAGCCCCCCTCCCTCTGTGGTGACCCCAGAGACCCTGGCCCCCCCGCTGAGCTCCCTCCCCCCACAGAGACCCCTGCCCCCTCCCGCCTCCGTGGAGATCCCAGCCCCTTCCCAGGGCCCCATGCCCTGCCCCATGAGGCCCCCCTGCCTCCTCCATGCCACCCTGCCCTTCCACTCCCCCATGCCCCACAGCTCCCCAACCCTTCCATCAACCCCCCCTAGTGCTGGGCACTGGGGGGGGTCAGTGCATGTGCCCCCCATGGAGCCCCCCCCAGCCCTCTGCCTCCTCCTCCGGTCTCCCCCCATCAGGGTCACTTACCCCTCCCGTTCTCCTCCAACTCCAACATCCTGGGTTGGGGGGGGCACGAAGCAGGGTGGGGGGTTAACCTCTTTGCCCGGCTGACCCCCTACGGCGGAGATGGGGGGCCTTGGGGAAAAGCCCCCCACACTCCTGGCAGCCTCTCGCCAGCCCCCCTCCTCTCATGGGGAGCCGGCCCAGGTGGGGGGGGGCGAGAGCTGGTGATAGGGTGCCCCCTGGGTGTTCCTTGTCCCTGTTCCCCCCCCGGTGCCCCACAGGCCCTGCTCCCCCCAGGTGCCCTGCCACCCCCAGGGCCCCCCAGCAGTCCCCCGGTGTCCCCTTTCTCTCCCGCTCTTCCTCCGTCTCGTCCCGTCGCTGTCCCTGGCTCGGCCGCGGATTAAGGGGGATTAGCTTCAGAGGCCTGCGTGGGCTAGTGGGGGGGACCATCCGGCCCCCCTGCCCCGGTGGTGTCGGGCACCGAGGGGGGTGGGCATCTGCTGGAGGGAGGGGGGAGTGGCAGGGAAAGCTGGGGGCAAAGGCAGCCTCCATGTGCCCCCCCAACTCCCCCTCACCGCTGATGCATTCTGGGAGCCCCCCAGGTCCCCCAACTCCCCCTCGCCCCGGTGCATTCTGGGAGCCCCCCAGGTCCCCCAACTCCCCCTCGCCCCGGTGCATTCTGGGAGCCTTAGAACCCTGCCCCCTCCCCTTTGCAGACTCCCCTTTGCCCTAGTGTTTGCCACCTTTCTACTTGCCCCAAACCGAACCCCCCAGCCCCGCCCCCGCCCCGAGGCCCCACCCCCTCGCTCCGTCTCTCGCTGTCCCCCACCCTCACTCACTTTCCCCAGGCTGGGGCAGGGGGTTGGGGGGCAGAGCGGGGGGAGGGCTGTGGCTGGGGCCGAAGGGGTCGGGGTGCAGGCTCCAGGCGGCGCCGACCTCAGGGGGCTCCCAGAAGCGGCCGGCACGTCCGGCCTCCCTGGCAACCCTAGTTGCCCAATGGCATTCGGGGAATGTCAAGACCCCCACCCCCTGCCCCCCATCCCTGACCCTCTTCCTTGACTCTTGCTTGCCCCATTGCATTCTGGGAGCTCAGTGGCGACCCCCCCACACACACACACTCCAGGATTCTTGCTGGCCCCAGTGCATTCTGGGAGCCTCTCTCCCCTCCCCCCCAAAGACCTGGTTCCATGGGAAGCTCTGGGACAAGTGGGGCAAAGCCCCCCCCAACCCCAGCCCCTCCTCTCCATTAATGGGGGAGCCACTGAGCCCGGGAACACCCAGGAGTGGGAGCGAGGCCGAGAGTTGAAAGCTGGGGACTTGACGGGAACGTGGGGGGCGGGGGGTTGCTCCAGCCGATGCCGAGAGTTCACCCCACAGGGCCTCGCCGGCTACAGCCAGGGGGAAGAGGGGGGTGGCGAAGGCCCTGGGTCGGCTTCCCTGCATCTCTGCCGGACCCTGGCTTTTCAGCGCCCCCCTTTCCCCTGGGGCCCAGAAGACGCAGGGCCAGGGAGCCGCCCCCGAAGGAGCCGGGCGCAGGATGGGACGTCGGGGTGCTCTGGGGCCAGTCGCCCGGGGCCGCTCCCGCTTCCGAACCTCCTGCTCTGGGGGCGCCCGGAGAACCCGCACCCGGGACCAGCAGCCGCTCCGGGCCCGGGATTGGGGCCATGGTGGTAACTAGGACTACACGTCCCAGCATGCACCCGGTTAGGGAGGTTGGGGCTGGACTACAATTCCCAGCGTGCACCGGGCGGGCGGGAAGGAGCTGGACTACAATTCCCAGCATACCCCGGCAGGGGGCGGGGCTGGACTACAATTCCCAGCATGCCCCGGCTGGGGGCGGGGCTGGACTGCAATTCCCAGCATGCCCCGGCTGGGGGCGGGGCTGGACTGCAATTCCCAGCGGTCCCTGCAGCGGGTCCTGTGACTCCGTGGCTCGCCGAAGCGCAAAGAGGGAGCCCGTGAGTGTGAACCAGCCCCCGCCCCCCCCGGACCCCCCCAGCCCCTGTTCCCCGGGAGCTGCCCCTGCCCATCCCCCCTCACTTCTGTACCCCCAACTGTGCCCCCCACGTCCCTCTGCCCCACTTCCTGCGGGGGGGGGCTGGCGCCAGGTGTGCAGCGGGGGGGGGCTGGCGCCAGGTGTGCAGCGGGGGGGGGCTGGAGCCAGGTGTGCAGCGCGGGGGGGGGCTGGCGCCAGGTGTGCAGCGGGGGGGGGCTGGCGCCAGGTGTGCAGCGGGGGGGGGGCTGGCGCCAGGTGTGCAGCGGGGGGGGGCTGGCGCCAGGTGTGCAGCGGGGGGGGGCTGGCGCCAGGTGTGCAGCGGGGGGGGGGGCTGGCGCCAGGTGTGCAGCGGGGGGGGGGCTGGCGCCAGGTGTGCAGCGCGGGGGGGGGGCTGGCGCCAGGTGTGCAGCGGGGGGGGGGCTGGCGCCAGGTGTGCAGCGCGGGGGGGGGGCTGGCGCCAGGTGTGCAGCGCGGGGGGGGGGCTGGCGCCAGGTGTGCAGCGGGGGGGGCTGGCGCCAGGTGTGCAGCGCGGGGGGGGGCTGGCGCCAGGTGTGCAGCGCGGGGGGGGGGCTGGCGCCAGGTGTGCAGCGGGGGGGGGGCTGGCTGCGGGGGCTGCTCGGCTCCGGCTGCAATGCCCCGCCCACTTTTCTCCCCCAGGGGTCGCTGCCTGGGGGCCCCTCGACCCCCACCATGGAAGAGGTCGACAAGATCCTCATCCACTCGCTCCGCCTCTCCGGAACGTAAGCCCCGCCCCCTGCGGGGGCACCGTGCTGGGGGGCAGGGGGTCTCGCCAGGGGGCCCTCCCCGGGCAGTCGGGCCTGGGTGTCGGGGGCTCTGCTGGGGGGGGTCTCCCCTAGTGCTGGGTGCTAGGGGATGCCGGGGGGCAGGAAGCGGGGTTGGGGGCTCTGCTGGGGGGGGTCTCCCCTAGTGCTGGGTGCTAGGGGATGCCGGGGGGCAGGAAGCGGGGTCGGGGGCTCAGCGGGGGGCTCTCCCCGGGCAGTCGGGGCTGGTCGAATTTCAGCGCTGGGCGAGCCGCCCCTCTGCGGTGTTATATGCAGCTGTTTCCTAGCGGCCGCCCCCCAGCGGTGGCTGCACCGTGGCACCGGGTCCCTGCCCACCTGGGGGCGCTGTCTGACGGCGGCTCCCCGGCGCCCCCCAGGCAGGTCCCCGAGGAGGTGCAGAGCCTGCGGGAGTTCACCACGGAGCTGATCGTGGAGTCGGTGGTGCGATGCCTCCGCGTCATTCACCCGTCGCTGGGTGCCAGCCTTGGCCACGTGCTGCCCCCCGGCATGTCGGCCCGGTTCCGCATCGGCACCAGCCTGGCCCAGGCCTGCCAGGTGAGAGAACCCAGGCATCCTGGCTCCCAGCTCCCGCTGCTCTAACCCCCCCCAGACCCCGCTGCCCTCCCCGAGCCGGGGAGAGAACCCAGGAGTCCTGACGCTCCCTCCCCCGCCAGGAGCTGGGCTACCAGGGCGAGGTCGGATACCAGACTTTTCTGTACAGCAACGAGCCCGAGATCCGGCGCCTTCTGCTGTTCCTGGTGGAGAAGCTGCCCAGGGACGACGCTGAGGACGCCAGGCAGCCCGCCGGTACCCGGGGGGGTGGGGGGGGCAGGGGAGGCTCGTGGGGCACGGGGAGGGGCCACACCGCCGGGTTGAAGGTGTGCCAGGGGGGCGGATCGGAGGGGGTGCTCGGGGGGGGGGATCTGGGGATCGGGGGGGCGCTGCTGCTGGCCATGACCTTTGCCCCCCTTGCAGGGAAGTCGGCCGGGTTACTCCGTGCCATTGCAGCGAAGATCAAGGAGCAGCTGGGGACGCCCTGGGTGCCCCCCGCGTGCCGCACCCCCCGGCTACAGCTGCTGCAGGTGGGTCCCTTCCCTCCGCGCCCCCGGTTCCGACCCACGTGTCGAGCCGGCGAGCCCTGTATCCACACCACAGCCACACGCAGCAGCCCAGCCCCACGGGCCCATCTACCCCGGCGTCCTGGCTGCAGCGTTTGCTTCGCTTCCCTCCCTCCCCAGCCGGGCCTCGGGGCTCCCCCCCGTAGACCCGGCTGGGTTGGGTCCCGTGGCCTGTGCCCACGTCACGTCTCCCCTCACACCTGCTAAATACACATCATTGTACTCGAGATTAATTAATTACATTCTCCTGTTTTATAACAGAATAAATATAATGCAGAATTTACTCGATACACAATGATCTGTAAACACTAAACATGACGTCCCGTATTGAATTTTATATATGGGACAATACTCGACGTTCTGTTTTACCTGTAGGTGTAACGTATTCCAGACCAGGTCCCGTTTATTTAATAAATGATGTGTTTTGTTGTAATTCGTGTGTTGTCGACTTCAACCTGGCATAGTCCAGTTTAACGCACGAAATACATCGATCGTATATTCAAATGAGAGTGGATCCTTCACCTCGTCGTCTTAACCAGCCTTCGGTAAACGAGCTCCGGAGTAAATGGGGCTGTGTAAATGTGACGTTTCCTCCAGGCGCAAAGGGACTGGTAACAAATATTTTTAGAAACTCGACAAGTTTCAGTTGACACAAGGCTGGTGAATAATCGTGGTTCTGACACTGAAAGGTTTCGGGTGCGAATTACACTCTATTATTAAGAGTAACCGTCAAGAAGGTTTGCGATAGGGAGGAAAAGGCCGGTGGGTGACGTTCCTGAGATGATGTAGGAACCGGCGTTAGGTTCTGGTTCGTCTTCTAATTAACCTGCGTCACGTGCGTGACGTTAACGAGCTCGAGTTCGCTTCTGCTGACAGTGTCGTTCTGAGTCTCCACAAACGCACCGGTTGGATTTCGTGGCGTTTGAACCCGCCGCAGTATCCGTCTCTGAACCGTCTCTTCAGGCCGGCCGATAACCTGCCCCTGCCGTGGCCTGTGACGTGTTCTCTGCGTGGCGGGGGGCGTCCTGTCCAGCCCCCGGCCCGAGAACAGCTCTGGCCTTAAATCCCTCCCACGCCGGGGCCCCACGAAGCTGGGTGCAGAGCTGAGCAGAAGTCGGTCTGCTGGCGGGGCGGGACTTCCTGTTTTCCCGCATTGCCCCGCCCCCATATGATGGAAATGGCCCGTCATCTCTCTCTGTCTGCGAGGTGCTACCGCCCCATAACCCGCCTCCCCCCCCCCCCAGGATTCACTCCACAGGTGTTCCCTGGCAGCGCCCCCCTTTCCTATCTCAAATGGGTCCTGTGGCAGGCAGTTCCACAGGCTAACAGTGTTGGTTTTCTCCCTGCAGGGCACCTGTCTGCTGAAGCCGTTTCACGCCCACCCCTTGGTCCTGCCCCGCGATTCGGGGCCTGTTGGTAGATGACGGGAAG
Organism: Lepidochelys olivacea; assembly: GCF_965140295.1. Lineage (NCBI taxonomy): Eukaryota > Metazoa > Chordata > Testudines > Cheloniidae > Lepidochelys > Lepidochelys olivacea. The sequence continues at coordinate 14,835,998 of NC_140433.1, forward strand.
GGGGCAGGGGCTGGATCTGAGCTCAAGAGGGGTCGGGTGCAGCAGGATTGGGGGCACAGAGGGGTGGAGGGGACATGGATTGAGAGGGCGTGGGTGGGAGCCAGGGGGTCGAGGCAGGGAGTGTGGATCGAGGTCGAGTTGGCTGGGGGAAGGGGTCTGTGGGGCTGGATTTGGGGCATGGGTGGGAGGTGGGGGAGGCGGCGTGGGGGGCGGGCTCTGACCTCCATGTTCCCCCCCCCCGCAGAGCGCCGGGAGTTTTTCGGGGGGTTCCTGCCCCCGGTGTCAGCCCAGCCCCCCCGGCCGGGCGCCGTGGCCCCGTCCCTGCTGGAGCGTCACGCAGGCGACCTGGGGGCGCAGCACGACTGGGAGGCCGACTGGCAGAGCCAGGGGCTGGCATCTCGCCTGCCCCCCAAGGTGAGGGGGGCTGCGGGGGGGGCTCTTGCCTGGGGTGGGGAGGGTCCTGGATGTTTGTGGAGGGTCCCTCATGGGGGGAGGGGTTTGGGGTCCCCTGGCCTCCAAGGAATACATGCCCCGGGGGGGTTGCTGCAGGGGGGTCCCCCAATCGCACTGCCCCCCCATTTTATCTCCCCCCAGGAGTACGTGCAGTGGAAGCACCAGCGGCTCCGGCACCGCCTGCTGGACCAACTGCGTCAGGCCGCCCCCCCCCACGGCGCCGCTGGTCCCCCCCAGCCAGGGGCGCCGGACCTGGCCCAGATGCTGGGGCTGCTGAGCGCGGGGGGCACCGGGGGGGCCCTGGCCAAGGGGTCCCGCTTCAGCCGCGCCCAGCGCCTGGCGCACGAACAGGTACCTGTGGGGCCGGGAGCTGGAACATGGGGGGGGGGAGTTGGGGGGCTGTGGGGAATGGGGGGGGCCTTGGGGGAGGCTGGGGGGCTCAGAACTCCGGGTACCTGGACAGACTTGGGTGAGTCTGGGCGGATGCGGGATTGGGGGGGATGGAGGTGGGGGTTAGGGGCTACCCAGGAGGTTGAGGGACACTTGGGGGGGATGGGGTGGCTGGGAGAGGGGAATCTGGGGGGCCGGGCAGGGAATGGGGGCGCTGCAGGCTTTCGGGCTCTGGAGGGACTCTGGGAAATTTTGGGGGAGTGATAGTGTGGAGGGGGCTGAGGGGAGAGGCCCTCTGTGACTGCCCCCTTTTGGCCCCCCAGGACCCTCAGGAACTCGTGGGGCAGATGCAGGCAGCGGTGGAAACTCTCCCGTCCTCCAAGACCTCGGCGCAGGTAGTGGGGGGGGACCCCCTTAAAAAGCGGGGGGAGTGCTCAGCGGTTGGGGGACCCCGAGGCAGGGTCCGGAAGGGTGCTCTGGGGGACCCCAAAACAGCTGGGAATTCAGAGCTACCACCTCGCTGATCGTTAATCCTGGACCCTAATGATGGCCAGTTCTCGTTGCTACCCCAGTGGTCCCTGGCAGGACTCAGCCAGCTGGGGGGTGGGGAGGGGTGTTCCCAGGATGCCCCCCCGCTGCCCCCCCCCATGCTGGCCTTGAGACCCTCTCCCCGCCCCAGGAGGAGCTGGTGCGGCAGGCGGAGGAGCTGGCCGGCCTGCAGGGGGAGCTGCGGCGCCTGGAGGCCGAGATGGAGGCCGTCGGGGGGGAGGTGAAGGTGCTGGAGCTGAGCCTTTCCCAGGTGAGGGGCGGGGGGGGGGCTGGGACGTTTCCCCCGGGGCGGGGGGGCAACCATGTCTTGGGGGGGAGGGTCCATGCTCCCCATGTCTCTCTGCCCCCAGGCGGGGGTGTCTGGGGGTGTCGGGGGTCCATGCTCCCCAGTCTCTCTGCCCCGAAGCGGGCGGGCTGGGGGTCCGCTCTCCCCATCTCTCTCTGCCCCCGGGCGGGGGTGTCTGGGGGTGTCGGGGGTCCGTGCTCCCCGGTCTCTCTGCCCCCGGGCGGGGGTGTCGGGGGTCCGTGCTCCCCGGTCTCTCTGCCCCTGGTGTTTGGGGATGTCGGGGGTCCGCACTCCCCGGTCTCTCTGCCCCCGGGCGGGGGTGTCTGGGGGTGTCGGGGGTCCGTGCTCCCCGGTCTCTCTGCCCCCGGGCGGGGGTGTCTGGGGGTGTCGGGGGTCCGTGCTCCCCGGTCTCTCTGCCCCTGGTGTTTGGGGATGTCGGGGGTCCGCGCTCCCCGGTCTCTCTGCCCCCGGGCGGGGGTGTCTGGGGGTGTCGGGGGTCCGTGCTCCCCGGTCTCTCTGCTCCCGGGCGGGTGTGTCTGGGGGTGTCGGGGGTCCGCGCTCCCCATCTCTCTCTGCCCCTGGGCGGGGGTGTCTGGGGGTGTCGGGGGTCCGTGCTCCCCGGTCTCTCTGCCCCCGGGTGGGGCTGTTTGGGGGTGTCGGGGGTCCGTGCTCCCCATCTCTCTCTGCCCCCGGGTGGGGCTGTTTGGGGGTGTCGGGGGTCCGTGCTCCCCATCTCTCTCTGCCCCCGGGTGGGGCTGTTTGGGGGTGTCGGGGGTCCGTGCTCCCCGGTCTCTCTGCCCCTGGTGTTTGGGGGTGTCGGGGGTCCGCGCTCCCCGGTCTCTCTGCTCCCGGGCGGGGGTGTCTGGGGGTGTCGGGGGTCCGCGCTCCCCGGTCTCTCTGCCCCCGGGCAGGTGTCTGGGGGTGTCGGGGGTCCGCGCTCCCCGGTCTCTCTGCCCCCGGGCGGGGGTGTCTGGGGGTGTCGGGGGTCCGCGCTCCCCATCTCTCTCTGCCCCTGGGCGGGGGTGTCTGGGGGTGTCGGGGGTCCGCGCTCCCCATCTCTCTCTGCCCCCGGGTGGGGCTGTTTGGGGGTGTCGGGGGTCCGTGCTCCTCGGTCTCTCTGCCCCTGGTGTTTGGGGATGTTGGGGGTCCGCGCTCCCCGGTCTCTCTGCCCCCGGGCGGGGGTGTCTGGGGGTGTCGGGGGTCCGTGCTCCCCGGTCTCTCTGCCCCCGGGCGGGGGTGTCTGGGGGTGTCGGGGGTCCGTGCTCCCCATCTCTCTCTGCCCCCGGGTGGGGCTGTTTGGGGGTGTCGGGGGTCCATGCTCCCCGGTCTCTCTGCCTCTGGTGTTTGGGGATGTCGGGGGTCCGCGCTCCCCGGTCTCTCTGCCCCCGGGTGGGGCTGTTTGGGGGTGTCGGGGGTCCGTGCTCCCCGGTCTCTCTGCCCCTGGTGTCTGGGGATGTCGGGGGTCCGCACTCCCCGGTCTCTCTGCCCCCGGGCGGGGGTGTCTGGGGGTGTCGGGGGTCCGTGCTCCCCGGTCTCTCTGCCCCCGGGCGGGGGTGTCTGGGGGTGTCGGGGGTCCGTGCTCCCCGGTCTCTCTGCCCCTGGTGTTTGGGGATGTCGGGGGTCCGCGCTCCCCGGTCTCTCTGCCCCCGGGCGGGGGTGTCTGGGGGTGTCGGGGGTCCGTGCTCCCCGGTCTCTCTGCCCCCGGGCGGGGGTGTCTGGGGGTGTCGGGGGTCCGCGCTCCCCATCTCTCTCTGCCCCTGGGCGGGGGTGTCTGGGGGTGTCGGGGGTCCGCGCTCCCCGGTCTCTCTGCCCCCGGGCGGGGGTGTCTGGGGGTGTCGGGGGTCCGTGCTCCCCGGTCTCTCTGCCCCCGGGCGGGGGTGTCTGGGGGTGTCGGGGGTCCGTGCTCCCCATCTCTCTCTGCCCCCGGGTGGGGCTGTTTGGGGGTGTCGGGGGTCCGTGCTCCCCATCTCTCTCTGCCCCCGGGTGGGGCTGTTTGGGGGTGTCGGGGGTCCGCGCTCCCCGGTCTCTCTGCCCCCGGGCGGGGGTGTCTGGGGGTGTCGGGGGTCCGCGCTCCCCGGTCTCTCTGCCCCCGGGCGGGGGTGTCTGGGGGTGTCGGGGGTCCGCGCTCCCCATCTCTCTCTGCCCCCGGGTGGGGCTGTTTGGGGGTGTCGGGGGTCCGCGCTCCCCGGTCTCTCTGCCCCCGGGCGGGGGTGTCTGGGGTGTCGGGGGTCCGCGCTCCCCATCTCTCTCTGCCCCCGGGTGGGGCTGTCTGGGGGTGTCGGGGGTCCGCGCTCCCCATCTCTCTCTGCCCCCGGGTGGGGCTGTTTGGGGGTGTCGGGGGTCCGTGCTCCCCATCTCTCTCTGCCCCCGGGTGGGGCTGTTTGGGGGTGTCGGGGGTCCGCGCTCCCCGGTCTCTCTGCCCCCGGGCGGGGGTGTCTGGGGTGTCGGGGGTCCGCGCTCCCCATCTCTCTCTGCCCCCGGGTGGGGCTGTTTGGGGGTGTCGGGGGTCCGCGCTCCCCGGTCTCTCTGCCCCCGGGCGGGGGTGTCTGGGGGTGTCGGGGGTCCGCGCTCCCCGGTCTCTCTGCCCCCGGGCGGGGGTGTCTGGGGTGTCGGGGGTCCGCGCTCCCCGGTCTCTCTGCCCCCGGGCGGGGGTGTCTGGGGTGTCGGGGGTCCGCGCTCCCCGGTCTCTCTGCCCCCAGGCGGCGGCAGGGCTGTGCCAGCAGCGGCTGGCTCTGGGGGGCCGCGAGCGGACCCTGCGCGTACAGCGCCGTGCGCTGGAGCTGCTGCCGGAGGCGGGGAGGAACCTGGCCGCGCTGCAGCTGCTGGTGGAGGGCAGCGCCCAGCGCCTGGTGCACCTGGCCGCCCAGTGGGAGACGCGCCGGGGGCCGCTCGTGGATCAGTATCGGCACCTGCGGGCCGCCCGCCACTCCCGCCAGGTGAGCGTGGGGGCGGGGCTGCTCAGCGGGGGCGGGGCTCCGCCCGGGGGCTGCCCCCCCGCTCACCCCCTTCTCCCCCCGCAGCTGGAGTCGACCCGGCGGGTCGCGGAGATCCAGGCCCTGCACGAGTGTGGACGGAGCGCGGCCGCTGAGGCCCGGCGCAAGGAGGAGCTGTGCCGGCAACTGGTGGGCGGGGCCTCTCGGGCGGGGGCGGGGCCTCTCGGGCGGGGGCGGGGCCTCTCGGGCGGGGGGCGGGGCCTCTCGGGCGGGGGGCGGGGCCCGGGTGGGAGAAGTGGGGCTGGCCGGGCGGCATGGGCTGCGATTTGCATGCCCCGCGGGGGGGGGGGGGGAGCCCTCTTTGCCCGCTGGTTTTGCACATCCCCTGGGCGCACGATCCCCCCCCCCCGTGCGTGTGGGGCCCCCCTGGCCGGGCCCGGTGGGGGGGGCTGGGGCAGACGCTGACCCCCCCGCCCCCCCCAGCTGACGGAGCTCGAGGTGCTCCCCAAGGACGTGTCGCGGGCAGCCTACACCCAGCGCATCCTGGAGATCGTCGGCAACATCCGCAAGCAGAAGGAGGAGATCACCAAGGTAACCGGGGGGGGGAATCGCCCCCCGGGCCCCCCCTGCCCTCGGCAGCTTCCGCAGGCCGGAGATGCCCCCAGGTTACCCCTCCCCTCTTGGGTTGGAGGGGGCGCTCCCCTGGGGTGCAGCGGTAACTTATGGCTTTTATCCCCACCCCCCGGCCTTGCCCTTTGCAGCCGCGGAAGTCGAGCTCTTATCCATGCCACGGGCAGGGCCGGGTCCCCGAGCTATGGGGGGGCTCCCCCCCCGGCAGCGGTAGTAGATCTCTTCTCCTCCGCCCCCCAGATCCTGTCAGACACCCGGGCCCTGCAGAAGGAGATCAACGGGCTGACGGGGAAGCTGGACCGGACCTTCGCCGTCACCGACGAGCTGGTCTTCAAGGTGGGGGAGCTCCTGAGGAGGGGGGCTGGACTGGGGGAGTGGTGGGGAGATGTGGGGTGCCTGGAGGGGGGGCTGTATAGGGGTGCTCCCCTGGGGTTATGGAAGGGAGGGGTGTGGGGGGAATATAAGGTGGATCCCCAAAGGGGCCCCTTGCGCGGGTGGAGAGAGGAGAGTGACTGGGGGGCTTTGGGGCTCCCCTGGGGGGGCTGGCCTCGGGCAATTGGGGGGGGAAGTGTGGGGAGCAGGCTTTCTGACTCCCCTCTTGACTCTGTGCCCCCCTCAGGACGCCAAGCGGGACGAGTCGGTTCGGAAGGCCTATAAGTACCTGGCGGCTCTTCACGAGGTGGGTGTGGGGGGATACAGGCCGGGGGGAACCAGGGGTGTCTCAGTGGGGGCAGAGTGGGGGGCAGCTCTCGTTGGCTGGGGGTACCAGAGACCCAGGAGTGGATCTAAGGGACCAGTGGGGGGGGGGGGAATGGCCGGGGGGGCTGCTGTAGCCCAGGTGGGTGGGGGGCTGGGGCAGCCCGGCCGGGGGACTCATTAACCCCTGCCCTGCTGCCCCCCAGAACTGCAGCCAGCTGATCCAGACGATCGAGGACGCGGGGGCCATCCAGCGGGAGATCCGGGACCTGGAGGAGCAGGTGAGGGTTGGGGGGGGAGCCGGGCCTGGGGGCGGGCGGGGCCGGAATGCGGGGGCCTCCCAGCTCCAGCGCTGAAGGAGTTAATCTGCCCCCGCAGATCGAGAGCGAGGGGGCCAAGAAGACCTTGGCCAACCTGGAGCGGATCCTAAGCGACTACCGGGCCCTGCGGCAGGAGAACGCGGCGCTGCTGGGGAGGAGCCGGGACCCCTGAGACGGCTGCATATAACGCCCCTCCACTGGGCCCCCCATCCCCTTTCTCTGCTGGGGCGCCCACCCCATTCTCCACTCCCCCCGGGCGCCATCCAAGCCCCCCACTTCCGGCCCCCGGTAGCTGCTGGGGTAACCCCCCCCCATTTCTCTCCCCTGCCAACTGCTGCACCAGCCCCCGCCATTTCCCCCACCAAACAGCAGCTGAGCCGGGGGTGCTGGATTTTGCTCCTTTTATTCCCCCCCCCTGCAGCCTGGGGTCAAGGTAGCTGTGGCTGGGGTGCCGCGTCCGTCCCTCCAATTCCCCTGGTGGAACGAGGTCAATAAAGTCCATGGTTTTGCAGACAGCTCCTGTGTCCAAGGGCGGGGGGTGCGTGGCTCCATCCGTGTCTCCCCCCCCCACGCACATGGGGGGTGGGCTCAGCCCCTGGAGCTGCCCTGGGGGCGTCTCACGGGCTGGGACGGGCGGAGGGTGTGGAGGGCAGAGGGGGCAGCAGGTGCTTCAGCAGGTGCCTGGGGGGGAGAGAAGACATGAGGAGGGGAAGGGGGGGGCTAAGATGTTTTGGCCCCGCCCTTCCCCGCTGGGCCCACCCTGGGCTGTAGCTAATGGCAAGGACCCTGCTGCCCCCCTAGACCCTGCAAAGGGGCGTGGCTAACAGGGGAGGCCCCGCTGGACCCCCTCTGGGGGCGTGGCTAACAGGGGAGGCCCCGCTGGACCCCCTCTGGGGGCGTGGCTAACAGGGGAGGCCCCGCTGGACCCCCTCTGGGGGCGTGGCTAACAGGGGAGGCCCCGCTGGACCCCCTCTGGCGGCCTGGCTAACAGGGGAGGCCCCGCCCATCCCCGCTGGACCCCCTCTGGGGGCGTGGCTAACAGGGGAGGCCCCGCCCACACAGGGGCTCCATACAGGGGCGACCGCTGGCTCCGCTTCTTCTGGAACTCGTCCTCGTCCACTGTCCACACGGCGCCTTTCACGTGCTCCACGCGCACGAAGCACTTGTGCAGGCTCAGGTTGTGTCGCACGGCGTTCTGTGGGGGGAGGGGGGGTGAGTGCCCCTCACTCCCGACCCGCAGCCCCCTCCCAGCCCCACCGGTGCCCCTCACTCCCGACCCGCAGCCCCTGCCACCCCAGCCCTGGGCCCCCCCACCCTTGCCGGTGCCCCTCACGCCTGACCCGCAGCCCCTCACCTTCCAGGTGGCCGTGTTGTGCCGGAAGTAGCCGAACATGCGGCTGAACCACTGGTAAATCTCGTTCAGCGTCAGCTGCCGCTGGCTGGACTCCAGAATGGCCTGTGGGGGACGGGGGGGGGCTGTCAGGGCTCGGGTGGGGTAGCCCCTCCCCCCAGGCTCTGGGGCAGGAGGGGGGCACTCTGTGACGAAGTGGGACAGTTCTTAATGTTTCCTCTGAATAGTGTGGGGGTGCCTCAGTTTCCCCTAGGCAGTTCTTAAGTCTCTAGGGGGTGGGGTAAGGGGGTATGATCACTGCAGAGCCCTAGAGGGCAGGTGTGTGCAGGGGTCTGGACACAGAGAATGGCCGACACCCTGTTTCCTGGCCACTGGTGGCCTGGCCCTTCCCCCCTGCCAGGTGAGAGCTGAAGGGCTGGAGAACAAAGGGATCCGGTGACCTCCTGGCCCGGGAAAGGGACAAAGCCCAGAGCAGGGGGGCTGGAGGGGGTTTCAGTTTGGGGCTGGCTGGGGACATGGAGTGAAGACGGGATTGTCTGGCTCACTGCCCCCCAAAATGGACCCAGCTGAGGGGTCCTGTTCTCTGCACCTACAAGCTCTGTGTTAGACCCTGTTCCTGTCGTCTAATAAACCTTCTGTTTCCCCGGCTGGCTGAGAGCTGACTGCAGGGTTGGGGGGCAGGACCCTCTGGGCCACCCAAGGACCCCACCCGGGGGGACGCGCTGCGGGAAGCACACAGTGGGGCAGGGGAGGCGGGAGGCTCCGGGGCCGGATCCGGGACGGTGAAAGCTGGGGCAGCGTCTTGCCCTGGGGACAGTCGGCGCCGAGAGGGGAGGGTCCCCAGAGTCCTGCCCGGCTTCGGGGGAGCAGGTCCGAGCATGGCCCGGGGACCCTGCGACAGCCCTAGTGGCAGGGCAGATGGGGGATGGCGGCTGGGGGGGTTGGGCAAGGTGGGGCGGGGGTCCCCGGGGTCGGGGGCTCACCCAGCGGATCAGCGTCGCGTAGGTGAAGGGCGGCCGGGCCGTGCTGAGCCGATAAAATTCCAGGCTTGGGCCCAGGTCTGCGGGGTGAGCACAGCTGTCGAGCAAGGGGGGATGACGCCCCATGGCCTGCCCCCCAACCAGGCTCAAGTATTACCCCTCCCGCAGCATGCACTCACCCCTCGGCCTCCACGCTGGCCCCCAGTCCCCGCCCAGAGCCGGGAGAGAACCCAGGAGTCCTGGCTCCCAGCCCCCCCTGCTCCCACCACCAGTCCCCACCCAGAGCCAGGAGAGAACCCAGGAGTCCTGGCTCCCAGCCCCCCTTGCTCCCACCACCAGTCCCCAGTCCCCACCCAGAGCCGGGAGAGAACCCAGGAGTCCTGGCTCCCAGCCCCCCCTGCTCCCACCACCACTCCCCACCCAGAGCCAGGAGAGAACCCAGGAGTCCTGGCTCCCAGCCCCCCCTGTTCCCACCACCAGTCCCCACCCAGAGCCAGGAGAGAACCCAGGAGTCCTGGCTCCCAGCCCCCCCTGTTCCCACCACCAGTCCCCAGTCCCCACCCAGAGCCGGGAGAGAACCCAGGAGTCCTGGCTCCCAGCCCCCCCTGCTCCCACCACCAGTCCCCACCCAGAGCCAGGAGAGAACCCAGGAGTCCTGGCTCCCAGCCCCCCCTGCTCCCACCACCAGTCCCCGCCCAGAGCCGGGAGAGAACCCAGGAGTCCTGGCTCCCAGCCCCCCCTGTTCCCACCACCAGTCCCCACCCAGAGCCAGGAGAGAACCCAGGAGTCCTGGCTCCCAGCCCCCCCTGTTCCCACCACCAGTCCCCAGTCCCCACCCAGAGCCGGGAGAGAACCCAGGAGTCCTGGCTCCCAGCCCCCCCTGTTCCCACCACCAGTCCCCAGTCCCCACCCAGAGCCGGGAGAGAACCCAGGAGTCCTGGCTCCCAGCCCCCCCTGCTCCCACCACCAGTCCCCACCCAGAGCCAGGAGAGAACCCAGGAGTCCTGGCTCCCAGCCCCCCCTGCTCCCACCACCAGTCCCCGCCCAGAGCCGGGAGAGAACCCAGGAGTCCTGGCTCCCAGCCCCCCCTGTTCCCACCACCAGTCCCCACCCAGAGCCAGGAGAGAACCCAGGAGTCCTGGCTCCCAGCCCCCCCTGTTCCCACCACCAGTCCCCAGTCCCCACCCAGAGCCGGGAGAGAACCCAGGAGTCCTGGCTCCCAGCCCCCCCTGCTCCCACCACCAGTCCCCACCCAGAGCCAGGAGAGAACCCAGGAGTCCTGGCTCCCAGCCCCCCCTGCTCCCACCACCAGTCCCCGCCCAGAGCCGGGAGAGAACCCAGGAGTCCTGGCTCCTAGCCCCCCCTGCTCCCACCACCAGTCCCCGCCCAGAGCCGGGAGAGAACCCAGGAGTCCTGGCTCCCAGCCCGCCCTGTTCCCACCACCAGTCCCCACCCAGAGCCAGGAGAGAACCCAGGAGTCCTGGCTCCCAGCCCCCCCTGCTCCCACCACCAGTCCCCGCCCAGAGCCGGGAGAGAACCCAGGAGTCCTGGCTCCCAGCCCCCCCTGCTCCCACCACCAGTCCCCGCCCAGAGCCGGGAGAGAACCCAGGAGTCCTGGCTCCCAGCCCCCCCTGTTCGCACCACCAGTCCCCGCCCAGAGCCGGGAGAGAACCCAGGAGTCCTGGCTCCTAGCCCCCCCTGCTCCTACCACCAGCCCCCAGCCCCCGCCCAGAGCCGGGAGAGGACCCAGGCGTCCGGGCCCCAGCCTCTAACCTGAGAAGATGCCGACACCGTGGCTGCCACAGGAGTGGGGCTGGGGGGTCAGTGGAGTCTGCAGCGCCCCCTTCTGGGCAGGGAGGGCAGCTCCCGAGCAGGCCCAGCCCGAGGGGTTGGGGGGTCGGGTGGGGCAGCGCTGGCCCCTCGCTGACAGTGCCTGGGGGGGAGGGACAGGTGAGGGATGGGGGAGGGGATTCTGGCCCCACTCCCTCCTCTTCGCCCCCACCCCATGGATTCTGACTCCGCCCCACCAGGCTTTAGGCCCTGCCCCCACTAACTTCATCTCTGCCCCGATGTCTGGCCCCACCCCCAGTCCCTCACCTCCCCCCAGACTCGGACCCCCCACCCCATTCCTCCCACCCCAAGGCTCTGCCCCCTTCTTGCCCCACCCAAGAGGACCCCCCCCGGCTCTTACTGGGTCGAGGGCTCGGTCTGTGGCCTCCATCGTGGCCAGCTGGGCCTGCATGGCCCCCAGGCGACGCCGCTCCTGCTCCAGCTGGGGGGGAGGGGGACAGGTGAGGGGGGGCAGGAAACGGGTTGGGGGGAATCCCCCTGGACTACAACTCCCATGATGCACCTGGGTGACACTTCCCATGATGCTCTGTGACGGATCGAGGCCCCCCCCACATGAAGATGCCTGCGAGGGGGGAGCCCCCCCAGGGCAGACCCCCCCCCCCGGTACCCAGTGTCAGTGACCCCAGCCCCAGTTATCCCCCCCACCTTCTCCCCGAGGCAGCACCCAGCTGCGATTGTCCCCCCCAGCCCCTGTGGGGCAGCCACCCCCCCATCTGCCTCCTGCCAACCTCACCTGCTCCTCCAGGTGCTCGACCAGCTCCCTCTGCCGCCGGCACCGGGCTGCCCCATCCTGCACCCACAGCGGCTCCTGCCGGGGGGGTCTGCCGAGATCAACAGTTCAGCTGGCCTGCCCCCTCCCAGAGCCGGGAGAGAACCCAGGCGTCCGGGCTCCCAGGCATCCGGACTCCCAGCCCCCCAGTCTAACCCCCCACCCCCCTCCCAGAGCCAGGAGAGAACCCAGGCGTCTGGGCTCCCAGCCCCCCCACATCTAACCCCCCACCCCCCTCCCAGAGCCGGGAGAGAACCCAGGAGCAGGGCCCCCACGGGAGGGCTGTGTCGGGCCCCAGGCCCCTGCGGGGGGTGGGGGGCTGGCCACTTCCTGAGGGAAGTGCAGTCACCCGGCCCCAGCCTGCTCCCTTCCCTGGCTCCCGGGCAGGGGGGGTCGGCCCCCCCAGCACTCGCCGGCGCGGCGGGGGCCGGGTCGCTCCACTTACCGCCGCAGGGGAGTGCTGGGGGGCCGCCCCCTGCAGCCCTCGGGGGACAGGGTGGCTGCAGTGGGGCTGGGGGCCGTGGGGAAGAGGCTGGAGCAGCAGCCGCGTAGGGCACCCGGAAACGGGGTGCCCCAAATGTCCTGGTGCCCCACGCAGCTGCGTGCTATGCGTAGGGGTAGGGACGGCCCAGCCCCCCCTCCCCTCCCGGAGCCGGGGAGAGAACCCAGGCATCCGGGCTCCCAGCCCCCCCCCGCTCTAAGCCCCTGGCCCCCACACCCCTCCCGGAGCCGGGGAGAGAACCCAGGCATCCGGGCTCCCAGCCCCCCCCCCGCTCTAAGCCCCTGGCCCCCACACCCCTCCCGGAGCCGGGGAGAGAACCCAGGCATCCGGGCTCCCAGCCCCCCCCGCTCTAAGCCCCTGGCCCCCACACCCCTCCCAGAGCTGGGAGAGAACCCAGGCGTCCTGGCTCCCAGCCCCCCCCCCCCGCTCTAAGCCCCTGGCCCCCACACCCCTCCCGGAGCCGGGGAGAGAACCCAGGCGTCCTGGCTCCCAGCCCCCCCCCCCCCCCGCTCTAAGCCCCTGGCCCCCACACCCCTCCCGGAGCCGGGGAGAGAACCCAGGCGTCCTGGCTCCCAGCCCCCCCCCCCCGCTCTAAGCCCCTGGCCCCCACACCCCTCCCGGAGCTGGGGAGAGAACCCAGGCGTCCTGGCTCCCAGCCCCCCCCCCCCGCTCTAAGCCCCTGGCCCCCACACCCCTCCCGGAGCCGAGGAGAGAACCCAGGAGTCCTGACTGTGCGGGTTTACAATGGCGCCAGGCTCGGAAGGCCCCCCACCTGCTCCACTTGCCCTGTGCCCCGAGACCCCACCTGCCCCCTGGCTCCCCCCACCCCACCCCATCCCACCCACCACTTGCTGCTCTTGGCCCCTCCTGGCCTGCAGCTCCGGGCGTCTCTGCCTCCCTCCCCCTGCGGGGCCCGGGACTGGGGCAGACGCCGGGCTGGTCTTGGGCAGTTGGGGAGCAGGGGATGGTGGGGGCCTTGGCTGGGCCCCTCCAGGCAAGTGGGTCCTGAGCCAGGTCCTGGCCTGGCTGATCCCGCCACTCCCGAGGGGCGGGCCCTGGCTCATCCCGGCGGGGCGTGGGGGGGCCTGAGGGAGTGGGGTTGTGGGGGGCGCTGGCCATAGGGCTTTGGGGGCTGTTGGGCGGGGGTCTGTGGCCCGGCGGGGGCCGCCCCCCGAGGGGCACGGGCAGGCTGGCAGCACAGGGCCGGGCGGGGACCTGGCAACTGGCGCTTGGTAACCCGTGGCCTCGCGCTGGGCTGGGTGGAGCCGGGTCTGGGGACCGCCCCCCGCCCCAACTCCGTGGCCCCCGGTGGGGCCCACAGATATGTTTGGTGCCAGGCCCACAAAAGGTTAATCCGGCCCCCCCGCTCTAATCCACCAGCCCCCCTCCCCTCCCAGAGCTGGGGAGAGAACCCAGGAGTCCTGGCTCCCAGCCCCCTCCCCAAGCACTCACCTCTCATTCTGCCCCCTGTGGTCCCCAGGGCTGGGGCAGTGGTGGGGGGGAGACTGGTCCGGGGAGTGGGGGGCGTAGCGGGGGGCAGCTGGGTCCCTCAGAATCCACTCCATGCCTTTTATGTTAATCCCTGGAACAAGGGGGGGAGAAATGGGGGGGTGGGCCAGGGCACCATGCCAGGCTACACCCCACTCGCCAGAACCCCCGCCCCTCCCGGCACCCTCGGTTACCATGTGTCAAGCCGTGGCGGGACCTCACCACCACCACGCCCGGGGGCTGGAGGTGCAGGATGGAGGGGCGGGCGCTGGGCTCCGGAGAGATCTGGGGGGAAGAAAGTGAGGGGGTGAATGGGGGGCAGAACCCAGGTGTCTGGACTCCCAGCCCCCTCCGCAGTAACCACTAATCCCCCACTCCTCTCCCAGCACCGGGGAGAGAACCCAGGAGTCCGAGCTCCCAGCCCCCTCCGCTGTAACCACTAGTCCCCCAAGCCCTTTCCAGCACCAGGGAGAGAACCCAGGAGTCCGGGCCCGGTGCGGTGGTACCTGTTGGATGAGCAGTGCCTGGCGCTGGGTGTCCTGGAGCAGGGCCTGGAGCTGGGGGGTGGTTTGGGGATCCCCCATTGCCACGGGGTACGGTGGCATCTGTGGGGCAGGCAAAGGGGGGGTGCTGTCAGTCCTGGGGGGCTAGGGAGGTAGGCTGCCCCCTCTGTGCCCCTCCCCCAGCCACGTGGGGACCCACCTGCTGCTTCCTGGAGGGGGCGCTGGTTCCACGGGTGAGCACCGTGGGGCGGTTCTGGGCCCCGCCGGGCGGGCCGGCTGGGCTGTCGCCATGGGGCACTCGGGATGCCGTGCGGCTGGGCATCGGGGCCTGGCGCAAGCTGTGGGGAGAAAGGGCAGCTGAGGGGGTGGGAGAAGCGACGAGGAAGTACACGCGTGTGTGACTGGTCACACGTTAAGCCGTGCACGGGGCGTGAGCAAGTGTGATCCGTGCAACACGTCCCACGTACACGCACGGAGGAGATTCATGCAAGTCGCGGGGAGCACACGCAGGGCAGCGGTTTCCCATGGCGCGCGGGGCACCAGGTGCATGTCAGAGCCACGCAACACGGGGTGGGTGGATCCCCGGTGAGCGTGCGTGCAAGTGTGAACCACGCGACTCTGAGCCATGTCACGCGTGGGGGCCAGGAGCCACAGGGCCCAGCCGGACCTTAGCAGCCCTCAGCCTCCCTGACGAGCCGCGGGGCTAATTAGTGCACGCGGCTGGGGGAAACGGGCCTTGATTAGCCAGACGGGTCTGACCCAGAGCCGGGAGATCCAGGAGAGGGGGGCAGAGGGGCGGATGTGGGGCGAGATAGAGGGAGGGGAGAGACTGGGGGCTGGGAGGGCTGGTTAGAGGGATGGAGGGGGTGGGGGGAGCCCCGAGGGGAGCAGCGACCTGTGGCTCTGGCCGTGGGATTTTGTGCCGTGAGCTGGGGCAGCGGCCGGCTGGGACCGGGGACCCCAGAGAGCGACAGGCCCCCGGCAGCGCCGTCACCAGCCACGAGGGGGCGCCCCGGAGGCGAGGGCATGGCCGAGCACGCGCGCGTGTCTGTGATCCGTGCGACGTGTCGTGTCCTGGGGAACGTGCCTGGCTGAGCATGAGCCGCGTCTTTGCCCCCGTGAGCGCCCAGGGACGGGACGTGCCCCGCAGCCTCGTGCCACGAGCGGCCAAGACGCGTGGGCCAGCGTGATCTGTGGCCCGCCTCGCACAGCCAGTGCACTAGGCCCTCCCCTGGCTCGCACGTGTGCAGCCCCCGTGACATGCGGGCATCTCCTCCGTGCCTTTGGGCCGCTCGCACGCCAGCCCACCGGGGCTCACATGTCACTCTGAACATGCCTGGACACATGACGCACCCTCCAGATGGGCGGTCCCGGGTTCGGGGGCGAGAGCAAACACCCAGCTCCGGGAGGGGGGTGAATCCAGCCAACGCCCCCCATATTACCCCCACACCTTGACCCCTGCACCTCCCACCTTGCTCTGACCTGTAGCTAGACCCTACCCCCTCCAGCTCCTCGCGGGCCCCCATGCCCCTTCCTGCCCCCCAACCTCTAACCCCCACTCCCCTCCCAGAGCCGGGGACAGCTCCCAGGAGTCCTGGCCCCTAGGCCCCCTGCTCTAACCCACTACACCCCACCGCCCCCCCAAGCTGGGGAAAGCACCCAGGCTCCCAACCCTGCACACTCCCCCCGCTCTAACCACTAGACCCCACTCCCCGCCCAGGGCAGGGGCCGCATCGAGCCACTTCCCCGCAGCGGGGGCGGGGCCGGGGCCAGGTTCCGAGAATCGGGGTGACGTCCCGTTCGGCCCCGCTCTGATTTCTCACCGCGGCCCCCGCTTCCCAGACGTCACGGAACCCGGCCACGTCAGCGGCGTGGGACGCGGCGCCCAGGGCTTAAATCCGGGGCGGCCCACCCCCCGCCTCAGCACGCACAGAGCTGGGGGGGTGCAGCCTGGTGACCCGAGGCCCCCAGCCCAGCCCAGCCCCAAGGGTCCGTGGGAGGCTGGATTTCATCTGCTCCCCCACCCGGCCCTGATCCTCCCCAAAGCTCGAGTCGCACTAGGCCTGGAGACAGTGCTCACGAGTAACCAGCTCGGGTCTTACAGGCCCCACTCCGCTGCCAGGGAACCCAGGCGTCCTGGCTCCCGGAGCACCCCCACGCTCTGAGCACCAGCCCCCACTCCCCTCCCAGGGTCGGGGAGAGAACCCAGGAGTCCGGGCTCCCAGCCCCCACGCTCTAACCACCAGCCCTCACTGCCCTCCCAGAGCTGGGGAGAGAACCCAGGAGTCCGGGCTCCCAGCCCCCACGCTCTAACCACCAGCCCCCACTGCCCTCCCAGACCGGGGAGAGAACCCAGGCATCCTGGCTCCCGGAGCACCCCCACGCTCTGAGCACCAGCCCCCACTCCCCTCCCAAAGCCGGGGAGAGAACCCAGAAGTCCGGGCTCCCAGACCGCCCTCTCTAACCCACCAGCCCCCACTGCCCTCCCAGACCAGGGAGAGAACCCAGGCATCCTGGCTCCCAGCCCCCACGTTCTAACCACCAGCCCTCACTGCCCTCCCAGACCGGGGAGAGAACCCAGGCATCCTGGCTCACAGACCGCCCCCACGCTCTGAGCACCAGCCCTCACTCCCCTCCCAGGGTCGGGGAGAGAACCCAGGAGTCCGGGCTCCCAGCCCCCATGCTCTAACCACCAGCCCCCACTGCCCTCCCAGAGCTGGAGAGAGAACCCAGGAGTCCGGGCTCCCAGCCCCTGAGCCAGGTATTTCTCCCCAGTTCTGGCAGCTGCAGTTTCTGTCTCGGGTGTTTTCTGGGCCCGGTTCTGTGTAAAGGGACCTGGCCCGTGGGCGTCCACACAGAGATTCGAAAGAGGAATCGGCAGTGGAGCTGGCTCAGCCCAGCCGGGTCCCTTTGCCTGTGGTGTGAACGCGCCATTGAGTTGCCGGCAGGGGAGAAATTCCGGCTCCTGGCCACGCTCTCGATGGGGTTCTGCAGCCAGACGGACCCAGTCTGGAGTCTACATCGCGTCTCAATGAGCAGGAATCGGGAGTTTGAGTCTGGATCAATCCACGGGGCCGGGTTTGCGGCGTGTCACGTTATTAAAATCCCGCTGTGTTTGGCGGGGTGACTCCAGATTGACTCTGGGGTGCTAGGCTCAGAATCCAGCTCTGCTCCTGTTGCAATGAGGAGTGACTCCAGACTGACCCCAGGTCAGCTGAGATCAGAAACCCCTCCTGTCCCTGCTGAAGTCAGGGGTGACTCTGGATTGACCCTGGGGCAGACCTTAAATCAGCCGAACGACTCGTGGCCGCCTCTGGCCTGCCGGGGCCTGCCCCGATCCCCCCCGACCCCGGTCCCACCCCACTCACCGCTGGGCGCTCCTCAGCATCCCGGCTGGCAGGGGAGCCAGTGTGAAATCCGCCCCGCAGGTGGGTATTTATAGGGCAGCCCTGGGGCGGCCGCGCTCCCCTTGCCGGGTGACTCAGTGGAAACGGAGCACCAGGGCGGCATACCCCGCGTGCCCTTTGGGGGGGGGTTTCTTTGCTCGAAAATAACACCAGCGTTTCGGTCGGGGTTTTCGGCGCCCCAGCCCCCGAGGCTTTTGAGCACCAAGAAGCTACCACAAAAATATCCGTGTGCGAGGGAAAGAAAACCACAGCGTGCACGAGAGAGACACGCGCGCGAGCACACCCCGCCGGAGGAAACCAATTCGCGGGGGGTTATTAAGAGCCGGCGGTGGTGCGGGGCCGGGCCCCCCGTGAGCGGGGCCGAGGGATGGGAATCGGGGCAGGAAGGCCGGGGCAGACTCAGGTTGCCTGTCGTGCGGGAGAAATGGGGTGTTGCTGCTAATGGCGCGGGGAGAGAACCCAGGAGTCCGGGCTCCCAGCCCCCGCGCTGTACCCCACCAGAGCCCACTGCCCTCCCAGAGCCGGGGAGAGAACCCAGGAGTCCGGGCTCCCAGCCCCCGCGCTGTACCCCACCAGAGCCCACTGCCCTCCCAGAGCCGGGGAGAGAACCCAGGAGTCCGGGCTCCCAGCCCCCGCGCTGTACCCCACCAGAGCCCACTGCCCTCCCAGAGCCGGGGAGAGAACCCAGGAGTCCGGGCTCCCAGCCCCCGCGCTGTACCCCACCAGAGCCCACTGCCCTCCCAGAGCCGGGGAGAGAACCCAGGAGTCCGGGCTTCCAGCCCCCGCGCTGTACCCCACCAGAGCCCACTGCCCTCCCAGAGCCGGGGAGAGAACCCAGGAGTCCGGGCTCCCAGCCCCCGCGCTGTACCCCACCAGAGCCCACTGCCCTCCCAGAGCCGGGGAGAGAACCCAGGAGTCCGGGGCTGGGCCGGAACGGAGCGTGCGGGGCTGTGAAGCTCCGTGTGTGACTCCGAGAGAGAGACTGTGAATCAGGGGGTGGGGGGTTGTGTAGTGGTGGGCGGGTGGGCCTGACTGGGTAGCGCCCTGTGTGAGTCCCCAGCACTGTGCGTGCAACTGCCTACTGCTCTGCGTGCGTGGGGGTGCGTAGCGTCCACGAGCGGTCGTGTGGCGCGCTGTGTGTGTGCGTCACTCTGGTGGTGCGGTTGTGTAGCGCGGTGTGTGTGTGTCCGTGCGGTTGTGTAGCGGGGTTGTGTAGGTCGCCGTGTGTGACCCTGCTGTGCCGTGTGTGTGTGTGTTGGTGCGGTGGTGTAGCGCGGTGTGTGTGCGTCACTCTGGTTGTGTGGTGCGGTTGTGTAGGTTGCCGTGTGTGACCCTGCAGCGCCGTGTGTGTGTGTGTGTGTGTTGGTGCGGTGGTGTAGCGCGGTGTGTGTGCGTCACTCTGGTTGTGTGGTGCGGTTGTGTAGCACGGTTGTGTAGGTCGCCGTGTGTGACCCTGCAGCGCCGTGTGTGTGTGTGTGTTGGTGCGGTGGTGTAGCGCGGTGTGTGTGTGCGTCACTCTGGTTGTGTGGTGCGGTTGTGTAGCGCAGTTGTGTAGCGGGGTTGTGTAGCGGGGTTGTGCAGGTCGCCATGTGTGTGTGCGTCACTCTGGTTGTGTGGTGCGGTTGTGTAGCGGGGTTGTGTAGCACGGTTGTGTAGTGCGGTTGTGTAGCGTGGTGTGTGTGCGTCACTCTGGTTGTGTGGTGCGGTTGTGTAGCGGGGTTGTGTAGCGGGGTTGTGTAGGTCGCCGTGTGTGTGTGCATCACTCTGGTTGTGTAGCGCGGTTGTGTAGCGGGGTTGTGTAGCGTGGTGTGTGTGCGTCACTCTGGTTGTGTGGTGCGGTTGTGTAGTGGGGTTGTGTAGCGGGGTTGTGCAGGTCGCCGTGTGTGACCCTGCAGCGCCGTGTCTCCCTCTGACTGCGTGTGCGTCCCAGGCCGCCTGGCCCCCCAACCCCTCTCCTCACCCCTTCCCCCCCCAGCGGCTCAGACCCCCCTGCAGCCCGCCTCTCACCTTGGGGGGCTCCAGCCGCCCCGCCCCACCGGGGAGCCCCATGGCCGCTGGTTCAGAGCACCCGGGGCTCCTCAGACACGTCTGGGCCCCCCCCACTGTCCCCCGGTTATATGGGCGCCGGCCTCCTCCCGACGCGATGCCAAACCCTCCGCCCGCCCCCCCGACCCACCGCCCTGCCCCCCCGGCGCCGCTGGGGTGCGGCTGCCCCGACCCCCCCCAGAGCAGGCGGGGAATTTTCAGGGGAACTCCAGGGTCAGGTCGGGGCGCGGGCAACTTTCACTGCGCCGGAGAGACGGCAGCTGGCTGACCTGAGACAGGGCCCGCCCCCCCCCAGCCGGGCCCCCAGGCCCCCCCAGCACCGCCCGTCCCCCCCGAGCCAGGCCCGCAGGCCCCCCCGGCACCGCCCGTCCCCCCCGAGCCAGGCCCGCAGGCCCCCCCGGCACCGCCCATCCCCCCCGAGCCAGGCCCGCACACACACCCCGGCACCGCCCACCCCCCCCGAGCCAGGTCCGCACACACACCCTGGCACCACCCGTCCCCCCCGAGCCAGGCCCGCAGGCCCCCCCGGCACCGCCCGACCCCCCGAGCCAGGCAGTGGCTCGTCCCTGCCATCTGTCCCCCCCAGGGTCCGGGTCCCCTCGCGGGGCGGCTGGCGCTCTCTGACCCTGACCTAGTGAGGAGGGGTGAGTGGGGCTGGACACACAGGCGGGGGGAGGGGTGTGCATGGGGACAGACAGGCGGACGGAGGGGTGTGCGTGGGCATGGATGGATGGAGGGGTGTGTGTATGGACAGACACGTGAGCAGAGAGCTGTGCATGGTGATGGACAGACGGGCAGAGAGGTGTGCATGTGGACAGACAGGCGGACAGAGGGGTGAGCGTGTGGGTTAGGGACAGACAGGTGGATGGAGGAGTGTATGGGGGGACGGACAGACAGGTGGACGGAGGGGTGTATAGGGATGGACGGAATGGCGTGGGGACAGGCGGAGAGTGTGCGTGGGGACAGACAGACTGACAGAGGGGTGAGCGTGTGGGTTAGGGACAGACAGGCAGATGGAGGGGTGTATGGGGGGTCAGACAGGCAGAGGGGTGGGTGTGCATGGACAGACAGGTGGACGGAGGGGTGTATGGGGGTGGATGGTCAGGCGGAGGGGTGTGCGTGGGGACAGACAGGCGGACAGAGGGGTGAGTGCGTGGGTTAGGGACAGAGAGGTGGACGGAGGGGTGTATGGGGGTGGACAGACAGGCGGAGGGGCATGTGTGGATAGACAGACAGGCGGACGGAGGGGTGTATAGGGATGGACGGTCAGGCGGAGGGGTGTATGTGGGGACAGACAGGTGGACAGAGGGGTGTATGGGGGGACAGACAGGCGGACAGAGGGGTGGGTGTGGACGGACAGTCAGGTGGACGGAGGGGTGTATGGGGACAGACGGACAGACAGGAGCAGGGGTGGGCGTGGGCACAGACATGCAGGCGGAGGGGGCTATTTGTGTGGGGACGGACAGGCGGACGGAGGGGCAGAGGTCAGTGGGCAGGGGGGGCCGAATGCTGCAGGCTGCTGGTGACCCTGCTTAGCCGGCTTGGGGCTCGGGTGGGCTGGGGGGCAGGGAAAGGGGGGCTCGGGGGAGGGCAGAGAGCCTGGGCGTCATTAGTTACCAGCCCCCCGCCCCTGCCCCTACACCCCCCTCATCCCACTGCCCTGCCCCCAGCCCCTCCCACGTCCCCCAGCCCCTGCCCCACAACCCCCTCCCCTGCCCCATCCCCTCCCCACTCATCCCACTGCCCTGCCCCCAGCCCCTCCCTCATCCCCTCCCCACTCATCACAGTGCCCTGCCCCCAGCCCCTCCCACGTCCCCCAGCCCCTGCCCCACAACCCCCTCCCCTGCCCCATCCCCTCCCCACTCATCCCACTGCCCTGCCCCCAGCCCCTCCCTCATCCCCTCCCCACTCATCACAGTGCCCTGCCCCCAGCCCCTCCCACGTCCCCCGCCCCTGCCCCCAGCCCCTCCCCCCTCATCCCACTGCCCTGCCCCCAGCCCCTCCCTCCCTCCGGGTTCTCCCTCCCCCGCCCCCTCCTTGGCTCCGCCCCCCGCCTCGCTCCCCCCCCCAGCCGCCGCCGCCGCCGCCGCCATGGCCGGCGCGGCCTCCCCCTCCCCGCGGCCCCCCCTGCGCCGGCCCCGGGCGGGGGGGTGGGGGGCGGAGGAGCAGGAGCCCCCCCCGCTCCCCGCTTGGCAGCTCTCCCAGCATGCCCCGGGGCAGCCCCACTCCCAGCATGCTGCAGGGCAACACCAAGGGCCAAACTCCCAGCAGGCCATGGGGCAACCCCACTCCCAGCATGCCCTGGGGTACAGGCCGGAGCCGCTCTCCCAGCATGCCGCGGGGCAGCCCCACTCCCAGCATGCTGCAGGCGAACACCAAGGGCCAACCTCCCAGCAGGCCATGGGGCAACCCCACTCCCAGCATGCCCTGGGGTACAGGCCGGAGCCGCTCTCCCAGCATGCCCTGGGGCACGGCGAGGAGCCGCTCTCCCAGCCTGCCGCGGGGCAGCCCCACTCCCAGCATGCCCTGGGGTACGGGCCGGAGCCGCTCTCCCAGCATCCCGCGGGGCACGGCGAGGAGCCGCTCTCCCAGCATGCCACGGGGCAGCCCCACTCCCAGCATGCCCTGGGGTACGGGCCGGAGCCGCTCTCCCAGCATCCTGCGGGGCACAGCGAGGAGCCGCTCTCCCAGCATGCCGCGGGGCACGGCGAGGAGCCGCTCTCCCAGCCTGCCGCGGGGGCGCGCCGGGTGCTGTTTGCCGATGCCCTGGGCTTGCCTTTGACCCGCCTGCGGCGCTACCAGCCCTGGCCGCCCCCCTCGCCCGAGTCGCCCCCCGAGGTGCTGCCCCCCACCGGCCAGCCACCCCCTGCCCCCTACCTGCTGCCCGCCTTCGTGCTGCCCCCGCCGGGGCAGGGCGAGCCGGAGCGGCTGGCGCGGCTGCACCGGGCCATGGTGGAGCTGGAGGAGGTCCTGGCCCCGGGGCCAGACGAGCCCTGGCTGCTGCGGGGCACCGTGCGGGTGCTGAACGTGGCCTACCGCAAAGCCGTCCACGTGCGAGCCAGCCGGGACCGCTGGTGCACCTACCGCGACCACCCCGCCCGCTACGTGCCGGGGGGCTCACCCGACGGGGGGCTGAGCGACCGCTTCGCCTTCAGCCTGCCCTTCGGCCCCGGCCAGGAGGGGGAGGAGGAGGGGGACGAAGCCCGGCTGGATTTCGTGATCCGGTACCAGACCGACGAGGGCGTCTACTGGGCCAATAACCAGGGGAAGAACTACAGTGTGGTGATGAAGGGCCTGCCCCCGCCCCGGGTGCCCCCCAGCACTGCCGGCCCGGGGCGGCAGCTGAAGAGTTGCATGAGGCCGGAGAGGATGAGGTAAAATCCCACCGTCCTCCCGGGACCACCTGTGAGAACCGCCAAATCCCCCCAATCCGTGTGACTCTGAGCCCCCCAGATCCCCTGATCTGTGACACTGAACCCCCCAATTCCCCCCAATCCCCATGACTCTGAGCCCCCCAAATCCCCCTATCTGTGAATGAGCCCCCAATCTGTGACACTAAATCCCCCAATCGCCCGATCTGTGACTCTGAGCCCCCCAATTCCTCCCGATCCCCGTGACTCTGAGCCCCCACATCCCCCCGTTCTGTGACTCTGAGCCCCCCAATCCCCGTGACACTGAGCCCCTCAATCCCCATGATTCTGAGCCCCCACAGCCCCCCTGATCCCCATGACTCTGAGCCCCCCTGTCACGGAGTGTGCGGGAGTCCAGGCCCTGCACCCCTCTTCCTGGGATCCACTGAGACTCTCCGCCAGCCAGTAAAACAGAAGGTTTATTGGACACCAGGAACACAGTCCACAACAGAGCTTGTGGGTACACCCAGGACCCCTCAGTCAAGTCCTTCTGGGGGAGCAGGGAGCTTAGACCCCAGCCCTGGGGTTCCCTGTGTTCCTCCACCCAGCCCCAAACTGAAACTAAACCCCCCCAGCAGGCCCCCTCCTGCAGCCTCCGTCCACATTCCTGGGCAGAGGTGTTACCTCCCCCTCCCCCTCCTGGCTCAGGTGACAGGCTCTCAGGTCTCCCCTCCCCAGGGCACATTCCCAGGTCAACACTCCCCCCTCCCTGCTGAGTCACATCGTCACACCCCCAAATCCCCCCAATTCCTGTGACTCTGAGCCCCCAAATCCCCCGATCCCCATGACTCTGAGCCCCCCAATCCCTGTGACATTGAGCCCCTGAATCCCCCTGATCCCCGTGACTCTGAGCCCCCACATCCCCCCGATCCCATGACTCTGAGCCCCCCAAACCCTGGTCTGTGACTCTGAATCCCCAATTCCCCCAATCCCCATGACTGAGCCCCCCAAATCCCCGCTATCCCATGACTCTGAGCCCCCCAATTCCTCCCGATCCCCGTGACTCTGAGCCTCCACACACCCCCGATTCCTGTGACTCTGAGCCCCCCAAATCCCTCTGATCCCCGTGACTCTGAGCCCCCAAGGCCCCCAATCTGTGACTCTGAGCCCCCAAATCCCCCCGATCCCTGAGATTCTGAGCCCCTCAATCCCCCCGATCCCCGTGACTCTGAGCCCCCCAAATCCCCCAATCCTCATGACTCTGAGCCCCCCCGAATCCCCCTTATCTGTGACTCTGAGCCCCCCAAATCCCTCTGATCCCCATGATTGAGCCCCCAATACCCCCAATCTGTGACTCTGAGCCTCCACACCCCCCCAATTCCTGTGACTCTGAGCCCCTCAAATCCCTCCGATCCCCATGACTCTGAGCCCCCAATGCCCCCAATCTGTGACTCTGAGCCCCCAAATCCCCCTGATCTGTAAGTCTGAGCCCCCCAAATCCCTCCGATCCCCATGACTCTGAGCCCCCGAATCCCTCCGATCTGTGACTCTGAGCCCCCAAATCCTCCCGATCCCTGTGACTCTGAGCCCCCCAAAGCCCCCAATCTGTGACTCTGGGCCCCCGAAATCCCCCCGATCCACGTGACTCTGAGCCCCTCAATCCCCCTGATCTGTGACTGTGAGCCCCCGAATCCCTCCGATCCCCATGACTCTGAGCCCCCGAATCCCTCCGATCCCTGTGACTCTGAGCCCCCCAAATCCTCCCGATCCCTGTGACTCTGAGCCCCCCAAAGCCCCCAATCGTGACTCTGAGCCCCTGAAATTCTCCTGATCCCCATGACTCTGAGCCCCCCACATTCCCCCGATGTATGACTCTGAGCCCCCCAATCCCTGTGACTCTGAACCCCTCAATCCCCCTGATCTGTGACTCTGAGCCCTCAAATCCCCCCGATTCCTGTGACTCTGAGCCCCCCAAGGCCCCCAATCTGTGACTCTGAGCCCCCGAAATCCCCCTCATCGCCATGACTCTGAGCCCCCCACATTCCCATGATCTATGACTCTGAGCCCCCCAGTACCCCTGATCTCTGACTCTGAGCCCCCCAAATCCCTCCGATCCCCATGACTCTGAGCCCCTGAATCCCTCCGATCTGTGACTCTGAGCCCCCAAATCCTCCTGATCCCTGTGACTCTGAACCCCCCAAAACTCCCAATCTGTGACTCTGAGCCCCCCCAATCCCCATGCCTCTGAGCCCCCCAAATCCCTCCAGTTTATCAGGGGGTGCAGAGCCTATGGAAGAGCAGCCCAGAGACTGCTCTGAATTACAAGGGGCAGGTTATATGGGGAGGGACCCTGCCTTTGCCCCGCCCTCCTTCTGAGATAGTCCCTGCCCCACAGGGCACAGAGTGTCGGGGGGAGACGCTGGAGGTCTCGGGGTGGGTTTAAACTGCGGACAGAGGATCAGCAAGTGAGAGGGGAAAGGGTTCATTTGGGCAGGGTGGGGTAGCATTGGGGGGCTGTGCAAGATCAGCACTTGTGCAAAGTGAGTGTGCATTGCTCCCAGATCAGCTGCAAGCATTAGCACTAGTGCAGAGCAAGTGTGCAAGGCTCCCAAGTCGGAACTCACCCTGCTCCCGTGGTGCCAAGTGTGTGTGCAATGCTCCCAAACCAGAATTCACCCTCTTCCCTTGTGCTATCACTTGGACGAGTGAAAAGTGGATGTGAAACACTCCCACATCACAGTTTGCCCTGCTTCCTCGTGCAAATGTTAGCAGTAGTGCAAAGTGGGTGTTCAATGCTCCCAAATCAGAATTCGCCCTGCTCCTTTGTGCAGTCGTTTGCACACGTGCAAGGTGCATGTGTAATGCTCTCAGTCCAGAACTCACACTGCTCCCTTGTGCTATTATTTGCACTACTGAAAAGTGAGTGTGAAGCGCTCCCAAATCACAATGCCCTCCTCTCTCCTGCACAGGATAGCACTAGTGCAAAGCCAGTGTGCAATGCCCCCAAAGCAGGTGCATGTGTTAGCAGTCGTGCAAAGTGACTGTGAAACATTCCCAGGTCAGCATTCACCCCGCTGCACTGTGTGTCTCAGTACTAGTGCAAGGCAAGTGTGCAAGGCTCCCCAACCAGAATTCACCATGGGCTCTCGATGAAGGGCTTTCACGCCTGCCTTGCACTAGTGTACGCTCTGAGGCGAGCGAGCCCATGCGGGCTGTCGGTGCAGATCTGCCGGTGGTTCTAGGAGGGGACAGGCCGGCGGGGGGATTGAACTCCAACGCCCGAGGCAGAGCGAGGAGAAAGGCAGTTCAGGTTAAAGCCCCCGCCCCTCGTGGTCTGAAATTTCACCATCGCGTTTCCAGCTGCCAGCGGGTGAGTTCTGCGTAGTGAAAAACAAGCTGCAGGGGAAATGGGGCAGCGCCGTCATCTATTATTTCTAAAGAAACCGAGACCGAGGGCTGCGGAGAGGTGAAATCACTTCGCCGGGGTGTTTTCTCTGAAACTCGGGCAGCAAAAGTGGTTTCCAAAAGGGGCAGGAAACAGAGTTAATAACGAGCCGAGCGGGGAGTGAAAAGTCTTTTGCGGTCGGCTGAGTTTGTCAGAGATCTCATTTAAAGTGGGTAGATAGGTGGATAAAAGGGCCCAATATGGGTATTTCTGCACCAGAATCTCAGGCGGGGTCTGGGCAGCGTCCGGCGCGACGGGGCCCCGGTCTCGGTCGGGGTCTGGTGGCTCCCGGCGCGACGGGGCCCCGGTCTCGGTCGGGGTCTGGTGGCTCCCGGCGCGACGGGGCCCCGGTCTCGGTCGGGGTCTGGTGGCTCCCGGCGCGACGGGGCCCCGGTCTCGGTCGGGGTCTGGTGGCTCCCGGCGCGACGGGGCCCCGGTCTCGGTCGGGGTCTGGTGGCTCCCGGCGCGACGGGGACCCGGTCTCGGTCGGGGTCTGGTGGCTCCCGGCGCGACGGGGCCCCGGTCTCGGTCGGGGTCTGGTGGCTCCCGGCGCGACGGGGCCCCGGTCTCGGTCGGGGTCTGGTGGCTCCCGGCGCGACGGGGCCCCGGTCTCGTCGGGGTCTGGGTATAAATACATCTCATGTATTTTATTGGCTTCTCCTACACCCTGGGGTCCAGCTCCCGGCTCGTTATCCCAATGAGTGCCAGGTGTCAGGGCGTCGCTGTGGTAGGCTGCATCCACGCAAACAACGCGGAGGCCGGTGGCACCTTAAAGACGAACCGATTTATTTGGGCTCAAGCTTGCGTGGGTGAAACCCCCTTCTCCAGACGCCTGGCGTGGAAATTACACGCTGCTGACACAGGACGAGACGGGAGTTACCTCACCCTAACCCTAACGAATGCTAATTACAAGGCCGTGAGACGGGAAGGGCGGGTGGGTGGCTGGGAGCGAGTGAGCTCTAGGTTCTCACGGGGACGAAGACCACGCCAAAGGCCTTGCTCTGCCTCAGTTTCCCCATCTCTAGGGCGGGGGCGGGGCAATGAAGATGCTGAGCGGCGGGAGGTACGAGGCAGGAGTTTGTATGCTGGGAGTGGGGGCAGGTTAACCCTCGCCATGTCTCCGGCGTGGGTGTGGGGCAGCCGGGCATCCAGTGATGAGAGTGGGGGGGCTGGGAGCCAGGACTCCTGGGTTCCTTCTGTGTCTGGGTTTGTGACCGAAATGTTTCTCCTCCGCTAAGACGTGAGCATCAAAGGAAGTTTCTGTTTCCACGGGCCCCACCCCCTGCGACTGACTGTCTACAGCCCCGCACAGGCAGACACAGGCGGCCCGTTCGGCTTCCCCCCCCCCGCCTGCCCTCCTTGCTCCCACCCTCTGGGGCGGAGTCTGGCAGAGTCGCCCTCGGGGACCCCTCTGCATTCAGGGGTGACTCCGGATTGACCCCGGGGGGCTGAGATCAGAATCCAGCTCTGCCCCCAGTACAGCCGGGGGTGACTCTGGATTGATCCCGGGGGGCTGAGATCAGAATCCAGCTCTGCCCCCAGTACAGCCGGGGGTGACTCCGGATTGACCCCGGGGGGCTGAGATCAGAATCCAGCTCTGCCCCCAGTACAGCCGGGGGTGACTCCGGATTGACCCCGGGGGGCTGAGATCGGAATCCAGCTCTGCCCCCACTGCAATCAGGGGTGACTCTGGATTGATCCCGGAGGGCTGAGATCAGAATCCAGCTCTGCCCCCTCTGCAATCAGGGGTGACTCTGGATTGACCCCGGGGGGCTGCAATCAGAATCCAGCTCTGCCCCCAGTACAGCCGGGGGTGACTCCGGATTGACCCTGGGGGGCTGCAATCAGAATCCAGCTCTGCCCCCAGTACAGCCGGGGGTGACTCTGGATTGACCCCGGGGGGCTGAGATCGGAATCCAGCTCTGCCCCCACTGCAATCAGGGGTGACTCTGGATTGATCCCGGGGGGCTGAGATTGGAATCCAGCTCTGCCCCCACTGCAATCAGGGGTGACTCTGGATTGATCCTGGGGGGCTGAGATCAGAATCCAGCTCTTCCCCCTCTGCAATCAGGGGTGACTCTGGATTGATCCTGGGGGGCTGAGATCGGAATCCAGCTCTGCCCCCACTGCAATCAGGGGTGACTCTGGATTGATCCCGGGGGGCTGAGATCAGAATCCAGCTCTTCCCCCTCTGCAATCAGGGGTGACTCTGGATTGATCCTGGGGGGCTGAGATCGGAATCCAGCTCTGCCCCCAGTACAGCCGGGGGTGACTCCGGATTGACCCCGGGGGGCTGAGATCAGAATCCAGCTCTGCCCCCTCTGCAATCCGGGGTGACTCTGGATTGGCCAGACCCGGTGCCGGGCCGGATTCTCTCTGAGCTCTGCGGCTTGGCATTGTTGCTGTCCCGCCCCCTGGCAGCCCCAGATCTCAGGGCCTGGGCTCCCAGACGCTGACTCGCAGGAAAGGGGAAAACCCAAAATAGCTGCGGGGTTTTACTCGTGTGGAGGTGCCGAGCCGGATCAGGGTCCCGTCACACCGGGCGCTGCACAGACCCCCTGACCCCAGACACACAGAGAGACCATCCCTAAACACACAAAGGGAAACTGAGGCACCCAGCGATTAGAGCTCAGCTGGGCACGTGTGGTCGAGCTGGAATGGAACCTGGGAACCCTGGCTAATACCTTGCCCACTCAGGCTGGCGCCCGGACGCCTGGGTTCTCTCCCTGGCTCTGGTAGGGGAGCGGGGAGGGGGCTGGGAACCAGGAAGGTGCCACCCCCCACCCGGCGCCAGGCAGTGACTGGATCCTTCTCCCCGCACAGGCCGTGCGAGGAAGAGCCAAGCGATGAAGATACACCAAACCCTGTCGACGCGGAAGGTATGTGGTGCGTGCTTCCTCCCAGCAGTGCCCCCAGCTGGGGTCTTCCCCAGCACCGCGAGCTTCCCCCCAGCAGTGTCCCCATCCGGGGTCTCCCCCAGCGCCATGAGCTTCCCCCCAGCAGTGCCCCCAGCCGGGGTCAACCCCAGCGCTGCGAGCTTCCCCCCAGCTCACCCCCCAGTGCTGCGAGCTTCCCCCCAGCAGTGCCCCCAGTCAGGGTCACCCCAGCGCTACAAGCTTCCCCCCTAGCAGCGCCCCCAACCAGGGTCACCCCTAGCGCTGCGAGCTTCCCCCCAGCAGTGCTCCCAGCCGGCGTCACCCCCAGTGCTGCAAGCTTCCCCCCAGCAGTGCCCCCAACCAGGGTCACCCCAGCGCTACAAGCTTCCCCCCTAGCAGCGCCCCCTACCAGGGTCACCCCTAGCGCTGCGAGCTTCCCCCCAGCAGTGCCCCCAGCCGGCGTCACCCCCAGTGCTGCGAGCTTCCCTCCAGCAGTGCCGGGCTGGTTGAGTGGAGCACTAGTGTGGGTGACCCCGTCTCTCTCTGTCTCCAGAAGGGAGCCCTGAAAGGGAGATGCGAAGAGAATCGCCCTCAGCTCCCGCACCGCAGCCCACGGGACAGGTATGAACTGCCGGCAACAGCGTTGGTGTGGGGAGAGAGGCCCCTGCCCGGCCCCCTGCTGAGCCCCCCTCCCCACGGCACCCCAGTGCCTGGCCCTGCCTGCCAGGGGAGAGTGTCCCCTGCCCAGCCCCTCACCTGCCCCCCAGCGCCCGGCCCTGCCTGCCAGACTGGGGCTGCGCAGACCCACAGCAAGGGTCAGCCCTACCCCAGAGATCTCCCAATCTCACTGACAAAGGCCGGCTCAGGCCCTGCGTCTCACAGGTGGGGAAACTGAGGCACGGCTGTGCCAAAATTGTGCCCCCCCCTGGCACTTGTGGGGGATCCTGTCTCTCCAGCCCCCATCCTTCCCATACCCTGCTGCAGGTCCCGGCG
Source organism: Lepidochelys olivacea (assembly GCF_965140295.1). Taxonomy (NCBI): domain Eukaryota; kingdom Metazoa; phylum Chordata; order Testudines; family Cheloniidae; genus Lepidochelys; species Lepidochelys olivacea. The sequence goes on from NC_140433.1 coordinate 14,865,816, forward strand.
CTGCCGGTTGCCTCCACGTCCCTGGAGACGGAGCCACCCGCGAGGGAGCCCCCGCAGCCACCCGTGGCCGGCACTCTGGGGCCAGGGGCCTCATTCTTGGAGGCTGGCCTGGCAGAACAGGCTGGGCTCTGGCAGGCGGAGGAGGAGGCCGTGGACTCGGAGCTGGAGCAGCTATATCTCTGCCATCTCAGCCGGCTGCGGGCAGAGGAGCTGGGGGGCGCCGGGGGGCGGCCGGGGGGCATGGAAGTGGCTGGCTCCCCCCCGGCCTGGCTGCCTGCCCTGCACCTGAGCGTGCTGAGCGACAGGGACCTGGTGGTCGGCTGCGCCGGGCCGGAGCGGGCGCTGAACAGCTCCCTGGCCCAGGAGATCACCCGGCGTTACGCCAGCCCGGAGGGCGAGGGCCTGGAGAGGGGCACGGCCGCCCGGCTCACCCCGCCGGCCGGCCCGGGGCGAGACAGCCCCCCAGCGCTGCTGGAGGGTGGGAGCCAGGGAGCCGGCCCGGGCGGGGCCTTGCGGCTGCTGGCGCCAGCCGCCATGGTGGTGCCGGCATGGACAGCGGCCCCGGTGGGGCGAGGCCAGGGGGGCTACGCAGGGCCACGGAGCCTGTGGTCGGGGGAGCCCAGGGAGGGGGCGCCCGGCTGCCCCCCGCGGCTGGGGCAGGCCCTGACCCGTTCCCTCCTCGTCCTGGGACTCGTGGTCGTCCTGCCCGTGGTCCTCGGTGGCTGCCTGCCGGCCGCGGTCATCACCCTGTATGTGGTTCTCACATGGCGCCAGGCGAGCTAGGACCCAGGCGTCCTGGCTCCCAGCCCCCCCGCGCTAGCCCCCTTGCCCCCAGAGCCGGGGAGAGAACCCAGGCGTCCTGGCTCCCAGCCCCCCCGCTCTAGCCCCCTCGCCCCCAGAGCCGGGGAGAGAACCCAGGCGTCCTGGCTCCCAGCCCCCCAGCTCTAGCCCCCTCGCCCCCAGAGCCGGGGAGAGAACCCAGGCGTCCTGGCTCCCAGCCCCCCAGCTCTAGCCCCCTCGCCCCCAGAGCCGGGGAGAGAACCCAGGCGTCCTGGCTCCCAGCCCCCCCGCTCTAGCCCCCTCGCCCCCAGAGCCGGGGAGAGAACCCAGGCGTCCTGGCTCCCAGCCCCCCAGCTCTAGCCCCCTTGTCCCCACAGCTGGGGAGGCGTCCTGGCTCCCAGCTCCTCCGCCCTACCCCACACTCATTGTGTCCCACACTGGCACTGGGGGCCACATGTCTCTGAAGACCTTACATCGGCTCATTGCCCCGCTTTGCTTCTCCAGCGCACGACCCCCCCATGGCACCGTATTTATTTTGTACTGTGGGGTGTGGGGGGGTTCAGTGGGTCCCCCCCGTTTGGTGCAAAGTGGGTCATTTGCAGCATGACGCTTCCGCTGAGTGCGACCGAGAGTTTCGGTCCAGCCGCCGGGGGGGCTGGCGATCGTCCGGCTGATTCACCACGCTTGCGTCAGCCCCCAGTGGTGAGGTCCCACGGCACGCCGGAGCCGCCCAGCCACCTGCTCCACCGCCGCGTGGCCCTCTTCTGCAAGTCGAAGGAGCTGCCGCTGTGGGAGCGGGGGGGGGCGTGCCTCAGTTTCCCCACATGGGAGCTCTGCCCATGTTTCGGAAGCCGTGGGGGACACTCGGAGTGATGGAGGATGGCCTGAGTCGGAGCCGATGCTGGGTGGAGGTGAGAGCGGAATCGGACCCAGATCCTGCTGCAGTTGGGAGTGACTCCAGATTGACTCCAGATTAAGTGGGATCAGAATCCTGCCTTGACCCCATTGTAGTCAGGGGTGACTCCAGATTGACTCTGAATTAACTGAGATGGGAAGTCGGAAAACCTGCCTTGGAGCGAGAGAGGCAAGACTCTGGATCCGCATCGAGACGGCTCGGGGGGCCGTGAGCCCCGGGGGGGGCAGATATCTGATAACGGGCTCGTCAGGCCGCTGGCACCGGGTCCCGGCTGGGAGTCAGGCGCCGATTGTGGCCCGGAAAGGGGTTCGCCGTGGGGACAGTGGGCCCGGGGCTGGGCCGGTGGCTCCCCGACCAGGCGGGTTCGGGAGCCGGACGCGCGGGGTCTCGAAGGGGGCGAAACGCCGGCGTCCGCGCAGCTGACGGAAACGCGAAATAAACACGGTCCCGGCCACAGCCCTGGTGTCAGTTTCTGGGGGGCTCATGGCGCCAGCAGGGGGAGGATGGGGGTCCGCCCGTGGGGTGGAAGGTGACGGGCCTGGAGGCAGGATCGGTTGGGCCTGGAGCCCAATTCCAGATGGGCCCCTGCCCCATTCCCGCCCCCCGAGCCAGCCTGGGATTGGGCGGTTTACACGGTGCCGCAGCCCCCAGGACCCCCCCACACACACACCAGATCTGGTCAGTTGCTTTGCAGTTTCAGTGTCCCTTCATGTCTGTGGGGCAGCTGGGTAGAGAACCCAGGAGTCCTGCCCCCCCAACCTATGGAGAGAACCCAGGCGTCCTGGCTCCCAGCCCACCCCCCACTGCTCTAACCACTAGACCCCCCTCCCGGAGCCAGGGAGAGAACCCAGGCGTCCTGGCTCCCAGCCCCTCCCTCCCCCTTGGCTTCCCCTGGTCCTGATGGTGCGTTGCTGCCCGAGTCCCCCTCCCCCGCTCCGCCATTGTCCCCCGGCCCCTCCTCGGCCCGGCTCCGCCCCCCACGTCCCTCTGCCCCCCAGACCCCCCCCGCCGCACCTTCCGGTGGATGCTAAAGAAGATGGTCGGATCCCGGCCGCCTCCCGGCTCCTTTGTGGGGACCGGAGCCTGAGCCGCCGCCCGATGCCTCCAGGCTCATCTCGGGGGGAGAGTCCGGACCCCCTCCTTCCCGGCCGGGATCCGGCGTGACTCCGGAGCCGCCGCACCTTGCATTAACCCCCCGCATTCGGGTCGAACCGGGGTCCTGGGGATGGAGCGAGCCGGCGTCGGGGCGCCGCGCGGGCCAGGAGGGCGCCCCGGGACCGGCCCCGACCTGGATTTAACCCCCTGGATCTAATCGGGGGGGGGGGGCGAATCCGGATTCCCACGGAGGAGCGAGCCGATCCGGGTTGCCATTGGATCGATCTGCTGGAGGAGGTGTCTGTGTTGAAGAGGGCAGATCGGAGTCACACCGGATTGATCGGGGAGGGGATCCCCGGAGGAGGGACCCGGCCCCTTGGTTTCACCGAGGCCCCGATCCGGGTAGCTTGGGGGTCCCCGGGACGCCGCCGCGGGGAGCCTTCGGCGCCGGGCTCTGGAGGCGGCGGAAGCGGGGGGGGGCAGCGCCCCCGGACCCCCAAGGCAGCCCCCCGAGCCCCCTCCGGCCGGCATGGGGGGAGGCCCGGCGAAGGGACGCCCTGCTCCCCGCAGGGCCTGAAGGCGCCGGGGGCAGGGGACTCGCCCCCCACCGAGCGGGGAAGGATTTGGGGGTCTCGCCTCACGCCGGGGAGCCAGCGGAACAGAGGTGAGCTGGGGCCGGTCCTGGGGGGGCGGGCTGGGTCCCTGCCTCGGCCCCCCTCCTTCCCCAGCCCTCCACCGGTGTACACCCCTCCGGCCCCCCGTATACACCCCCCGTCCCCAGCGCCCCACCTGTATACATCCCTCCAGCCCCCCCATGCACCCCCCATCCCCATCCCCCCACCGGTGTACACCCCTCCGGCCCCCCCGTATACACCCCCCGTCCCCAGCCCCCCACCGGTGTACACCCCTCCGGCCCCCCCGTATACACCCCCCGTCCCCAGCCCCCCACCGGTGTACACCCCTCCGGCCCCCCCGTATACACCCCCCGTCCCCAGCCCCCCACCGGTGTACACCCCTCCGGCCCCCCCGTATACACCCCCCGTCCCCAGCCCCCCACCGGTGTACACTCCTCCGGCCCCCCCGTATACACCCCCCGTCCCCAGCCCCCCACCGGTGTACACCCCTCCGGCCCCCCCGTATACACCCCCCGTCCCCAGCCCCCCACCGGTGTACACCCCTCCGGCCCCCCCCGTATACACCCCCCGTCCCCAGCCCCCCACCGGTGTACACCCCTCTGGCCCCCCCGTATACACCCCCCCGTCCCCAGCCCCCCACCGGTATACACCCCTCTAGCCCCCCCCATATACATCCCCCGTCCCCAGCCCCCCACCGGTGTACACCCCTCCGGCCCCCCCGTATACACCCCCCGTCCCCAGCCCCCCACCGGTAAACACCCCTCTAGCCCCCCACATATACACCCCCCCGTCCCCAGCCCCCCACCGGTAAACACCCCTCCGGCCCCCCCATATACACCCCCCCGTCCCCAGCCCCCCACCGGTAAACACCCCTCTAGCCCCCCACATATACACACCCCCGTCCCCAGCCCCCCACTGGTAAACACCCCTCTAGCCCCCCCATATACATCCCCCGTCCCCAGCCCCCCACCGGTGTACACCCCTCCGGCCCCCGTATACACCCCCCGTCCCCAGCCCCCCACCGGTGTACACCCCTCCGGCCCCCCCGTATACACCCCCCGTCCCCAGCCCCCCACCGGTGTACACCCCTCCGGCCCCCCGTATACACCCCCCATCCCCAGCCCCCCACCGGTGTACACCCCTCCGGCCCCCCCGTATACACCCCCCGTCCCCAGCCCCCCACCGGTAAACACCCCTCTAGCCCCCCACATATACACCCCCCCGTCCCCAGCCCCCCACCGGTATACACCCCTCTAGCCCCCCCCATATACATCCCCCGTCCCCAGCCCCCCACCGGTGTACACCCCTCCGGCCCCCCCGTATACACCCCCCGTCCCCAGCCCCCCACCGGTGTACACCCCTCCGGCCCCCCCGTATACACCCCCCCGTCCCCAGCCCCCCACCGGTAAACACCCCTCTAGCCCCCCACATATACACCCCCCCGTCCCCAGCCCCCCACCGGTAAACACCCCTCTAGCCCCCCCATATACACCCCCCGTCCCCAGCCCCCCACCGTAAACACCCCTCTAGCCCCCCACATATACACCCCCCCGTCCCCAGCCCCCCACCGGTAAACACCCCTCTAGCCCCCCCATATACATCCCCCATCCCCAGCCCCCCACCGGTAAACTCCCCTCTGGCCCCCCCCGTATACACCCCCCGTCCCCAGCCCCCCACCGGTGTACACCCCTCCGGCCCCCCCGTATACACCCCCCGTCCCCAGCCCCCCACCGGTGTACACCCCTCCGGCCCCCCCGTATACACCCCCCGTCCCCAGCCCCCCACCGGTGTACACCTCTCCGGCCCCCCCGTATACACCCCCCCGTCCCCAGCCCCCCACCGGTAAACACCCCTCTAGCCCCCCACATATACACCCCCCCGTCCCCAGCCCCCCACCGGTAAACACCCCTCTAGCCCCCCCATATACACCCCCCCGTCCCCAGCCCCCCACCGGTAAACACCCCTCTAGCCCCCCACATATACACCCCCCCGTCCCCAGCCCCCCACCGGTAAACACCCCTCTAGCCCCCCCATATACATCCCTCATCCCCAGCCCCCCACCGGCACACACTCCTCCGGCCCCCCCGTATACACCCTTCGTCCCCAGCCCCCCCACCGGTATACACCCCTCTAGCCCCCCCTGTATACACCCCCCGTCCCCAGCCCCCCACCGGTATACACCCCCCAGCCTCCTCGTATACATCCCTTCATCCGCCCCCCATGCACCCCCGTCTCCAGCCCCCCACTGCTATGCCCCCCTCCACCCCCCCATATACATCCCCCCATCCCCCCACCTGTATACACCCCTCTAGCCCCCCCCGTATACACCTCCCATCCCCAGCCCCCCACTGGTATACACCCCTCCGGCCCGCCACTCATCCCATCATCTCTCCACCCCATATACAACCCCTCCATCTGCCCCTCCCCAGCCCTCCGTACACCCCTCTGCCCACCCCGCCTCCCCCCAAGCCGTCCACCCCGTCCCTTTTTCCTCCCATGCACCCCCCATCTCCCCCCACACACCTTACTGTACCCCAGACACCCCTCAGCTGCTCCAGCCTCCAACAGTCGTTTATCCACCCACCCCTCTCAAAACGGCCCCCTGCACCTCCCCTTGGCCCCCTGCACCCCCCTCTGGCCTCCGCCCACTGGAGGGGCCTGTGGGGCTGGAGAGATGAAGGGTGTGTGTCCATCCAGCCCCTGTGCACCCCTTTAACTAGTCACCCCTCCCCATCCGCACGTACCCCTCTATTGTCCCATCCCCCTCACTCCACCCACCCGTCCCCCGCCACCCCCTCCAGCCCCCACACCATCCCTACACCCCCCAGGCCCCCCGCCACACTCTCCATCTGCCAGTCCCTCCAGCCCCCCCATCATCCCTGCACCCCTCCCCACCCACCAGCCCCCACCCCGCCTCCAGCCGCAGAGACCCCACAACACGGCCTAGGAGTGGCTGGGGGGGCTGTCATTCAGGGCCTGGGGGGGGGTGAGTGTGTGTTCTCTGGGTGTGTATTTTGTGTATAGATATATTGTAGATGTGTAATGTGTGTGTTACACGTGTGTGACGACAGTGTCTGTATTGTGAGCGTGCAGTGTGTGTGGGGGGGGTTACGGGTGTGTGTAGCCTGGGTGGATTGTGTGTGGGTGTGGGCGTCTCTCTCCCCTTGGCGTGTGGCCAGGCTCTGGGGGGGCCTTGTGCCAACTTACCCCCCCATTACAAGCCCCCAGCCTGCCAGACTCGCCCCCAGCTGGGGCATGACTGCAGAGCGGGGGGGGGGGGATTTTGGCCAGGCCCCCACCCAGAGGCCCTGAGTTGATGCTGGAGGGCCTCAGGGCAACTCCACTGGCTTCATTCTCTTCTCTCTTCCGCTGGGGCAATCAGGAGTGACTCCAGTTTAAGAGCAGAATTGGGTCCCGGCTCAGTTCCACAGCCCACCTGCTTCCCTGGCGGCTGGAGGGGGGGAATGAGTGTGACAGAGCCCGGATGTGTCCCTGTGTGTGTGTGTGTGTCCCTGCTGGAGGGTGGAGCCCCGTGCTCTGTGTGTGTGTGTTCGTGAGTGCACGTGCGCGTGCGAAGGACCCTTTCCAGCTGCCTGGGGTGAGCAAAAGCAGCCGGAAAGCTTCAGCCCCCCGATGCGCTGGGGCAGCCGAGTGTGAGCGGGAGCGAGGGTGAGCGGACGTCAAGGCGCGAGGGCGTGAAGGGAGAAGGGGCCCGGCGGGGTGGGGGGCACGTGTGTGAGGCTGAGTCTGCCGGGGGGGGAGCATGTCAGCGCGAGCGTGACTCGGAGCGTGGGCACGTGCGTGTGTGTCTGTGCCCGGGCGGCTGTGAGGATGAGCGTGTATCAGTGTGAGTGTGCGTGCGTGGTGAGAGTGGGCACGGGCTGTGGGTCAGTGCGGAGCGTCTCAGCGTCAGGGCGGCCGGGAGGACGAGCGTGCGGGAGCGTGTCAGCGTCAGGGGGCCGGGAGGACGAGCGTGCGGGAGCGTGTCAGCGTAGGGGCGGCCGGGAGGACAAGCGTGCGGGAGCGTGTCAGCGTCGGGGCGGCCGGGAGGACGAGCGTGCGGGAGCGTGTCAGCGTCGGGGCGGCCGGGAGGACGAGCGTGCGGGAGCGTGTCAGCGTCAGGGGGCCGGGAGGACGAGCGTGCGGAAGCGTGTCAGCGTCAGGGGGCTGGGAGGACGAGCGTGCGGAAGCGTGTCAGCGTCGGGGGGGGCCGGGAGGACGAGCGTGCGGGAGCGTGTCAGAGTCGGGGCAGCCGGGAGGACGAGCGTGCGGGAGCGTGTCAGCGTCGGGGGGGCCGGGAGGACGAGCGTGCGGGAGCGTGTCAGCGTCGGGGCGGCCGGGAGGACGAGCGTGCGGGAGCGTGTCAGCGTCGGGGCGGCCGGGAGGACGAGCGTGCGGGAGCGTGTCAGCGTCGGGGGGCCGGGAGGACGAGCGTGCGGGAGCGTGTCAGCGTCAGGGGGCCGGGAGGACGAGCGTGCGGGAGCGTGTCAGAGTCGGGGCGGCCGGGAGGACGAGCGTGCGGGAGCGTGTCAGCGTCGGGGGGGCCGGGAGGACGAGCGTGCGGGAGCGTGTCAGCATCGGGGGGCCGGGAGGACGAGCGTGCGGGAGCGTGTCAGCGTCAGGGGGCTGGGAGGACGAGCGTGCGGGAGCGTGTCAGCGTCGGGGGGGCCGGGAGGACGAGCGTGCGGGAGCGTGTCAGCGTCGGGGGGGCCGGAAGGACGAGCGTGCGGGAGCGTGTCAGAGTCAGGGCGGCCGGGAGGACAAGCGTGCGGGAGCGTGTCAGCGTCGGGGGGGACCGGGAGGATGAGCGTGCGGGAGCGTGTCAGCGTCAGGGGGCTGGGAGGACGAGTGTGCGGGAGCGTGTCAGAGTCGGGGCGGCCGGGAGGACGAGCGTGCGGGAGCGTGTCAGCGTCGGGGGGGCCGGGAGGACGAGCGTGCGGGAGCGTGTCAGAGTCGAGGCGGCCGGGAGGACGAGCATGCGGGAGCGTGTCAGAGTCAGGGCGGCCGGGAGGACAAGCGTGCGGGAGCGTGTCAGCGTCGGGGGGGACCGGGAGGATGAGCGTGCGGGAGCGTGTCAGAGTCGGGGCGGCCGGGAGGACGAGCGTGCGGGAGCCTGTCAGCGTCAGGGGGCCGGGAGGACGAGCGTGCGGGAGCGTGTCAGCGTAAGGGGGCCGGGAGGACGAGCGTGCGGGAGCGTGTCAGCGTCAGGGGGCCGGGAGGACGAGCGTGCAGGAGCGTGTCAGAGTCAGGGCGGCCGGGAGGACGAGCGTGCGGGAGCGTGTCAGCGTCGGGGGGTCCGGGAGGACGAGCGTGCGGGAGCGTGTCAGCGTCGGGGGGGCCGGGAGGATGAGTGTGCGCGAGCGTGTCAGCCTCAGGGGGCCAGGAGGACGAGTGTGCGGGAGTGTGTCAGCGTCGGGGGGGCCGGGAGGACGAGTGTGAGGGAGCGTGTCAGCGTCGGGGGGGGCCGGGAGGATGACGGTGCCCTTCTCTCTCGGGGGCGCCGGCTGGGGGGCCTGGCTGGTTCGGGGCGGGCAACGGGAGACGGGACCCCCAGACGAGGCGGGCGATGGGATCGGGGGCCTGCGCTCAGCAGCCCCGCCCCCAACCGGGTCGGGCCTGGGGGCACCAGGCCCTGCCCCACTGCCCCGCAGCCTGGGCTTGGGCCCCGCACGCCGGGTCCCTCCCCCCCTCGCCGGGCCAGGCCCCGCCCCGACAATCCCTTCTCCCCCTGCAGAGGCCCCGGGGCCATGGGCCGCCCCCGCTAGCCCCTCTGGCCGGAGATGGCCAACGCCAGTGAGGCGGACGAGCCGGGCCTGCCGGGCCCCCCGGCGGCCTCCACCTACGCCAAGCTGCTGCTTCTGGGGCTGATCATCTGCGTGAGCCTGGCGGGCAACCTGGCCCTAGCCCTGCTGGTGCTGAAGGAGCGGGGGCTGCACCGGGCCCCCTACTACTTCCTGCTGGACCTGTGCCTGGCGGACGCCGTGCGGGCGGCCATCTGCTTCCCCTTCGTGCTGGTCTCCATCCGCCACGGCTCGGCCTGGACCCACAGCCCGCTGAGCTGCAAGGTGGTGGCCTTCCTGGCCGTGCTCTTCTGCTTCCACGCCGCCTTCCTCCTCTTCTGCATCAGCGTCACCCGGTACATGGCCGTGGCCCACCACCGCTTCTACGCCAAGCGCCTGACCCCGTGGACGTGTGTGGCCGTCATCTGCATGGTCTGGACCCTCTCGGTGGCCATGGCCTTCCCGCCCGTCGTCGACGTGGGCACCTACAAGTTCATCCGGGAGGAGGACCAGTGCATCTTCGAGCACCGCTACGTCAAGGCCAACGACACGCTGGGCTTCATGCTCATGCTGGCCGTGCTGGTGGGGGCCACCCAGGCCGTCTACGGCAAGCTGCTCTGCTTCCAGTACCGCCACCGCCGGATGAAGCCGGTGCAGATGGTGCCGGCCGTCAGCCAGAACTGGACGTTCCACGGGCCGGGGGCCACCGGCCAGGCGGCCGCCAACTGGGTGGCCGGCTTCGGCCGGGGCCCCATGCCGCCCACGCTGCTGGGCGTCCGGCAGAGTGGCCACGCCGCCAACCGCAGCCTGCTGGGCATGGAGGAGTTCAAGGCGGAGAAGCGGCTGGGGAAGATGTTCTACGTCATCACCGTCCTCTTCCTGCTCCTCTGGTCGCCCTACCTCGTGGCCTGCTACTGGCGGGTCTTCGTCAAGGCCTGCAGCATCCCCCACCGCTACCTGGCCACCGCCGTCTGGCTGAGCTTCGCCCAGGCCGCCGTCAACCCCATCGTCTGCTTCCTGCTCAACAAGGAGCTCACGAAGGGGCTGGCGGCCCACGTGCCCTGCCGCAGGACAGAGCCCCCCCTGCCCCGGGAGCCGTACTGCGTCATGTGAGGGGGGGCGCCCCACGGGTCAGGGCCGTGGGAGAGGGTTGGAGGGGCTGGCTGCGGCGGGCCGAGGGCGGGAGGCTGGACATCCAGCGGCAAGCCGGAGTCACCCCCTGCCCGCAATGGGATCAGGCCAGATTCTGATCTCCGTTCATCTGGAGTCAGTCCGGAGTCACCCCCTGCCCGCAATGGGATCAGGCCAGATTCTGATCTCCGTTCATCTGGAGTCAGTCCGGAGTCACCCCCTGCCTGCAATGGGATCACCCCAGATTCAGATCTCTGTTAATCCAGAATCAATCCGGAGTCAACCCCTGACTGCAATGGGATCAGGCCAGATTCTGATCTCAGTGAATCTGGAGTCAATCCGAAATCACCCCTGGACTGCAGTGAGGTCAGGGCTGGATATGATCTTAGCTCCCCTGGGGTCAATCCAGAGTCACCCTGACTTCGGCCGTCTTACTCCAGCTGCAGTGGGTTAATCTGGATTCACACCCAGGTACCCAAAATGGGGAATTTGCTGTGTCTAGTTTAGTCCCCATCGAGGAGATGAGAAGAGATGGGGTGGGAGTGGGGCAGGTCTGGGGGGGAAGGGAGCTGGAGGGTGAACCAGGGGAAGGGGGGGTGGAGAAGGGAGGGGTGGGGAGATCGGGGGAGGGGGTCCAGCCCAGCAACGCCCACGCCCACCCCCTGCCTCTGCGGGTGATTTAGCAACCTCTCAGTCAGTAACCAGGGACACGCCCCCCATGCAGTCTCCATGGCAACAGCCAATGGGAGCCCGACAGACCATGTCACCCTGGAACAATGCAACCAGGAAGCTGGGGGGGGGGGCGGGGGGACGACCCATCCTGGCCCTGGAATCCCTGGGGGCTCCGGGGGGAGGGAAACGGGGCTGCTGTGATGGCAGGTGTTCTGGAGAGATGGCCAAGGGCTGCAGGGACCAGCAGGATCACAGGAGCAGTGCCAGGGCAACAGGCGGAGTCACAGGCAGCGATTGTTAGGGGGACAGGCGGAGTCACAGGCGGCGATTGTAACAGGCAGGGAAGTTAGGGCGACAGGCGGAGACACAGGCAGCGATGTTAGGGTGACAGGCGGAGTCACAAGCAGCGATTGTTAGGGGGACAGGCGGAGTCACAGGCAGCGATGTTAGGGTGACAGGCGGAGTCACAGGCAGCGATTGTTAAGGCGACAGGCAGAGTCACAGGCAGCGATTGTTAAGGCGACAGGCAGAGGAACAGGCAGGGATTGTTAGGGGGACAGGCAGAGTCACAGGCAGCGATGTTAGGGTGACAGGCGGAGTCACAAGCAGCGATTGTTAGGGCGACAGGCGGAGGAACAGGCAGCAATTGTTAGGGGGACAGGTGCAGTAACAGGCAGGGATTGTTAGGGGGACAGGCAGAGTCACAGGCAGCGATGTTAGGGCGACAGGCGGAGTCACAAGCAGCGATTGTTAGGGGGACAGGCGGAGTCACAGGCAGCGATGTTAGGGTGACAGGCGGAGTCACAGGCAGCGATTGTTAAGGCGACAGGCAGAGGAACAGGCAGGGATTGTTAGGGGGACAGGCAGAGTCACAGGCAGCGATGTTAGGGTGACAGGCGGAGTCACAAGCAGCGATTGTTAGGGGGACAGGCGGAGTCACAGGCAGCGATGTTAGGGTGACAGGCGGAGTCACAGGCAGCGATTGTTAAGGCGACAGGCAGAGGAACAGGCAGGGATTGTTAGGGGGACAGGCAGAGTCACAGGCAGCGATGTTAGGGTGACAGGCGGAGTCACAAGCAGCGATTGTTAAGGCGACAGGCAGAGGAACAGGCAGTGATTGTTAGGGGGACAGGCGGAGTCACAGGCAGCGATTGTTAGGGCGACAGGCGCAGTAACAGGCAGGGATTGTTAGGGCGACAGGCGCAGTAACAGGCAGGGATTGTTAGGGGGACAGGCAGAGTCACAGGCAGCGATGTTAGGGTGACAGGCGGAGTCACAGGCAGCGATTGTTAGGGCGACAGGCGGAGTCACAAGCAGCGACTGTTAGGGGGACAGGCGGAGTCACAGGCAGCGATGTTAGGGGGACAGGCGGAGTCACAAGCAGCGATTGTTAGGGGGACAGGCGGAGTCACAGGCAGCGATTGTTAGGGGGACAGGCGGAGTCACAGGCAGCGATGTTAGGGTGACAGGCAGAGTCACAAGCAGCGATTGTTAAGGCAACAGGCAGAGGAACAGGCAGTGATTGTTAGGTGGACAGGCGGAGGAACAGGCAGCGATTGTTACGTGGACAGGCGGAGCAACAGGCAGCGATTGTTAGGGGGACAGGCGGAGTCACAGGCAGCGATTGTTAGGGGGACAGGCGGAGTCACAGGCAGCGATGTTAGGGTGACAGGCGGAGTCACAAGCAGCGATTGTTAAGGCGACAGGCAGAGGAACAGGCAGTGATTGTTAGGGGGACAGGCGGAGGAACGGGCAGCGATTGTTAGGGGGACAGGCAGAGTCACAGGCAGCCATGTTAGGGCGACAGGCGGAGTCACAAGCAGCAATTGTTAAGGCGACAGGCGGAGGAACAGGCAGCGATTGTTAGGGCGACAGGCGGAGGAACAGGCAGCGATTGTTAGGGCGACAGGCGGAGGAACAGGCAGCGATTGTTAGGGGGACAGGCAGAGTCACAGGCAGCGATGTTAGGGCGACAGGCGGAGTCACAAGCAGCGATTGTTAAGGCGACAGGCGGAGTCACAGGCAGCGATGTTAGGGCGACAGGCGGAGGAACAGGCAGCGATTGTTAGGGGGACAGGCAGAGTCACAGGCAGCGATGTTAGGGCGACAGGCGGAGTCACAGGCAGCAATGTTAGGGCGACAGGCGAAGGAACAGGCAGCGATTGTTAGGGCGACAGGTGGAGGAACAGGCAGCGATTGTTAGGGCGACAGGCGGAGGAACTGGTGGAGAAACACACACAATGCTAGAGTACCCTGCACCGACGCTCGGGTACGGGGCACACTATCAGGCAGTGGTGCTGGCAGAACAGGCGGAGGGCCGCACAGCGATGGTCGGGTGCCCTGCGGGAACACAGCTGCATGCGAGAGGAACAGGTCCCCTCCCAGCCCCTTTGCTGCTCCCCAGAGCTGTTTGCATTCCCGCACGGACAGACTCCGGAGGGCAAAGGGATTTGGAGTGGGATGTTACGGGGCCGAGCCCTGACCCCGGGCTCCTGGCCAGACTCACCCTGCTGGCAGCGGGGAAGTAACTCCAGATTGATACCCACATAAATGGGATCAGAATCCGTCTCTGGGACCGCTGGGGCTGGGGAAGGGAGGGCCTAGCACCGGGAGCCAGGACTCCTGGGTTCCATTCCCGGCTCTGGATGGGAAGTGGGGTCTAATGGGTTAGAGCGGGGGGAGGGGGGAGGCTGGGAACCAGGACTCCTGGGTTCTCCCCCAGCTCTGGATGGGAAGTGGGGTCTGGTGGGTTAGATCCAGTGGGGCTGGGAGCCAGGACTCCTGAAATAGGTGGGTGAAGGGCGGAGGGGGGGCCTTCGCTCTCCGTTTCCAGCCGGGCCTGGGCCCCGCAACGGATCTGCCCGGGCTCAGAACTCTTCTCTTGCTCTTTTGGTTCGGGGTTTTTTGGGGGTGGGGGATTTTTTTCGCAGAAAAAAAATCTAAGAAAAAGACACAGAAAAAAAATCAATGTTTTTGTACAAAAATACCTCCCCCCCGATAATTTCGGGGCTCGGGGGGCTGGGGAGGGCACAATACAGCGACAGGACGGCTGGACAGAGACTCCCGACAGCAGCCATTTCTGGAGGGACCCCAGGGGGGCAACCGCTCTGTCGGGGGAGGGAGAGCATGGGGGGGGCAGTGTGGGGGTTCGCTCGGATCTTTGGTTCTGGTCCAGCTCCTCCCCCCCTTTTTCAGGGTGCTGGGGGGCAGGGACCGTTCTCGTTTCTTTTCTTTTTGATATAAAAACCAACGGAATGAAACAAACTGACCAATCGGTGTTTTCTTCGAGCCAGGGCCACGCAGGACCCGTCTTCTGGGGTGCCCGGACACCTGGGTTCTTTCCCTGGCTGTGGGAGGGGAGTAGGGTCTGGTGGGTTAGAGCAGGGGGGCTGGGAGCCAGGACTCCTGGGTTCAATCCCTGGTTCTTGCCGTCAGTCACTATTGGCCATTGTGGAACAAATCTCTTCTTGCCTTTTCCCCCCGCGAGCTGGGTCGGGCGAGCGCAGGATGAATGCAGACCCCGATGACTCCAGCCTCGGCCTCCCCCAGCCGGGGGGGCGCTGGGGCGCCCGGGGCAGCGTTCGGGCCAGGAAGCAGTTGGCTCCCCCGGCAGCTGAACCGAAACCTCCGGCTGTGCTTCGGTTTCCTGCTTTCGGGGCCGACCCTGCCCCCGAAATTTCGATTCAAAGGTCACAGATTTCTCTTTCTTCGAAAACAGCCAGCATGATAAGATCTGGGGCGAGGGGGAGAGACGCAGCCACACAGGGGCGCCTCGCCTGGCACTGAGATGCAGCCACCTCTGGGGCGGGGCGGACACATAACGCCCTATGGGGATGGTGAGGAGAGGCAGCCACCTCTGGGGCAGGGCGGCTGGGCCGCAGTTTGGGACAGGAAGGGAAGCTGATGCCTGTTGCTGACTGCGACATTTCGAGAGGGGGAATGGGCCCCCCGGGCCTGGGGTTCGATCCCCCCATTCGACGGGGCAGAAAGCCAGGCTCGGGGAGTTGGTGCCCGCGCTGATCACCGGGGGGGAGCGCCCCTTGCAGAGCCCCACCCCGCAGCCCCCTCCCCCCCGGGTCTGGCTGGGAGCGCCCCCACCCTTCAGTCTCCTGCCCCGCCCGGGGGCCGGACCTTTCGCCCCCGCCGTGCTGGTCCTGACGAGGCCGACGGCTGTCTGCAGTCCGACCAACACGGGCTCCGCCGCGTGCAATGCACAACTGCACCGCTGGCCGCGCGCACCCTCTCGTGCAAGGCACCAGGATTCAAGGGGAACCGTCACGTGCAGGGCTCGACAGCCTGCAGTTCACTACTACGGGCAATGCACTATTGCACACACGGCGCCGTGTGCGCTGCACGCTCGTGTGTAATGCACACCGCACCGTATTGCCCGCGCTGCACGCTCGTGTGCAAGGCACCGTTGCTCGCGGATCGCGCCACGCCTGCGCGACGAGCAATCACGCGCCACCGGCATTTGCTCCACCTGGCGGGCGCGCGCGCGCTTACCCACAGCCAGCTGCCCAGGGCGCAAGCGCCGCATTCGGCGTTACTGCGCATGCACCGGGAGAAGGTCCTGCCAACGCGCATGCGGCACGCGCAGTCTCCCTTTGAGACACTCCCCGCCCCATCTCTGGCGGACGCGACCGAATCCGCCGAACCTGGTTCCGCCTCTTGCCCATTGGCCGCCGCCGAGAAGGCGCCCGCCGTATCAGGGTCCGGGTCCCCCACGTGGGGGGCGGGTCGAAGACGGAACCCGCGACGATTGCTGGCGCCGCAGGCCAATCGCCGCCCGGTTCGCCCCCCCACGTGGGACGGAAGGCTTTGCCCTCCCGCCGTTGGCGGGGCAGCCCTGCTGCTGGCCAATCAGCGCGGGGAGGGGAGAGAGGAACAGAGGAAGGGGGGAGAGACGCGCGAGGCGCTCGAGTTTGGCAGTTGCCGGCGGCCGTTGCTCCCCTCGCGCCTCTTCCGTTTGAAAACGAGGGTTGAGCCGGAGGGAGGGGGGCCGGCGCGGCCCCGCCCCCGGGCCTGAGCGGACCGAACCATGAGCGGGAGCGGGGGCGTCCCGCGGACCCCACCCCCCGCCCCGGCCGCCAAGCGCCGCTGCCCGGCCCCGCTGCTGAAGGAGACGGAGGCCGCCCAGGCGCTGACCCAGCTGACGGCCTGGGGGGCCCTGGAAACCGCCGGGCGGCCGGGGGCGCCCGCGGCCGGGGGGGGCCTGGAAACTGCTGCCGCGGGGCTGGCGCCCCCTGCTGGGGAGGGGGGCCTGGAAACCGCCAAGCGGGGCAGCCGAGACCCCGCCGGGGGCGGGCGGGGGCGCCTCGCGGCTGTCGCCAACGGGAAGGGGAGCCGAGGAGCCGCGCAAGGGGAGAGGAGCCTGGAGGCTGCCGCTGGGCCAGGGAGCCTTGAGGCCGCCGCCGCCGCCACCGCGATGGGGAGCCTCGAAACCGCCGCCGCCGGGGGGACGGGGGTGCTGGAAACCGACGCCACCGCGATGGGGAGCCTCGAAACCGCCACCACCGAGGGGACGGGGGTGCTGGAAACCGACGCCACCGCGATGGGGAGCCCCGAAACCGCCGCCGCCGGGGGGACGGGGGTGCTGGAAACCGACGCCACCGCGATGGGGAGCCTCGAAACCGCCACCACCGAGGGGACGGGGGTGCTGGAAACCGACGCCACCGCGATGGGGAGCCTCGAAACCGCCACCACCGAGGGAACGGGGGTGCTGGAAACCGACGCCACCGCGATGGGGAGCCTCGAAACCGCCGCCGCCGGGGGGACGGGGGTGCTGGAAACCGACGCCACCGCGATGGGGAGCCTCGAAACCGCCGCCGCCGGGGGGACGGGGGTGCTGGAAACCGACGCCACCGCGATGGGGAGCCTCGAAACCGCCACCACCGAGGGGACGGGGGTGCTGGAAACCGACGCCACCGCGATGGGGAGCCCCGAAACCGCCGCCGCCGAGGGAACGGGGGTGCTGGAAACCGACGCCACCGCGATGGGGAGCCTCGAAACCGCCGCCGCCGGGGGGGCGGGGGTGCTGGAAACCGACGCCACCGCGATGGGGAGCCTCGAAACCGCCGCCGCCGGGGGGACGGGGGTGCTGGAAACTGCCGACGGCCGGGAGGGGCGGAGGAAGAGGCGGGCGGAGGAGGAGTGCTCCATCATCTCAGTGGGGGAGGGGGAGGGGGAGCCGGGGGCCGGGGCGGCCCGGCGGGCCCCGGACACGGGGCAGTACCTGGAGGCGCTGGAGGCGGTGCAGCGGGAGCTGGAGGCGGTGAACGAGCAGGCCGGCTGCGCCTTCCGCATCCTCAAGGCCAAGTTCGGCCACATGCGCCGGCCCCACCTCGAGCGCCGCAACCTCATCATCCAGAACATCCCCGGGTTCTGGGTCACCGCCGTATCCCTCCGCCAGGGGGCGTCGCAGGGCAGCCGGGGCTGGGCGGGGGGCGGGGGGCCCGGAGAACCCAGGCGTCCGGGCGCCGGTTGTGTTTCCTTGACTCGGGCTCGGCAGTTTCTCAATCACCCCCAGTTGTCGGCCGTGATCAGCGACCGGGACGAGGACACCCTGAGCTACATGAGCAACCTGCAGGTGAGAGTGGGGGGCTCGGCGCTCGGACGCCTGGGTTCTCTCCCTGGCTCTGGGAGGGGAGTGGGGTCGAGTGGGTTGCGGGGGGCGGGGCTGGGCGCCAGGACTCCTGGGTTCCTGCTCCAGCTCTAGGAGGAGCCGGGGGACGGTGGAGGTGGGGGTGCGCGCTGTGGAAAGTCTCAGGCCCGGACTCCTGGGTCCTTTCTGCCCCCGGCAGGTGGAGGACTTCACTCACGCCAAGTCAGGGTGCAAGATCAAGTTCTACTTCAGCGGGAACCCCTACTTCCAGAACGAGGTGATCGTCAAGGAGTTCCAGCCGGCCTCCTCTGGTACGGGGCGGGGCTGCGTTCGGGGGGCGCTGGGGGCGCTCCCCGTGCCTGCACCCTCACCCTGCCTCTCCCCCCGCAGGCAGGCTGGTGTCGCACTCCACCCCCATCCGCTGGTGGCGGGGCCAGGACCCCCGGGCCCACGGCCGCAAGAGCCCCGAGGTGGGGCGCAGCTTCTTCAGCTGGTTCGGGGACCACAGCTTCCCCGCAGGTGACCGGATTGCTGAGGTGAGACCCCCCGAGCCCCGATCCTGCCCCCCCCCGGCTGCCCCCCCACGTCTCACCCCCCTGCTCCGTCCCCCCAGATCATCAAGGAGGACCTCTGGCCAAACCCCCTGCACTACTACCTGATGGGCGAGAACGGGGGCGCCGGGGACGACAGGTGAGACGGCGCCTCCTGCTGGAGGGGGCCGGGCAAGGGGCCGGCAGGCTGGGGAGCCAGGGACTGGGCCTAATTTTTTGGTGGCTGAGAAGTGCATGCTGGGTAACCCGGGCGGTGGGGGCGCCGAGCATTGTGGGTAACCCGGGCGGTGGGGGCGCCGAGCATTGTGGGTAACCCGGGCGGTGGGGGCGCCGAGCATTGTGGGTAACCCGGGGTGCCTGCAGCAGGATGGAGCCTGGGGATGACTGCGTGGTGATTGTGGGTGTCACGGGGTCCCCGGGCGATGCTCTGACCTGCTCCCCACGAAGCCGGGCAGGACTCTGGGGGAGTCTCCTCTCGGGGAGCAGCCTGTCTGCAGGACACACAGCTCACCCGGCTTCCCCCTTCCTGGGTCTGACCTCGGAGCCTCCAGCCTCCTCTGCCCCTCCGGGCGCTTCCCCCCAGCGAGTCTGCCCAGGCGGGGACCTGGGGGGCCAGAGGGTCCTGCCCCCCAACTCCACAGCCAGACGGGACTCTCAGCCAGCCGGGGAAACAGAAGGTTTATTAGACAACAGGAACAGGGTCTAACACAGAGCTTGTAGGTGCAGAGAACAGGACCCCTCAGCCGGGTCCATTTTGGGGGGCAGTGAGCCAGACAACCACGTCTGCCCTTCACTCCTTGTCCCCAGCCAGCCCCAAACTGAAACCCCCTCCAGCTCCCCCCTGCTCTGGGCTTTGTCCCTTTCCCGGGCCAGGAGGTCACCGGATCCCTTTGTTCTCCAACCCTTTAGCTCTCACCTGGCAGGGGGAAGGGCCCAGGCCATCAGTGGCCAGGAAACAGGGTGTCGGCCATTCTCTGTGTCCAGACCCCTGCACACACCTGCCCTTTAGGGCTCTGCAACCATCATACACCCTTACCCCACCCCCTAGAGACTTAAGAACTGCCTAGGGGAAACTGAGGCACCCCCACACTATTCAGAGGAAACATTAAGAACAGTCCCACTTCGTCACATCTCTCCCCCCTTCTAGATCGAACTGAGCGGGGTCACTTTAGCCGGTGACCTGGGGAAGTTCGAAGCCACCAATGTTCCCATGGATGCCCCAGCATCTCTCCCATTCCTTGGTAGGAGTTACACCAGGCCCTTCCAGTTTCACGCCCTGCCTTAGGTCGGGGGTGGTCGATAGCACTCACAGGCCGCATGTGGGAAGGTTTATGTGGCCCGTGCCTTTTGCCACCCCAAAACCCCTGGGGGTCAAACTGGGATTGGGTCTTCTACCCAACAAGCTGGCCAAACACAGCCACTGGGTTATAGGACTGTTTAACTTTCTTAACAGCTTTCACTTCATCTGAGACCTTCTCAAAGCTCTCCACACTGGATCTTTCAACAGGAAAGTCAGTGGATCCATTCACAACAGCAAATTTCTGGCCTTTAGCAACTGAAACTTTCTTGATGAAATCACTTTCACACCCTTCAGTGGCAGTAAACTGCTTGCAAAGACTCCAGGAGGATTCCTTTCCCTAGGGCTTCTCTATACAACAATTCACCCCTCCCAGAAATTCTGCTCTTACCCTCTTCACCGAGGGCTTGCTCTAGAGGAACACTTTCCTGAGCAACAACAGGCTCTTTCTGGGTCTCCCTTACATCCAGAGTTACCTCTGGCCCATCCGGCAGATTCCTACACAATCCCCTTTCAGGCAAACTGACAGACTTCCTAGATAAAAGGTCAGAAGCCTTCTCCTTCCCTTTGCCACACACAAGTTCAGGAATCTTTTCCTTCTTGCTACAGGTTTCCACACCCTCAGTAGGTAACACAATCACATCACCTTCATGCTCTCCTTGTGCCCGGGCTAGGATCTCACCCTGATTAGGCAGAGCTGCGACACCCTTTCCCAACAACACACTAGCAACAGGCAAAATACAAGCACCAGAATTGTCTGGTCTCTGGGATTTTACATAGACCCTAACTGGATGCGACCTAGTTACAGGGCCATTCTCCCGAGCAGACACAAACTTAGGACCCTTCCCTTCCTGGGCTTTAGCTGAATCCAGAACCAGCTCTGGGACAACTGCACCATTCTCAACCGTCCCAGGCTGAAAGGCCCCTTCTGTCTGCTCCACAGACAAAGAAGAGCCGGACACACTTTCTCCCTTCCCAGACACCCAGCTTGGGATCTCATTCCCCTGGTCCCAGCACACAAGGCTGGTCACAGACAACTGCTTGGAGATCAGGGTAGCTCCCTCCATAGGCAAGTCAATACCCCTGACAGACACAGGGATGTTTCCTTCACTGTCCCAATTCTCCACCCAGCTAACAGGTAAGGTCCAGGGACTCTCATCTTCCACTCTCCTCGCCTTCCCGCCCTGCTGACGAGACACAGCCATCAGCTCACAAGGCTGCCTAGGCTCATCCAGACTTTCCTTACCCAGCACCTTGCCACTCCCAACAGATGCCCTGCCCTGCCTGTGTCTCCCGCCACTCAGCTGGGGTCTCAACTCCCCCTGTGCTCAGCGCTGCCCTTGCTGTCCCAGTGGGGGTAGGCAGTGAGCTCCCTGCTTTCCTCACTGCATCAGAGCCAGCGTGAGCCCCCTCTCCCGTGTGCACGGGGGGCAGGGAGCCCCAGGGGTCTGGTCACAGGCAGGCAGGTAGCCTGGGCCTAGCGGCTCCTCCCCGCTGCCAGCCAGGTCATCTGCATTTTCACTGACCATTTCCCTCTCTGCCGATTGCTTCCCTGGATTCAAATTCAAACCCTTGGCAGTTACCAGAGCAGGGCCCGGATCTTGTCCCAAAGAGACACAGTCACCCCACAACAGGGTCTGGCAGCTGGTGTCCTGGAGAACCCCAACGACCAGCCAGCCCCACCCCTCCTGGGTCTGCACAGGGATCTGGGCCATAGGCAGGGCGAGGGGCTTCGTCCCTGGGACCCTCACCCAGCTCACACAACCCCCCGGCATCTGAGGCTGCACCCCCCAGGGCCTGACACCAGTTCTCTCTGTCCCAGGATCTCGCCACCCCAGGAATGTCTCCCCATTGACCATCCCCTTCCGCTCCCACTGGGGGTCCGAGGGGCCTGGCCCCAGGAAACTCCACACAGACATAGAGGTTGGGGTCAGGAGTGGGAGCCTGTCCACCTCCCCACCCATCGGGCTGACGGAGTCGGTGGCCTTGGGACCCAGCAAGGGAGCTAGACACCGGGGCTTTTCCGCAGGGTCCCCCTGGTTCAAATCGCCAGCCTGCTCAAAGGCAGTGAGGTGGCATCCACACCCCCCCCCTTAACCAGGGGCAGCAATGTAGTCTCGAGGTTCCCTGTGGAACTGGCCCCCCGGGGTCTATCCCCACTCACCCCGGGGAGGTCCCCTAGGCCTCTCCGCTCCCCCACCGCCAGTTCATCCTGCTGCTGCTTCTGCAGCTCTTTCTCGGGCTCTCGCTGTCTCCCACAGTCCTCTTGCTCTCTCGGACTCGGCTCCAATCCCGTCCATCTCCGATTCCCCGATGGGGAACCCGATTGTGAAGACCCCTGTCTGGTCGGGGACAGGAGTCTTGGGGGTGCCTGGCTCCTACTCCAGCTGCTCCCAGATCCTGCTATAGCCCCATTTGGGGTCAGGAATCTGTTCCTTAGAGCGGTCATCCTCCTCCAGCCGCACGATGAACTGTGCTTTGGTGAACTTCCCAATGCTCAACCCTCTTTCTGCACCGGGTTACGGTGTCCTTCTTCAGGAGACGGTGACAGGCCGTCACTCCGCTCCTCCCAAGTTGTTGTGGACTCACAGGCCTGTGTGCTCTCAGCTCCCCACGGTTTCCAGGGAGAACCCCTCGTGTGCCAGCCCTTCTCAAGGTCACCCCCTCTTTGCCAGGGTCGAGCGGCAGACTCCTCCAGCCCCGGGACCGCTCACTGCAATCCCCAGGGGAACCCTGTTACTGCAAAAGTCCTTCTCTCTCCCAGGGCCAAGCCGCAGGCTCCTCCGCCCCTGAGACTGCTCACCACAGTCCCCAAGGGGACCCCATTACTGCACAGTCCTTCTCGCTGGTCACACACTCCCAGGGGTTAACCGCCCCCCGAAACTGCTCCTCTCTGAGCCTTCAGCGAGCCTGGTCCCCGTCAATCCCCCTTCGTTTTACTGCTCCCCCGTCGCTTACTGCAGGAAGCGCCGTCCACGGGTGCAGTACATCCCACCGCTGCCACGGGGTCCCCGGGCGATGCTCTGACCTGCTCCCCACGAAGCCAGGCAGGACTCTGGGGGAGTCTCCTCTCGGGGAGCAGCCTGTCTGCAGGGCAAGAAGCTCACACGGCTTCCCCCTTCCTGGGTCTGACCCCAGAGCCTCCAGCCTCCTCTGCCCCTCCGGGCGCTTCCCGCAGCCAGTCTGCTCAGGCGGGGTCCTGGGGGGCCAGAGGGTCCTGCCCCCCAACTCCGCAGCCAGACGGGACTCTCAGCCAGCCGGGGAAACAGAAGGTTTATTAGACGACAGGAACAGGGTCTAACACAGAGCTTGTAGGTGCAGAGAACAAGACCCCTCAGCTGGGTCCATTCTGGGGGGTAGTGAACCAGACAACCCCGTCTGCCCTTCACTCCATGTCCCAGCCAGCCCCAAACTGAAACTCCCTCCAGCCCCCCTGCTCTGGGCTTTGTCCCTGTCCCTGATCTCTTTGTTCTCCAACCCTTTAGGTCTTACCTGGCAGGGGGAAGGGCCCAGGCCACCAGTGGCCAGGAAACAGGGTGTCGGCCATTCTCTGTGTCCAGACTCCTGCACACACCTGCCCTCTAGGGCTCTGCAACCATCATACCCCCTTACCCCACCCCCTAGAGACTTAAGAACTGCCTAGGGGAAACTGAGGCCCCCCCACACTATTCAGAGGAAACATTAAGAACTGTCCCACTTCGTCACAGTGGGTAACCCCAGGGGGGAGCCGAGCATTGTGGGTAACCCTGTGGTGCCCGCAGTGGGATGGAGCCCAGGGACGACAGCATGGTGACTGTGGGTGACCCGGGGGAGCGTTGTGGGTGACCCGGGGGGGGGCGCCAAGCGTTGTGGGTAACCCTGCGGTGCCCACAGCGGGACGGAGCACGGGGACGACTGCGTGGTGATCGTGGACGACGAGGGGGAGGAGGACGAGGTGCAGGAAATCATGGACGAGGAAGAGGATGGCGAGGAAGGTGAGTAACGGGGTCCCTAGGTAACCCCCCCCCAGGGGCTGTCTCTGCAGCGGGCTTCATGAAGGGGGCAGGGCTGGGTGAGCAGGAGCTGTGGGTCAGGATTGGGGGGTGCTGATGGGGTGGGGAAGGATTCGGGGGGGTGCTGGTGGAGTGCGAGGCCAGGGGTGGGGCTTGGCGTAGGATTGGGGGTGCTGGTGGGGAAGGATTCGGGGGGGCCGGTGGAGCAGGGGGGCTGTGGGTCAGGATTGGGGGGTGCTGATGGGGTGGGTCAGGATTGGGGGGTGCTGGTGGGGTGGGGAAGGATTCGGGGGGGCCGGTGGAGCAGGGAGGCTGTGGGTCAGGACTGGGGGGGCACCAGCCGTACCCATGTCTGTCCCCCCCCAGGCAGCACGGTGGAGGAGCTGATGAAGGCGGCCGGCCGGGGCTCGGAGCCGGAGGAAGACGGTTGATCCCCTGCCCCCCCTCCGCCCCACCAGCACCCGAAGATGGACCAGGCCCCCCCCCCCCCCGGCGCCTTCTGCTGGGGCTGGACTCTGTGACTGAGCTTTGCCCCCGGCCCCCCGGCCTGGGGTCGCTTCCCGCTCCGGGCTTGGAGCAATTCAGCGGAGCCCTTCAGTCATTGAGGGCGACCGCAGTTCCCAGCCTGGCCATGGGGGGGCAGCGCTCCCCACTGTGTCGCCAGGGGGCAGTCGTCTGTGGGGCCGTGCTGGCGTTGGGGGTCGGCCCAGGGCGCTGGGGGCAGGGTGGGTCAATACCCCCCCCCCGCTGTCTGTGGGGCCCTGCCGGGCTTTGGCAGAGGGGCATTGTGGGTAAATTCCCCCCAGTGGCCAGGTGGGGTCCTGTCTGGCCGCGGGAGAGGGGCATTGTGGGTAATTTCCCCCCCCTGTAGCGGGGTGGGGCCTTGCGCCCCCAGTGGCCTTTTACTGAGCAGCTC
This sequence comes from Lepidochelys olivacea, assembly GCF_965140295.1. Classification (NCBI taxonomy): domain Eukaryota; kingdom Metazoa; phylum Chordata; order Testudines; family Cheloniidae; genus Lepidochelys; species Lepidochelys olivacea. Next base: position 14,890,182 of record NC_140433.1, read on the forward strand.
AGGGTCTTGTTCCATTAACTGTGCTCAGGGGTCGGCTGTTAACTCCCCCCCCAGCCTGGGGCCCCCCAGGGCCTGCTGCCAACCTCAGGGCCCCCCCACCTCTGCTGCACCCCCCCAGCGCAATCCCATCAGCCCCTGGGGCCGGGCACGACTCTGCCCTTCCGTGTGGGGGGTGCTCTCCTTGGCAATCGGACTGGGTGCTGGGGGGCACCCTGGGGCCGGCCCCTCTGACGTCTTGTAGCCATGGGTGGAGGCGCTGGGCTGGCCGCCCCCCATGGCCGCCCCCCATGGCCGCCCCCCATGGCCGCCCCGTGCAACGCTACTGATGTGGGGGGCAGTGCCCGCCCGGGGTTGTGCCCAGCCCGCGAAAACAAAGCACTTAATAGACGGAGAGATTTCACCCGCCTGGCTCCTTCCTGGCGCGCCGCCCCCCCCCCCATTGGGCCCCCCGTCCCTTGCCCGCCCGCCGTGGGGCTCCCTGTCCCCCTGTCTGCCGTGGGGTTGGGGTCCTCTGTCCCCCTGCCTGCCTGCCGTGCAGCCCCCCGTCCCCTGCCTGCCATGGGATTGTGGTCCTCTGTCCCCCCATCCCCCTGCCCGCCCGCCGTGGGGCTCCCTGTCCCCCTGCCCACTGTGGGGTCCTCTGTCCCCCCCGTCCCCCTGCCTGCCCGCCATGGGGCCCTTCGTCCCCCTGCCTGCTCGCCATGGGGTCCTCTGTCCCCCCGTCCCCCTGTCTGCCCACAATGGGGTCTCCTGTCCCCTGCCCGCCGTGGGGTCCTCTGTCCCCCCGTCCCCCTGCCCGCCCGCCGTGGGGCTGCCTGTCCCCCTGCCCGCTGTGGGGTCCTCTGTCCCCCCGTCCCCCTGCCCGCCCGCCGTGGGGCTCCCTGTCCCCCTGCCCGCTGTGGGGTCCTCTGTCCCCCTGCCCGCCCGCCCTGGGGCTGCCTGTCCCCCTGCCCGCTGTGGGGTCCTCTGTCCCCCCGTCCCCCTGCCCGCCTGCCGTGGGGTCCCTCGTCCCCCTGCCTGCTCGCCAGGGGGTCCTCTGTCCCCCCGTCCCCCTGTCTGCCCACAATGGGGTCTCCTGTCCCCTGCCTGCCGTGGGGTCCTCTGTCCCCCCGTCCCCCTGCCCGCCCGCCGTGGGGCTCCCTGTCCCCCTGCCTGCCGTGGGGTTGGGGTCCTCTGTCCCCCTGCCTGCCCGCCGTGGGGTCCCCCATCCCCCTGCCATGGGCCCCTCGTCCCACCTGGGGTGTCCTTTCTCCCCACGTAGCTGTCTGAGCAAAGGGGCCACAGCAGACCCCACTTCCCCCAGCTGGGAGAGAACCCAGGCGTCCTGGCCCCCCCGCACACGCCATGGCCAGGGTGGGGGAGTTGCCGAGGCTCGAGGTCTCAGGGTCTCGGGGTGGGGGCACCTGGGAATCCTGGGGGGGGGGGACACGTGGGGTGCAAGGGCTTGTGGGGAAGCAGAGATCTTCCCAGCATGCCCCTGGCCTAGACTGGGTGGGGGGTCACCCCTGCTTGGCTGCCAGGGGGCTCCCCAAATCCTCCTAGACCTGTTCCCCCCCCCAGCTGCTCCGCCCCCCCACTTCCCTCCAGGCAGGTCCCAGCCCCGGCGCTGTTCCGGGTCCCGCCCCCAGCCAGGTATGTGGGGGGAGGGCGGCGGGCAGGGAGGGGTTAACGGGGGGGGGATCAGCTGCTGGGCCCGGGATTGGCCGGGGGATTATCGGCCCCCTTCGTCCTGGGACCTTCCCACCGCGGGGGGGGCCGAGGTCTCAACCCCCCCCGGACGCCGAGCGGGGACGGAGACGCCTGGGAGACGGGACAGACTCGGGGTAAGGGCCCCCCCCAGCCCGCCGGTGCCCCTCCCTCCCGACCCGCAGCCCCCCAGCCCCCCCCGAGCCCCAGCCCCCCCCGAGCCCGCCGGTGCCCCTCCCTCCCGACCCGCAGCCCCCCCCCCGAGCCCGCCGGTGCCCCTCACTCCCGACCCCCAGCCCCCTGCCGGTGCCCCTCACTCCCGACCCGCAGCCCCCCCCGAGCCCGCCGGTGCCCCTCACTCCCGACCCGCAGCCCCCCCCGAGCCCGCCGGTGCCCCTCACTCCCGACCTGCAGCCCCCCCCAGCCCGCCGGTGCCCCTCACTCCCGACCCGCAGCCCCCCAGCCCCCCCCGAGCCCGCCGGTGCCCCTCCCTCCCGACCCGCAGCCCCCCAGCCCCCCCCGAGACCGCCGGTGCCCCTCCCTCCCGACCCGCAGCCCCCCCCCGAGCCCGCCGGTGCCCCTCACTCCCGACCCCCAGCCTCCTGCCGGTGCCCCTCACTCCCGACCCGCAGCCCCCCCGAGCCCGCCGGTGCCCCTCACTCCCGACCCGCAGCCCCCCCCGAGCCCGCCGGTGCCCCTCACTCCCGACCTGCAGCCCCCCCCAGCCCGCCGGTGCCCCTCACTCCCGACCTGCAGCCCCTGCTCCCCTGGATTTTGTCTGCTCCGCTTTGCCCTGCGGGACGCAGACTCTGGTGGGGCCGGGGCGCAGGGGCAGCCGCCCGCATTGGGACAGGAAGTGAAGGAGCCCCCCCGCCACCCCACAACTGCAAGGACGGGGGGGGCACATTTCGGGACTGGCCCGAGGAAAGGGGAGCTGCATATCTCAGCATGCACCTGGCCGCACCTGGGGGGTGGAGCCTGCAGGTTGTAGCCCGCGCAGCTGGGGGCCTGCTGCGGGGGGGGAGCAGGGAGATCAGCCCCCGCACGCACGGGTCTGGGGGGGCCACATGCCTTGTCTCCTGGCTTCACCCCATTGCTCTGCCCGCCGGGCATGGGGCTTGGAAGGGGGGCTCTTGGGGGTTGGTTACTTCCCAGGGGCTCTGATGGGGGGGTCCCCAGCAGGGGAGGGGCTCGGCTGGGTTATCCCAGCCCCTCCCCCCCCAGCAAGGGGGGGGTGGGGGGGCAGCGCAGCCCTGGGAAGCGGCTTCCCAGGCCACACACCTGTGCCCCCCCAGGGGGTGTGTGGGTCGCCCCTGCCCCACTGCACCCCCCAGTGCTCAGCCCTGCCTGCTAGGGGAGAGGGCCTACCCCACTCCCAGCCCCCCACCCAGCCCTCTGCCCCCCACCTACCTCTTCTCCTTCTCCCACAGGTGCTGCCTGCCATGGCCCCCCCAGCGCCTGCCCTCCTGCTGGGGTTGGTGCTGCCCTGTGCCCTGGCCTGGTCCACCCCCCTCAGCGCCCCCCGCGTCTCCCTGTCCTACGCAGGTGAGGGGCGGGGGTGGTGCAGCCCGCGTGGTCCGTCGTGCACACGGGCTCCAGTCGCGGCCGTGCGGGGGGAGGCATGTGGCACGAGTCACACGTGTGTGCAAAGCGTGTGTCCACGGTGAGAGACGTGTGCAGAGACGTGCTGGTGAACACGTGTTCCTGGGCGCCGTTGCACACGCGTGTCCGTGCGAGCAGACGGGCTGCTGAGCCCCATGCCGTGTCACTAGGGGGCACGTGGTGCGGAGGTACCCACGGTGCCCCCCGCAACCCCCCCTTGCTGGGGACTCCGGGATCCGGTTACCCGGCCGGCCGCAGGGAGCGGCTTTCCCAGAAGAGCTTAAAATACCCAGAATGCCGAGTAGGGCTGAGCTCCCCCCGCCTCCTCTGTCCTGCAACACGCCGACCCGCTGTGCAATGCACCAGGACCAGCCCCCCCACCGTGCAATGCACCAACCAGCCAGGCAATGGGCCGGGAACGCCCCTAGCCGTGCAAAGCACCATCCGGCCATGCAACACACCAGGACCAGCCCCCCAGCCATGCAATGCATCATCCGGCCATGCAATACACCATTACCAGCCCCCCCCCTCCACTGTTCAGTGCACCATCCAGCCATGCAATGCACCAGAACCAGCCCCCCCTCACCATGCAATGCACCAACCAGCCGTGCAGTGCACCATCCAGCCATGCAACGCACCACGACCAGCCCCCCCGCCGTGCAATGCACCAACCAGCCAGGCAATGGGCCGGGAACGCCCCTAGCCGTGCAAAGCACCATCCGGCCATGCAACACACCAGGACCAGCCCCCCAGCCATGCAATGCATCATCCGGCCATGCAATACACCATTACCAGCCCCCCCCACCGTGCAGTGCGCCACCCAGCCATGCAATGCACCAGAACCAGCCCCCCCTCACCGTGCAGTGCGCCACCCAGCCATGCAACACACCAGGACCAGCCCCCCCCACTGTTCAGTGCACCATCCAGCCATGCAACACACCAGGACCAGCCCCCCCCCACCGTGCAATGCACCAACCAGCCGTGCAGTGCACCATCCGGCCATGCAACACACCAGGACCAGCCCCCGAGCCATGCAATGCATCATCCGGCCATGCAATACACCATTAGCAGCCCCCCCCCACCGTGCAGTGCGCCACCCAGCCATGCAATGCACCAGGACCAGCCCCCCCCCCCACTGTGCAATGCACCATCCAGCCGTGCAATGCAGGGGGCAGTGGGGGGCTGCCCCCCCATTGTCTCAGTCCCCGCCTGGCCGGATATAGCTGTGACGCACGCCCCAGACACGCTGCAGCAGGTCACCCCCAAAGCCTGCAAAGCCTGGGGCTTGTGGGGATTTCCGGCAGGACGCCTGGGTCCGGTCCCAGGTGCCGAGAGGGCAGTGGGGGCTGGTGGGTTAGAGCGGGGGGCTGGGAGCCAGGACTCCTGGGTTCTATCCCTGGCTCTAGGAAGGAAATGGGGTCTAGTGGTTAGAGTGAGGGGGGGCCTAGCAGCTAGCCCCCCCTTCTGCCCCAGAAACCTGCCCTTGGCCCCGGCTCTCAGACCCTGGCCCGCGTAGCGCCCTGGCCTGGAATCTCCCCCCGGGTTTGACACGCTCAAGGTCACTGCAGGTGGGAAGCTCGCAGCACGGCCTGGCACGGGGCTGGAATGCGGCCGGGGGATTTCAGGGATTATTTCTGGGCTTTGCTGTGCCTCCCCCCCCCACCCCCAAAATACCCCCTGAGCTCAGCCAGCGCCAGGCAGATTAACGGGGGGTGGGGACCACTCCAGCTGCTGCCTGTTGGGGGGGAGGGCTAGGACTCCTGGGTTCTCAGGGGGTAAGAGTGGAGGGGGGGGCTGGGAGCCAGGACGCCTGGGTTCTCTCCCGGCTCTGGGAGGGCAGTGGGGGCTGGTGGTTAGGGTGGGGGTGGGGAGCCCGGATGCCTGGGTCCCATCCCATCTCCATCGCCCCCCACACCCCCAGAGCTCCTGCAGACCCGCACCGCCCGGCCCTTTGCTTTCGCCTTCAACACCAGTGACTATCGGATCCTGCTGCTGGACCAGGACCAGGACCGGCTCTACCTGGGGGCCCGCGACTACCTGGTGGCCCTGGACCTCCACAACGTCAACAGGGAGCCGCTCATCGTAAGGGGCGCCCCCTGCTGGGCGCCCGGACGCCTGGGTCCTCTCCGGGCTCTGGGCGGGGGGTGGGTCTAGTGGTTAGAGGAGGGTGGATGGGAGCCAGGACTCCTGGGTTCTCTCCCCAGCTCTGGGAGGGGGTGGGGTCTAGTGGTTGGAGCAGTGGGGGGGGCGGGGAGCCAGGACTCCTGGGTTCTCTCCCCAGCTCTGGGATGGGAGTGGGGTCTCGTGGTTGGAGCGGGGGGGGGGGGGCTGGGAGTCCTGACTCCTGGGTTCCCTGGGAGGGGTGGAGGGCGCTGGGAGTCGGGGAGCACACAGACTCTGGGGGGCTGGTTCTGGGGTCCCCATCTCTGACCCACTCTCTCCTCTCCCTAGATCCACTGGCCGGCATCCCAGAGTCAGCAGAGCGCCTGCCACATGGCGGGGAAGGGGCAGCGGGTGAGATGGGGCAGGGACCCCCCAGCGCCCCCCGCCCTGTCACCCCTCTCCTGAGACCACGCAGGGCTTCCCCAGTGACCTCTGTGGGTCTGCCCCCTCCTGGGAATCTGCCCCTCCGTGCCCCCCCGTGATCCCTGGGGACCAGCCGCAGCCCCCTGGGACCCATTTGTCTCTGCCCCCCATGTCCTGCTGAGATTCCCCTCCCCCCCATTCGAGTCCCAGCCCTGCCCCGACTCACCCCGTCCCGTCTGCCCCCCCCCCCAGGGCGAGTGTTTCAACTACGTGCGTCTGGTCGAACCCCTGAACCGCACCCACCTCTACGCCTGCGGGACGGGGGCCTGCCAGCCCGTCTGCGCCCTGGTGCACCGCGGCTGGCGGTCACAGGTGAGCCGGACGCCTGGGTCCCACCCACCGCCAGGGCAGGGGGCTGGGGGTTAGACAGGGGGCTGGGAGCCCGGACTCCTGGGTTCTGCCCCGGCCCTGGGAGGGGAGTGGGGGCCGGAGGGTTAGATGAGGGGCTGGGAGCCCGGACTCCTGGGTTCTCCCCCCGGCTCTGGGAGGGGAGTGGGGGCCGGAAGGTTAGACGAGGGGCTGGGAGCCTGGACTCCTGGGTTCTCCCCCAGGCTCTGGGAGGGGAGTGGGGGCCGGAAGGTTAGACGGGGGGCTGGGAGCCCGGACTCCTGGGTTCTCCCCCCGGCTCTGGGAGGGGAGTGGGGGCCGGAAGGTTAGATGAGGGGCTGGGAGCCCGGACTCCTGGGTTCTCCCCTGGCTCGGGGCGGGGGTAGCCAGGGCAGGGTGCTGGTGGGGGGAAGAGCTCTGACCCCCCGTCCCCCCCCAGGAGTACCTGTTCCGCATGGTGCCGTGGTCCCTGGAGCCGGGGAAGGGGCGCTGCCCGTACGACCCCCGTCAGAGCAGCCTGGCCACGCTCGTCAGTAAGTGGGAGCTGGGGGGGCAGGGTCCGTCGGTCCCCCTGGGGGGACCCTGCTCGGGGGGGGGCCCTGCTCTGTGCGGGGGGGTCTCACTCCCCCCTCCCCCCAGCAGACGGGACACTCTACGCTGGGCTGCACGTGGATTTCATGGGCACCGATGCGGCCCTTTTCCGCACCATGGGCCCCCGGCCGGCCGTTCGCACGGAGCGGCACGACTCCCGCTGGCTGCACGGTATGGGGGCGAGGGGGGTGGGGGGCTGCGGGCCGGGAGTGAGGGGTGCCGGCCGGGCGGGGGGGGCTGCGGGAGGTTAAGGGGGGCTGCGGGGCGGGAGTGAGGGGCGCCGGCCGGGCGGGGGGGCTGCGGGAGGTTAAGGGGGGCTGCGGGGCGGGAGTGAGGGGCGCTGGCCGGGCGGGGGGGGCTGTGGGGCGGGAGTGAGAGGCGCCGGCCGGGCGGGGGTGCTGCGGGAGGTTAAGGGGGGCTGCGGGGCGGGAGTGAGGGGCGCCGGCCAGGCGGGGGGGCTGCGGGAGGTTAAGGGGGGCTGCGGGGCGGGAGTGAGGGGCGCCGGCCGGGCGGGGGGGGCTGCGGGAGGTTAAGGGGGGCTGCGGGGCGGGAGTGAGGGGCGCCAGCCGGGCGGGGGGGCTGCGGGAGGTTAAGGGGGGCTGCGGGGCGGGAGTGACGGGCGCCGGCCGGGCGGGGGGGCTGCGGGAGGTTAAGGGGGGCTGCGGGGCAGGAGTGAGGGGCGCCGGCCGGGCGGGGGGGCTGCGGGAGGTTAAGGGGGGCTGCGGGGCGGGAGTGAGGGGCGCCGGCCGGGCGGGGGGGCTGCGGGAGGTTAAGGGGGGCTGCGGGGCGGGAGTGAGGAGCGCCGGCCGGGCGGGGGGGCTGCGGGAGGTTAAGGGGGGCTGCGGGGCAGGAGTGAGGGGCGCCGGCCGGGCGGGGGGGCTGCGGGAGGTTAAGGGGGGCTGCGGGGCGGGAGTGAGGGGCGCCGGGCGAGGGGGCTGCGGGGCGGGAGTGAGGGGCGCCGGCCGGGCGGGGGGGCTGCGGGAGGTTAAGGGGGGCTGCGGGGCGGGAGTGAGGAGCGCCGGCCGGGCGGGGGGGCTGCGGGAGGTTAAGGGGGGCTGCGGGGCGGGAGTGAGGGGCGTCGGCCGGGCGGGGGGGCTGCGGGAGGTTAAGGGGGGCTGCGGGCCGGGAGTGAGGGGCGCCGGCCGGGCGGGGGGGCTGCGGGAGGTTAAGGGGGGCTGCGGGTCAGGAGTGAGGGGCGCCGGGCGGGGGGGGCTGCGGGAGGTTAAGGGGGGCTGCGGGGCGGGAGTGAGGGGCGCCGGCCAGGCGGGGGGGCTGCGGGAGGTTAAGGGGGGCTGCGGGGCGGGAGTGAGGGGCGCCGGGCGGGGGGGGGCTGCGGGAGGTTAAGGGGGGCTGCGGGGCGGGAGTGAGGGGCGCCGGCCGGGCGGGGGGGCTGCGGGAGGTTAAGGGGGGCTGCGGGGCGGGAGTGAGGGGCGCTGGCCGGGCGGGGGGGGCTGCGGGAGGTTAAGGGGGGCTGCGGGGCGGGAGTGAGGGGCGCCGGCCGGGCGGGGGGGGCTGCGGGAGGTTAAGGGGGGCTGTGGGGCGGGAGTGAGGGGCGCCGGGCGGGGGGGTCTGCGGGCCGGGAGTGAGGGGCGCCGGCCGGGCGGGGGGGCTGCGGGAGGTTAAGGGGGGCTGTGGGCTGGGAGTGAGGGGCGCCGGCCGGGCGGGGGGGGCTGCGGGAGGTTAAGGGGGGCTGAGGGGCGGGAGTGAGGGGCGCCGGCCGGGCGGGGGGGCTGCGGGTGGTTAAGGGGGGCTGCGGGCCGGGAGTGAGGGGCGCCGGCCGGGCGGGGGGGCTGCGGGAGGTTAAGGGGGGCTGTGGGCTGGGAGTGAGGGGCGCCGGCCGGGCGGGGGGGCTGCGGGAGGTTAAGGGGGGCTGTGGGGCAGGAGTGAGGGGCGCCGGCCGGGCGGGGGGGCTGCGGGAGGTTAAGGGGGGCTGCGGGGTGGGCGGGGGGGGCACCGGCCGGGCGGGGGGGCTGCGGGAGGTTAAGGGGGGCTGCAGGGCGGGAGTGAGGGGCGCCGGCCGGGCGGGGGGGGCTGCGGGGCGGGAGTGAGGGGCGCCGGCCGGGCGGGGGGGCTGCGGGAGGTTAAGGGGGGCTGCGGGGCAGGAGTGAGGGGCGCCGGCCGGGCGGGGGGGCTGCGGGAGGTTAAGGGGGGCTGCGGGGCGGGAGTGAGGGGCTTCGGCCGGGCGGGGGGGCTGCGGGAGGTTAAGGGGGGCTGCGGGGTGGGCGGGGGGGGCACCGGCCGGGCGGGGGGGCTGCGGGAGGTTAAGGGGGGCTGCAGGGCGGGAGTGAGGGGCGCCGGCCGGGCGGGGGGGGCTGCGGGGCGGGAGTGAGGGGCGCCGGCCGGGCGGGGGGGCTGCGGGAGGTTAAGGGGGGCTGCGGGGCAGGAGTGAGGGGCGCCGGCCGGGCGGGGGGGCTGCGGGAGGTTAAGGGGGGCTGCGGGGCGGGAGTGAGGGGCGTCGGCCGGGCGGGGGGGCTGCGGGAGGTTAAGGGGGGCTGCGGGGCGGGAGTGAGGAGCGCCGGCCGGGCGGGGGGGCTGCGGGAGGTTAAGGGGGGCTGCGGGGCGGGAGTGAGGGGCGTCGGCCGGGCGGGGGGGCTGCGGGAGGTTAAGGGGGGCTGCGGGGCGGGAGTGAGGGGCGCCGGCCGGGCGGGGGGGCTGCGGGAGGTTAAGGGGGGCTGCGGGCCGGGAGTGAGGGGCGCCGGGCGGGGGGGGCTGCGGGGCAGGAGTGAGGGGCACCGGCCGGGCGGGGGGGCTGCGGGAGGTTAAGGGGGCTGCGGGGCGGGAGTGAGGGGCGCCGGCCGGGCGGGGGGGCTGCGGGAGGTTAAGGGGGGCTGCGGGTCAGGAGTGAGGGGCGCCGGGCGGGGGGGCTGCGGGAGGTTAAGGGGGGCTGCGGGGCGGGAGTGAGGGGCGCCGGCCAGGCGGGGGGGCTGCGGGAGGTTAAGGGGGGCTGCGGGGCGGGAGTGAGGGGCGCCGGGCGGGGGGGGGCTGCGGGAGGTTAAGGGGGGCTGCGGGGCGGGAGTGAGGGGCGCCGGCCGGGCGGGGGGGCTGCGGGAGGTTAAGGGGGGCTGCGGGGCGGGAGTGAGGGGCGCCGGGCGGGCGGGGGGGCTGTGGGAGGTTAAGGGGGGCTGCGGGCCGGGAGTGAGGGGCGCCGGGCGGGGGGGGCTGCGGGGCGGGAGTGAGGGGCGCCGGCCGGGCGGGGGGGGCTGCGGGAGGTTAAGGGGGGCTGCGGGGCGGGAGTGAGGGGCGCCAGCCGGGCGGGGGGGCTGCGGGAGGTTAAGGGGGGCTGCGGGGCGGGAGTGACGGGCGCCGGCCGGGCGGGGGGGCTGCGGGAGGTTAAGGGGGGCTGCGGGGCAGGAGTGAGGGGCGCCGGCCGGGCGGGGGGGCTGCGGGAGGTTAAGGGGGGCTGCGGGGCGGGAGTGAGGGGCGCCGGGCGAGGGGGCTGCGGGGCGGGAGTGAGGGGCGCCGGCCGGGCGGGGGGGCTGCGGGAGGTTAAGGGGGGCTGCGGGCCGGGAGTGAGGGGCGCCGGCCGGGCGGGGGGGCTGCGGGAGGTTAAGGGGTCTGCGGGGCGGGAGTGAGGGGCGCCGGCCGGGCGGGGGGGCTGCGGGAGGTTAAGGGGGGCTGCGGGGCGGGAGTGAGGGGCGCCGGGCGGGGGGGGGCTGCGGGCCGGGAGTGAGGGGCGCCGGCCGGGCGGGGGGCGCTGCGGGAGGTTAAGGGGAGCTGCGGGCCGGGAGTGAGGGGCGCCGGCCGGGCGGGGGGGCTGCGGGAGGTTAAGGGGGGCTGCGGGGCGGGAGTGAGGGGCGCCGGGCGAGGGGGCTGCGGGGCGGGAGTGAGGGGCGCCGGCCGGGCGGGGGGGCTGTGGGGCGGGAGTGAGGGGCGCCGGCCGGGCGGGGGGGGCTGCGGGAGGTTAAGGGGGGCTGCGGGGCGGGAGTGAGGGGCGCCGGGCGAGGGGGCTGCGGGGCGGGAGTGAGGGGCGCCGGCCGGGCGGGGGGGGCTGCGGGAGGTTAAGGGGGGCTGCGGGGCGGGAGTGAGGGACGCCGGCCGGGCGGGGGGGCTGCGGGAGGTTAAGGGGGGCTGCGGGGCAGGAGGATGCTCCGGGTGAGCAGCGCCCCCTGGTGGCAGCCGCGGGCCTCGCACTCACCCGGGCTCTGCCCCCCGCAGACCCCGTGTTCCTCCGGGCCCACGTGGTGCCGGACAGCAGTGAGCGCGGCGACGACAAGCTGTATTTCTTCTTCCGCGAGAAGGCCCTGGAGGGCGCCGTGGGGCCCGGCGTGCTGGCCCGGGTCGGCCGGGTCTGTCTGGTGAGCGTGGCGCCGGGGGGCCGGGGGCGCTGGGGGGCGGGGGGTCTCCGTGCCCCCGCGCGCCAGGCGAGCCGGTCCTTGCCCCCGTTTCTCCCCCAGAACGATGACGGTGGGCAGCGGGCCCTGGTCGGCAAGTGGACGACGTTCCTGAAGGCCCGGCTGGTTTGCTCCGTGGTGGGCGAGGACGGGGTGGAGACCTTCTTCGACGAGCTGCGTGAGCCGGGGGGGCAGGGGGGCCGGGTCCTAACTCGGGGCTCAGTCTGAGCCGTCGCTGGACGCCCGCGAAGTCCTCGTGCCGGCCGGGACGCGTCCGAGCCGCGGGAGAGTCAGGGCCCGGCCCCGGCGTGACAGGGACGTTTTCCCGGCTCTGCCGGGCGGGGGTCCGCCCTCCGGCTCTGGGGCAGGTCCCAGCCGCGGTCTCACCCCACGGCCCAGGTTGCTACGTGCGATTCCCGGGGACACTGATGTTCAGCGGGTTACGAGCTTTCGGGCGACCCCTCGCCAGGCAGCCGTCAGAGCGGGGACCGTGGCGGTGTAGACGGTCACAGGGGCCGGGGGGTGAATGCAGCTGTGGAAGGTCCCAGACAGGGGGGCGGGGGCCTGGATCCCTGGGTTCTCTCCCCAGCTGTGGGCAGGGAGTGGATTACAGCAGCGGGGGAGGGGCGGGGAGCCCGGACGCCTGGGTTCTATCTGATTCATCTCCCCCCTCCCGCCCCCCATTTCCAGGAGATGTGTTCCTGCTGCCGACTCAGGACGAGAAGAACCCCCGGGTGTACGGGCTGTTCTCCACCCTGGGGTGAGTTGGGGGGCTGGGGCGGGGTTTGGGGGGAGTAACAGGGGCAGGGGGTGCTGGGCACTTGGGGGTGCTGGGCACTTGGGGGTGGGTTCTCGGAGGGGGCAGGGTGACCCCGGGGGGGCTGGGCGGTCTGTAACCCCCCTGTGTCCCCCAGGTCGGTGTTCCGGGGCTCGGCCGTCTGCGTGTACCCCCTGAGTGCCATCCGCAGTGCGTTCAACGGCCCCTTCGCCCACAAAGAGGGGCACAGCTACGAGTGGGTGCCCTACACGGGCCGCGTGCCCTACCCCCGCCCCGGAGCCGTGAGTGGCGGGGCTGGGAGCCCGGACGCCTGGGTTCGCTCCCCGGCTCTGGGAGGGGAGTGGGCTCTGGTGGTTAGAGCAGGGGGGCAGGGAGCCCGGACGCCTGGGTTCTCCCCCCGGCTCTGGGAGGGGAGTGGGCTCTCGTGATTAGAGAGGGGGTCGGGCAGGGAGCCCGGACGCCTGGGTTCTCCCCCCGGCTCTGGGAGGGGAGTGGGCTCTCGTGATTAGAGAGGGGGTCGGGCAGGGAGCCCGGACGCCTGGGTTCTCCCCCCGGCTCTGGGAGGGGAGTGGGCTCTGGTGGTTAGAGCAGGGGGGGCAGGGAGCCCGGACGCCTGGGTTCTCCCCCCGGCTCTGGGAGGGGAGTGGGCTCTGGTGGTTAGAGCAGGGGGGGCAGGGAGCCCGGACGCCTGGGTTCTCCCCCCGGCTCTGGGAGGGGAGTGGGCTCTCGTGATTAGAGAGGGGGTCGGGCAGGGAGCCCGGACGCCTGGGTTCTCCCCCCGGCTCTGGGAGGGGAGTGGGCTCTGGTGGTTAGAGCAGGGGGGGCAGGGAGCCCGGACGCCTGGGTTCTCCCCCCGGCTCTGGGAGGGGAGTGGGCTCTGGTGGTTAGAGCAGGGGGGGCAGGGAGCCCGGACGCCTGGGTTCTCCCCCCGGCTCTGGGAGGGGAGTGGGCTCTCGTGATTAGAGAGGGGGTCGGGCAGGGAGCCCGGACGCCTGGGTTCTCCCCCCGGCTCTGGGAGGGGAGTGGGCTCTCGTGATTAGAGAGGGGGTCGGGCAGGGAGCCCGGACGCCTGGGTTCTCCCCCCGGCTCTGGGAGGGGAGTGGGCTCTGGTGGTTAGAGCAGGGGGGGCAGGGAGCCCGGACGCCTGGGTTCTCTCCCGCTCTGTCCCCGCAGTGCCCGGGCGGGGCCTTCACCCCGGGGCTGGGCTCCACGCGCGAGTTCCCGGACGAGCTGGTGACGTTCGTGCGTTCGCACCCGCTGATGTACGACCCCGTGTACCCGGTGCCACGCCGCCCCCTGCTGGTCCGCGCCGGCCTCCCCTACGGCTTCACCACGCTGGCCGTCGACCTGGCGCAGGCGGCCGACGGCCGCTACGAGGTGCTCTTCCTCGGCACGGGTACGCAGGACGCCGGGGTCCCATCCCCGCCCCGGGGGGTGGGGGTTGGGAGCCCGGACGCCTGGGTCCCCGGGCGGGGGCTCCCCATCTCAGGTGCTCTCTCCCCTCCCCCCAGACCGGGGCACGGTGCAGAAAGTGGTGGTGCTGCCGAAGGACCCAGGCGTCCTGGAGGAGCTGACGCTGGAGGAGGTGGAGGTGTTCAAGGTGAGAGGCCCCGCCCCTGCTGCCCAGGCCCCGCCCCTTTCCCCGCCCTTCCCTCTGGGCCCCGCCCCTTTTGCTGCACCCTTGCATCCTAGCCCCGCCCCTTCCCACCAGGCCCTGCCTTCTATGGCTCCTCCCCCTCCCTGTAGGCCCTGCCTCCTCTTGGGCTCTTCACAGTCACCAGGCCCCGCCTCCTTCTCTGGCTCCGCCCCCCTTAGCCAGGCCCCACCTCCTTCCTAGGCTCCGCCTCTTCCTGCCCCACTTCTCACCACCCCGCCTGTCTCCCCACAGGTCCCAGTCCCAGTGAAGACGCTCTGGATTTCCTCAAAGCGGGTAGGTCGGGGGCGGGGCTGAGGTTACAGACGGGCTCCCAGGCAGGCAGAAGGGGCTGGGAGCCCGGACGCCTGGGTTCTCTCCCCGGCTCTGCGAGGGAAGTGGGGGCTGGTGGTCAGAGCAGGGGGGCTGGGAGCCAGGACGCCTGGGTTCTCTCCCCGGCTCTGCGAGGGGAGTGGGGGCTGGTGGTCAGAGCAGGGGGGCTGGGAGCCAGGACGCCTGGGTTCTCTCCCCGGCTCTGCGAGGGGAGTGGGGTCTAGTGGTCACAGCAGGGGGGCTGGGAGCCAGGACGCCTGGGTTCTCTCCCCGGCTCTGCGAGGGGAGTGGGGTCTAGTGGTCAGAGCAGGGGGGCTGGGAGCCAGGACGCCTGGGTTCTCTCCCCGGCTCTGCGAGGGGAGTGGGGGCTGGTGGTTAGTGCAGGGGGGCTGGGGGCCAGGACGCCTGGGTTCTCTCCCCGGCTCTGCGAGGGGAGTGGGGGCTGGTGGTCAGAGCAGGGGGGCTGGGAGCCCGGACGCCTGGGTTCTCTTCCCGGCTCTGCGAGGGGAGTGGGGGCTGGTGGTCAGAGCAGGGGGGCTGGGAGCCAGGACGCCTGGGTTCTCTCCCCGGCTCTGCGAGGGGAGTGGGGGCTGGTGGTTAGTGCAGGGGGGCTGGGAGCCCGGACGCCTGGGTTCTCTCCCCGGCTCTGCGAGGGGAGTGGGGGCTGGTGGTCAGAGCAGGGGGGCTGGGAGCCAGGACGCCTGGGTTCTCTCCCCGGCTCTGCGAGGGGAGTGGGGTCTAGTGGTCAGAGCAGGGGGGCTGGGAGCCCGGACGCCTGGGTTCTCTCCCCGGCTCTGCGAGGGGAGTGGGGGCTGGTGGTCAGAGCAGGGGGGCTGGGAGCCCGGACGCCTGGGTTCTCTCCCCGGCTCTGCGAGGGGAGTGGGGGCTGGTGGTCAGAGCAGGGGGGCTGGGAGCCAGGACGCCTGGGTTCTCTCCCCGGCTCTGCGACGGGAGTGGGGGCTGGTGGTCAGAGCAGGGGGGCTGGGAGCCAGGACGCCTGGGTTCTCTCCCCGGCTCTGCGAGGGGAGTGGGGGCTGGTGGTTAGTGCAGGGGGGCTGGGAGCCCGGACGCCTGGGTTCTCTCCCCGGCTCTGCGAGGGGAGTGGGGGCTGGTGCTTAGTGCAGGGGGGCTGGGAGCCCGGACGCCTGGGTTCTCTCCCCGGCTCTGCGAGGGGAGTGGGGGCTGGTGCTTAGTGCAGGGGGGCTGGGAGCCAGGACGCCTGGGTTCTCTCCCCGGCTCTGCGAGGGGAGTGGGGGCTGGTGGTCAGAGCAGGGGGGCTGGGAGCCAGGACGCCTGGGTTCTCTCCCCGGCTCTGCGAGGGGAGTGGGGGCTGGTGGTTAGTGCAGGGGGGCTGGGAGCCAGGACGCCTGGGTTCTCTCCCCGGCTCTGGGAGGGGAGTGGGGGCTGGTGGTCAGAGCAGGGGGGCTGGGAGCCAGGACGCCTGGGTTCTCTCCCCGGCTCTGCGAGGGGAGTGGGGGCTGGTGGTCAGAGCAGGGGGGCTGGGAGCCAGGACGCCTGGGTTCTCTCCCCGGCTCTGGGAGGGGAGTGGGGGCTGGTGGTTAGTGCAGGGGGGCTGGGAGCCAGGACGCCTGGGTTCTCTCCCCGGCTCTGCGAGGGGAGTGGGGTCTAGTGGTTAGAGCAGGGGGGCTGGGAGCCAGGACGCCTGGGTTCTCTTCCCGGCTCTGCGAGGGGAGTGGGGGCTGGTGGTCAGAGCAGGGGGGCTGGGAGCCAGGACGCCTGGGTTCTCTCCCCGGCTCTGCGAGGGGAGTGTGGGCTGGTGGTTAGTGCAGGGGGGCTGGGAGCCAGGACGCCTGGGTTCTCTCCCCGGCTCTGCGAGGGGAGTGGGGGCTGGTGGTCAGAGCAGGGGGGTTGGGAGCCAGGACGCCTGGGTTCTCTCCCCGGCTCTGCGAGGGGAGTGGGGGCTGGTGGTCAGAGCAGGGGGGCTGGGAGCCAGGACGCCTGGGTTCTCTCCCCGGCTCTGCGAGGGGAGTGGGGGCTGGTGGTTAGAGCAGGGGGGGCTGGGAGCCAGGACGCCTGGGTTCTCTCCCCGGCTCTGCGAGGGGAGTGGGGTCTAGTGGTTAGTGCAGGGGGGCTGGGAGCCAGGACGCCTGGGTTCTCTCCCCGGCTCTGCGAGGGGAGTGGGGGCTGGTGGTTAGTGCAGGGGGGCTGGGAGCCAGGACGCCTGGGTTCTCTCCCCGGCTCTGCGAGGGGAGTGGGGGCTGGTGGTTAGAGCAGGGGGGCTGGGAGCCAGGACGCCTGGGTTCTCTCCCCGGCTCTGCGAGGGGAGTGGGGGCTGGTGGTTAGTGCAGGGGGGCTGGGAGCCAGGATGCCTGGGTTCTCTCCCCGGCTCTGCGAGGGGAGTGGGGGCTGGTGGTTAGAGCAGGGGGGGCTGGGAGCCAGGACGCCTGGGTTCTCTCCCCGGCTCTGCGAGGGGAGTGGGGGCTGGTGGTCAGAGCAGGGGGGCTGGGAGCCAGGACGCCTGGGTTCTCTCCCCGGCTCTGCGAGGGGAGTGGGGGCTGGTGGTTAGTGCAGGGGGGCTGGGAGCCAGGACGCCTGGGTTCTCTCCCCGGCTCTGCGAGGGGAGTGGGGGCTGGTGGTTAGTGCAGGGGGGCTGGGAGCCAGGACGCCTGGGTTCTCTCCCCGGCTCTGGGAGGGGAGTGGGGGCTGGTGGTTAGTGCAGGGGGGCTGGGAGCCAGGACGCCTGGGTTCTCTCCCCGGCTCTGCGAGGGGAGTGGGGGCTAGTGGTTAGTGCCGGGGGGCTGGGAGCCAGGACGCCTGGGTTCTCTCCCCGGCTCTGCGAGGGGAGTGGGGGCTGGTGGTCAGAGCAGGGGGGCTGGGAGCCAGGACGCCTGGGTTCTCTCCCTGGCTCTGCGAGGGGAGTGGGGGCTGGTGGTCAGAGCAGGGGGGCTGGGAGCCAGGACGCCTGGGTTCTCTCCCCGGCTCTGCGAGGGGAGTGGGGTCTAGTGGTTAGAGCAGGGGGGCTGGGAGCCAGGACGCCTGGGTTCTCTCCCCGGCTCTGCGAGGGGAGTGGGGGCTGGTGGTCAGAGCAGGGGGGCTGGGAGCCAGGACGCCTGGGTTCTCTCCCCGGCTCTGCGAGGGGAGTGGGGTCTAGTGGTTAGAGCAGGGGGGCTGGGAGCCAGGACGCCTGGGTTCTCTCCCCGGCTCTGCGAGGGGAGTGGGGTCTAGTGGTTAGTGCAGGGGGGCTGGGAGCCAGGACGCCTGGGTTCTCTCCCCGGCTCTGGGAGGGGAGTGGGGGCTGGTGGTCAGAGCAGGGGGGCTGGGAGCCAGGACGCCTGGGTTCTCTCCCCGGCTCTGCGAGGGGAATGGGGGCTGGTGGTCAGAGCAGGGGGGCTGGGAGCCAGGACGCCTGGGTTCTCTCCCCGGCTCTGCGAGGGGAGTGGGGGCTGGTGGTTAGTGCCGGGGGGCTGGGAGCCAGGACACCTGGGTTCTCTCCCCGGCTCTGCGAGGGGAGTGTGGGCTGGTGGTTAGTGCCGGGGGGCTGGGAGCCAGGATGCCTGGGTTCTCTTCCCGGCTCTGCGACGGGAGTGGGGGCTGGTGGTCAGAGCAGGGGGGCTGGGAGCCAGGACGCCTGGGTTCTCTCCCCGGCTCTGCGAGGGGAGTGTGGGCTGGTGGTTAGTGCCGGGGGGCTGGGAGCCAGGATGCCTGGGTTCTCTCCCTGGCTCTGCGAGGGGAGTGGGGGCTGGTGGTTAGTGCAGGGGGGTGGGAGCCAGGACGCCTGGGTTCTCTCCCCGGCTCTGGGAGGGGAGTGGGGGCTAGTGGTTAGAGCAGGGGGGGCTGGGAGCCAGGACGCCTGGGTTCTCTCCCTGGCTCTGGGAGGGGAGTGGGGGCTGGTGGTCAGAGCAGGGGGGCTGGGAGCCAGGACGCCTGGGTTCTCTCCCCGGCTCTGCGAGGGGAGTGGGGGCTGGTGGTTAGTGCAGGGGGGCTGAGAGCCAGGACGCCTGGGTTCTCTCCCCGGCTCTGCGAGGGGAGTGGGGGCTGGTGGTTAGTGCAGGGGGGCTGGGAGCCAGGACGCCTGGGTTCTCTTCCCGGCTCTGCGAGGGGAGTGGGGGCTGGTGGTTAGTGCAGGGGGGCTGGGAACCAGGACGCCTGGGTTCTCTCCCCGGCTCTGCGAGGGGAGTGTGGGCTGGTGGTTAGTGCCGGGGGGCTGGGAGCCAGGATGCCTGGGTTCTCTCCCTGGCTCTGCGAGGGGAGTGGGGGCTGGTGGTTAGTGCAGGGGGGTGGGAGCCAGGACGCCTGGGTTCTCTCCCCGGCTCTGCGAGGGGAGTGTGGGCTGGTGGTTAGAGCAGGGGGGGCTGGGAGCCAGGACGCCTGGGTTCTCTCCCCGGCTCTGCGAGGGGAGTGGGGGCTGGTGGTTAGTGCCGGGGGGCTGGCAGGGGTCTGTGGGTCGTGGGGGGGTCTGTCCGTGCGTCCGTCCCTCAGGTGCGTGTCTGTCCGCAGCACCAGCTGTATGTCTCCTCGGACGTGGGGCTGGCCCAGCTGAGCCTCCATCGCTGTGGGGCCTACGGCCCGGCCTGCGCCGACTGCTGCCTGGCCCGGGACCCCCACTGCGCTTGGGACGGGCACCGCTGCACCCGCTACAGCCCCGCCCCCGGCAGGTGGGTGCCCGGACGCCGGGGTCCCGCGCCCCGGGGGAGCCCCACCGCCCCGCCCCCGCCGGGGGAGCGCCCGGACGCCGGGGTCCCGCGCCCCCAGGGAGGGGACTTGCCAAAGCCACGCTCCGGCACCACTTACCGCGGGGGGGGGGCAGAGGGGGCGGGGCGGCAGGGACAGCCGGGGGGGAGGTGGCAGGAACTGACGCTGTATCCCCCCCCCCGCCCCCCACCAGGCGTGTCCGGCGCCAGGACATCAAACACGGAGACCCCCTTCGCCAGTGCCGGGGCTTCAACGCCCAGGGTGAGTGCCCCTCGGGGGGGATGGGGGCAGCCAGGACGCCTGGGTTCGAACCCCGGGTGGGGGGGGGCTGGGAGCCAGGACGCCTGGGTTCAATCCCCAGCCCTGGGGGAGGAGTGGGGGTCTGGTGATTAGAGTGGGGGGGCTGGGAGCCAGGACGCCTGGGTTCGAACCCCGGGCGGGGTGGGGGGGGGGCTGGGAGACAGGACGCCTGGGTTCAATCCCTGGCTCGGGGGGGGGGGGGGGGTGTGGAGCTGGGAGCCAGGATGCCTGGGTTCAATTCCCAGCCCTGGGAGAGGAGTGGGGGTCTGGTGATTAGAGTGGGGGGGCTGGGAGCCAGGACTCCTGGGTTCAATCCCCAGCCCTGGGGGAGGAGTGGGGGTCTGGTGATTAGAGTGGGGGGGCTGGGAGCCAGGACGCCTGGGTTCGAACCCCGGGCGGGGGGGGGGGGGGGGCTGGGAGCCAGGACGCCTGGATTCAATCCCCAGCCCTGGGAGAGGAGTGGGGGTCTGGTGATTAGAGTGGGGGGGCTGGGAGCCAGGACTCCTGGGTTCAATCCCCAGCCCTGGGAGAGGAGTGGGGGTCTGGTGATTAGAGTGGGGGGGCTGGGAGCCAGGACGCCTGGGTTCAATCCCTGGCTCGGGGGGGTGTCTCTGTTGCTCTCCCCCCTGACGTGTGTCTCTCCCCCAGCCGACCAGGAGCTGTCAGAGCAGGTGCAGTTCGGGGTGGAGGGGGGCAGCGTCTTCCTGGAGTGCCGGCCCCCCTCCCCCCGCGCCCAGGTCCGGTGGCTCCTTCAGCCGGAGGGTGGCACCCGGCGCCCGGTGAGTGACCCCCCCGCTGCGCGGTGACCCCCAGTCCCAGCCCCGTCTGACCCCGTCCCCCGTGTCTCTCTCTGCCCCCCAGCTGCCCCGGGAGCGGGTTCTCCTGCAGACGCCCCAGGGGGTCCTGCTGGGCCCGGTGACGCCGTCGGACGGGGGCCGGTACCAGTGCGTGGGCACCGAGAACAGCTACACGCGGCCCCTGCATCGCCTGCTGCTCCGGGTCTTGCCCCGCGGCCTGCTGGGGGGCCCCCTGCCCCCCGCCTGCCGGAGCCAGGGGGGCCGGCCCCGCCCCGGAGCCGGGCAGGGGGGCCACAACGGGACCCGGACCGGAGCCGCGGCCCTTGGACCCAGCCCGGGGGGCCCGGATCGGCGACGGGACCGGGCCAGAGCCAGCCGGCGCCCCCCACCCCGGAACTGACTGGGGACCTGAGGCCGGGGTGAGGGGCTCGGACCCTGGGGGGGCGCCGGCTGGGGGGTGGGTTCGTTCCACATTCCACGGGGGACCCCGGAGCGAATCGCCCACTGCTGGGGAGGGGGGGCCGCGTTTCCTTTCCATGTACATAGTCTCCTTTGCTGATGGGGGGGAGGCGGGGAACCCGGATGCCTGGGTTCCCCCCCTCCGTTTGATTTGCAGAGTCTATTTTTTCACAGCTGGGGGGATTTCTAACAGGGCTGGACTTGGGTTGTTTTAAAATTAATTTATTTTTTTATCCCGCCCCCGATTTCCTGGGACCCCGTCTGCTGTGGACGAATCCGGCTGCTGCCGATTAAAGGGGCCGGTCTTTGATTTTCCAAATGTGCCCCCAGCGCATGGGGAGGGGCTGGCTCGTCACTTTGGGGGGGACCCGCAGCCCCTGCCAGCCCGGCCCTGGGATCCCCCATTTCCCTCCCGGCCCTGCCGGTGCCCCTCACTCCGACCCGCAGCCCCCCGCCAGCCCGGCCCTGCCCCACCCCAGCCCTGCCGGTGCCCCCCACTCCTGACCTGCAGCCCCCCGCCAGCCCGGCCCTGCCGGTGCCCCTCACTCCGACCCGCAGCCCCCCGCCAGCCCGGCCCTGCCCCGCCCCAGCCCTGCCGGTGCCCCCCACTCCGACCCGCAGCCCCTGCCAGCCCGGCCCTGGGATCCCCCATTTCCCTCCCAGCCCTGCCGGTGCCCCCCACTCCTGACCTGCAGCCCCCCGCCAGCCCGGCCCTGCCGGTGCCCCCCACTCCCGACCCGCAGCCCCCCGCCAGCCCGGCCCTGCCCCGCCCCAGCCCTGCCGGTGCCCCCCACTCCGACCCACAGCCCCTGCCAGCCCGGCCCTGGGATCCCCCATTTCCCTCCCGGCCCTGCCGGTGCCCCTCACTCCGACCCGCAGCCCCCCGCCAGCCCGGCCCTGCCCCGCCCCAGCCCTGCCGGTGCCCCCCACTCCCGACCCGCAGCCCCCCGCCAGCCCGGCCCTGCCTCCCCCACAGCCCTGCCGGTGCCCCCCACTCCCGACCCGCAGCCCCTGCCAGCCCGGCCCTGGGATCCCCCATTTCCCTCCCGGCCCTGCCGGTGCCCCCCACTCCGACCCGCAGCCCCCCGCCAGCCCGGCCCTGCCCCGCCCCAGCCCTGCCGGTGCCCCTCACTCCGACCCGCAGCCCCCCGCCAGCCCGGCCCTGCCCCGCCCCAGCCCTGCCGGTGCCCCCCACTCCGACCCGCAGCCCCCCGCCAGCCCGGCCCTGCCCCGCCCCAGCCCTGCTGGTGCCCCCCACTCCAACCCGCAGCCCCCCGCCAGCCCGGCCCTGCCGGTGCCCCCCACTCCCGACCCGCAGCCCCCCGCCAGCCCAGCCCTGCCGGTGCCCCCCACTCCCGACCCGCAGCCCCCCGGCAGCCCAGCCCTGCCGGTGCCCCCCACTCCCGACCCGCAGCCCCCCGGCAGCCCGGCCCTGCTGGTGCCCCCCACTCCCGACCCGCAGCCCCCCGCCAGCCCGGCCCTGCCCCGCCCCAGCCCTGCTGGTGCCCCCCACTCCAACCCGCAGCCCCTGCCAGCCCAGCCCTGGGATCCCCCATTTCCCTCCCAGCCCTGCCGGTGCCCCTCACTCCGACCCGCAGCCCCCCGCCAGCCCGGCCCTGCCCCGCCCCAGCCCTGCCGGTGCCCCCCACTCCGACCCGCAGCCCCCCGCCAGCCCGGCCCTGCCGGTGCCCCCCACTCCTGACCCGCAGCCCCCCGCCAGCCCGGCCCTGCCCCGCCCCAGCCCTGCTGGTGCCCCCCACTCCAACCCGCAGCCCCTGCCAGCCCAGCCCTGGGATCCCCCATTTCCGTCCCAGCCCTGCCGGTGCCCCTCACTCCGACCCGCAGCCCCCCGCCAGCCCGGCCCTGCCCCGCCCCAGCCCTGCCGGTGCCCCCCACTCCGACCCGCAGCCCCCCGCCAGCCCGGCCCTGCCGGTGCCCCCCACTCCCGACCCGCAGCCCCCCGCCAGCCCAGCCCTGCCGGTGCCCCCCACTCCCGACCCGCAGCCCCCCGGCAGCCCGGCCCTGCTGGTGCCCCCCACTCCCGACCCGCAGCCCCCCGCCAGCCCGGCCCTGCCCCACCCCAGCCCTGCCGGTGCCCCCCACTCCGACCCACAGCCCCTGCCAGCCCGGCCCTGGGATCCCCCATTTCCCTCCCAGCCCTGCCGGTGCCCCGCACTCCGACCCGCAGCCCCCCGCCAGCCCGGCCCTGCCCCCCCCAGCCCTGCCGGTGACCCCCACTCCCGACTCGCAGCCCCCCGCCAGCCCGGCCCTGGGATCCCCCATTTCCCTCCCGGCTCTGCCTGTGCCCCCCACTCCGACCTGCAGCCCCCCGCCAGCCCGGCCCTGCCCCGCCCCAGCCCTGCCGGTGACCCCCACTCCGACCCGCAGCCCCTGCCAGCCCGGCCCTGGGATCCCCCATTTCCCTCCCAGCCCTGCCGGTGCCCCCCACTCCAACCCGCAGCCCCCCGCCAGCCCGGCCCTGCCCCCCCCAGCCCTGCCGGTGACCCCCCACTCCCGACCCGCAGCCCCCCGCCAGCCCGGCCCTGCCCTGCCGGTGCCCCCCACTCCCGACCCGCAGCCCCCCGCCAGCCCGGCCCTGCCTCCCCCACAGCCCTGCCGGTGCCCCCCACTCCCGACCCGCAGCCCCCTGCCAGCCCAGCCCTGGGATCCCCCATTTCCCTCCCAGCCCTGCCGGTGCCTCCCACTCCGACCCGCAGCCCCCCGCCAGCCCGGCCCTGCCCCCCCCAGCCCTGCCGGTGCCCCCCACTCCCGACCCGCAGCCCCTGCCCTGGGCTCTCTCCTGCCCTGGGGGAGGTTGGGGGTGGGAGGGCTCTGGGGGACGGGTCGGGGCCAGCTTGGGGAAATTTGGGGTTGGGGCGGGCAGCTTCTCCATCCCCTGGCGCCCGGCGTGGTGGGGGTGGGGCTCGGGCCGCCCCGGTTCTGTCCCTTGGCCCCCCCCGGCCAGCGTCCGAGAGGAGACGTCTGTGCAGCTGGCTGGTCACGTCCCAACCGGGTTTATTCCGGGCCCAGGCGTCGGGTCCTCTCGGGCCTGGTTTGCTTTCGGGGGCCCAGGAGATGGTCGGGGGGGGAAGCTGGGGGGCCCCCAATTTCTCTCCCCGAGTTCCAGGACCCAGAGGAGGAGCGGGGGGGTTGGACACGTGTAACCGTTCGGGTCCCGATTCGGCCTCGATGCTCGCGGGGGGGGCTGGCCCCTTTGCCGAACGCCAACCGCCGGGCTGGGACGCTCCCCGAGCCCGTGGCCAGGCCGCCCAGGGGAGCCCCCCGAGCCGGGAGCGCGGGGGATACGGGGCCAGCTGGTTTCGGCCTGGCCGCGCGCCCAGCCCAGCCCCACGCCTCTGGGCTCCGTTCCCGGCGCCAGCTGCCCCCCCGGGGTGTCTGTGGCCCCCACCCGGAGCCGCCTCGGGGGGACAGTGCCTAGGTACGGGCACGGGACGCCCCCGGGGCCCTGCGGGGAGACTCGGGCTGGGCTTTGCGATGCTCCGGCCCTGTCCCGGGGGCAGCGGACGCCAGCCCCCGCCGCGTCTCCGGGGGGGGGACAGCCCCGTGCCTTGCCGCGCCGTGGGGGGATGCCGGGGAGTCGTCCCAGCCGCGTCCCGCTCCGGAGCCCACACTGAGCGGGCTGGGAACCCGGCGGCGTGAGGATGTGCCCGGCTGGGTCCGCGCCCGGGGCAGGACCGGGGAGACGCGAGCCGGGGTAACAGGAGTGTCCCAGCCTGGGGGTGAAGACGACGGACACGCCCGGGGCCGGGGGCGTTGTGTGAACAGGGGGGAGCCAGGAGCTGGTGTGCTGCAGGAGCCCCCTGCCCGATCCCCGGTCCCATCCGCCCCGAGGGGCAGGAGCCCCCTGCCCTGGTGATGGGGCGTGGGGGCGGCTCTGGTACTAACTGGCCCCCTCGCGGTTGCGTCGCCGGGCGCCATCCCCCCGGGTTCGATCCGGTCCGCGGGGGCCGCGTTACATCTCCAGTCGGGCTGCCCAGACCCGACCCTGGGGCCAGCCCTCTCCCGGTCGTCACCCCCAGGTGTGAGAGCTACTGGGGGGGGCTTAGAACGAGAGAGTCCCGGGGGCTCAATTCACTTCCTCTGACGCCCCGGGACGAGAACCAGAAACCAGCCGCCCTGGCTAAAGAACCAAGGCAGAGAAGTGGTGAGGGGGAGACGCGTCTTGAACCCGAGAAATCCTCGCGGGGAGGCGGGAGGAGCCCGACCTCTGGCGAGTGAAGCGTGAAAATACCGTGGGGAGGCCGAAGGAACGTGAGAGCAGCGAACCGGGGACCCGGACACTCCCAGCAAAACAGGCTCCGTCCCGCCGAAGCAGGAAGCTGCTAACCAACCCGTGGGGCCCCTGGGCGCTGGCTGTGCTGAGGGAGCAGTCAAGGACGACAAGGCCTTTGCGGAGAAACTCAGTGAATTCTTTGCATGGGTCTTCACGGCTGACAGGCGGGAGATTCCCAGACCTGAGCCGGTCTCGTTCGGCGACAGGTCTGAGGAACTGCCCCAGACTGAGGTGTCACGAGAACAAATGGATAAACTAAACGGCAGTAAGTCCCCGGGACCGGGGGGATCCACCCAAGAGTTGGGAAGGACTCAGAGGTGAAGTTGCAGAACTAACAACCGGGGTTTGTAACCTGCCCTTTAAATCCACTTCTGTCCCGCTGACGGGAGGGGAGCGAATGTGACCCCACAATCGCTCCAAAGGGCTCCCGAGGTGACCCCGGCGATCCCGGGCCGGTGGCCTGACTCCAGGACCGGGCAACTGGGGGAAACTCGCAAAGCCCAGAACTGTCAGCCAGCGGGATGAGCGGAGTTTGTTGGGGAGGAGCCCCCCGGGTTTTCGTAACGGGAAATTGGGCCTCCCCCATCGGCTGAGGGGCCGACAAGCGCGTGGACGAGGGGCCGCGGGGGCACCGTGTGCGTAGATGGTCAGGCAGCCAGTGACAAGGTCCCTCACCAAAGCAGGGGGCGGCTGCTCCGAGGGATCCGGCTTTTCCACTTCCCTCGCCAGGGTCACTGCTGGTGGAGGGAAGGGGATTAGCCGGGCAGTCCCTGTGTCCCCCTCCCGTCCCCAGACTCACTGAACACCCCCCCTTTTCTTTCCTGCTGCCTCCCCACCCGGATGCCTGGGTTCCTCTTTCTTCCTCTCCCTGTTCCTCCTCCCCCACCAGTGCTTGGACACCCGGGTCCCCCCAGCCGGGCCCTGCCCAGACGTCTGGATCCCCTCCTGGCTCCCTCCCTATCTACGGACTGCCCTGCCTGGACGCCTGGGTCCCTCCCCTCCCCGGACGCCTGGGTCCCTCCCTTCCCCCCTGCAGCGAGAGAGGAAGGGGTAATAAGGCGGCAGGGAGGCCGGGGACAGGACCCCCCCACCCCAGATCTGGGCCCCATTCGGCCGTGCCCATTGGTAGTGGTTTTACGGCAGCACCCCGACCGTCCAGCTGAGAGGTGACCCCTGTGGGGGGGGGCGTCCGGCAGGGGCGCAACCCATAACTGGACGGTAGCCCAAGATCAGGCCTCGTTATGCTGTGGGCATTACTAGCAGCATTATGGTAGCCCAGACCAGGCCCCCCACCCGGGGCCCCCCCACCGGCCAGACACGGCGAACATCACGAGGGGCCGGGGCCTTCGCTCAGGACAGGGACCCCCCCGACTCCCAGCCAGGAGGGACCCCCTCCCACCCGGCCACCTGCCTCCATTGAGGTGGGACACTGGGATAGACACCCCCCACCCCAGCCCCACTTTGCATGGGTCTTCACGGCTGACGGGCGGTTCCAGATACCCCAGCCCCCCATGGACCCCACACTGCCCCGGCTCTTCCGAGCTCTTCCCGCAAACTTCCCCCCCCACAGTGCCTGCCCCCCACACATCCAGCCCTGCCAGCCTGTGGTTACAGTCGGATGACGCCCCGCCCCTGGCTTCCTGCTCTTCGTGGCCCCCAATGCTGCCCGGCTCCAACCCCCCGGCCCAAAATCCCCTTCCCCACTCCGCACTCCCCTCCCAGAGTTGGGCAGAGAACCCAGGAGTCCTGGCTCCCAACGCCCCCCTGCTCTAACCACTTGCCTCATGGGTGTGAGCTGGGTGCGAGGCAGGATACCAGGGTAGATGGGCACAAAACTCCATGACACTCCCCCGCTAGGTTGACAGGTTTTATTATTGACAGATCATGGATGCGAAAGTGCCCCCCTGCCCCTCCCCCCACTTCTGCCAGTGCCCCTCACTCCCGACCTGCAGCCCCCGCAAGCCCAGCCCTGCCCCCCCCACCTCTACCGGTGCCCCTCACTCCTGACCTGCAGCCCCCGCAAGCCCAGCCCTGCCCCCCCCACCTCTGCCGGTGCCCCTCACTCCCGACCTGCAGCCCAGCCCTGGGCCCCCCCACCTCTGCCGGTGCCCCTCACTCCCGACCTGCAGCCCAGCCCTGGGCCCCCCCACCTCTGCCGGTGCCCCTCACTCCCGACCTGCAGCCCAGCCCTGGGCCCCCCCACCTCTGCCGGTGCCCCTCACTCCCGACCTGCAGCCCAGCCCTGCCCCCCCCACCTCTGCCGGTGCCCCTCACTCCCGACCTGCAGCCCAGCCCTGGGCCCCCCCACTTCTGCCGGTGCCCCTCACTCCCGACCTGCAGCCCAGCCCTGGGCCCCCCCACCTCTGCCGGTGCCCCTCACTCCCGACCTGCAGCCCAGCCCTGGGCCCCCCCACCTCTGCCGGTGCCCCTCACTCCTGACCTGCAGCCCAGCCCTGGGCCCCCCCACCTCTGCCGGTGCCCCTCACTCCCGACCTGCAGCCCCCTGCTGCTACTTATGGGGGGAGGGCTGGACCCATGTCTTATTGCAGTCTGTGGTGCCGGGGGTGGGGGGGCTCTTTCTCCTTTTAGCCCCTCCCCATCCATGCCTCAGCTGTCTCTGGGGCAGGCGGGGGGCCTGTGGCCAGGGGCGAGTTGGGAAAGGCGGGTGGGGGACTGTGGCCTAGTGGGGGGCGGGGCTGTGGTCCCAGGCTGTCCCCAGCCTCAGAGGGGGCGGCTGGGGGGGCTGGGGCTGGGGTTTGGTCCTTCATGCAGTTGGGTGGCTCATGCAGACGCCAGCACCTGCAGGGAGAAAAGGGGGGAGACCATGAGCGCTGGGAGGGGCAAGACCCGGGGGGACCCCTGTGGGATGGGGGGGCTGGTGGGGGTCACTGCAGGGGGCCAGGCCGGGTCCCACCTCTCTGGTGGGCAGCCCCTGTAAGGGAGGGGGCCAGGCTAAACCAGGGGGGCGTGGCTGGGTGGGTGGGACGGTGTGATGGGGCGTGGCCACGTGTGGGGGCTGTATTGTGGGCGGGGCCAGGGAGAGCGCTGCTGGGGGCGTGGCTGTTCAGGGGCGTGGCCAGGTGGGTGTGGCTAGGTGCCTGGGTGGGGTCTGTGCTGGGGGCGTGGCCTGGGTGCATACGGGGGCGTGGCTAGAGGGGTGGAGCCAATCCTCACCCCCCTCCACATGCACAGAGTCCCCCATCCTCACCTCTGGGGTCACCAGTCTCCGCGTGTCCCCGCTGGAGCCCCCTCCTCCGCCCCGTCGGCCTCGGGGCCCTGCCCCATCTTGGTGATGTGGCGCAGGAAGGACGTGGCGTTGATAGCTCGCTGGGGGGGCACAGAGAATATCCTGCGTGAGACCCCCCCCCGGGACGGCTAGCCCCCAGGGGAGTCCCGCAGCTCACCCACCCTCTGGGGCAGGACCCAGGTGTC
The DNA here is from genome assembly GCF_965140295.1 of Lepidochelys olivacea. Classification (NCBI taxonomy): domain Eukaryota; kingdom Metazoa; phylum Chordata; order Testudines; family Cheloniidae; genus Lepidochelys; species Lepidochelys olivacea. Next base: position 14,917,984 of record NC_140433.1, read on the forward strand.
CGGGACGGCTAGCCCCCAGGGGAGCCCCCCAGCTCACCCACTCTCTGGGGACGGGACCCAGGCGTCCGGGACGGCGACCTCCTAGGGGACCCCCATAGCTCACCCACCCTCTGGGGACAGGACCCAGGCGTCCGGGACGGCTAGCCCCCAGGGGAGCCCCGCAGCTCACCCACCCTCTGGGGACGGGACCCAGGCGTCCGGGACAGCTAGTCCCAAGGGGGACCCACCCTCTGCGGACAGGACCGAGGCGTCCGGGGTGGGGGGATGGGACCCAGGCGTCCGGAGCTCACCTTCCACTGAGTCCTGGCAAAGTTTTTCTGGATCTGTTCACTGACGGAGCCGTGGATGTCTTTGTCCAGCGCCGTGTCCCCCGAGATCCTGGGGGGGTCAGAGGTGAAAGGTCAGGGGGCTCTCGCTGGGGACCCCCACCCCCTCCCGTCCCACGGTGGGGGGAGCTCACCATGGGTGCTGCAGGGCCTGTTCACACGTGTAGCGCTTCTCGGGATCCCGCTGCAGCAGCTGCTGGATGAAATCCTTGGCTGGGGGGAGGGAAGGGGGGTCCCTGTGAGCTGGGGACTCCCAAAGCCCCCTGCCATCGGGGCCCCCCATGTCCCCTCCCAGGTAGGGACCCCCACTCCCAGATGGGGGACCCCCATCCGTCTCCCTGCTGTCCTAGCCCCCCCGGTTCCCCTGCCTGCCCCCCAGGGGCCCCGCCCAGATTTTGGGGCCACCCCGCGGGTCTCACCTGAGTCCGAGATGTCGTCCCAATAGGGGGAGTCGAACTCGAACGCTCCTTTGAGGATCTGGGCGAAGAGTTCGGAGTCGTTGTCGTCGTAGAAGGGGGGGTAACCGCACAGCCTGGGGGGGGCACAGGAGGGTGAGAGGCGGGTCACCCCTCCCCCGGGGGCCAGCACCCCCCACCGTCCTCCCGGATGCCCGGGTCTCCTCCCCATCTCTCCTCCCCTCTCCAGAAACACCGTCCCGGACGCCTGGGTCCTGTTTGCCAAGCCCGGGTGTGCTGTGGGAGCCCCTGGTAGCAGCACCCCCGGACGCCTGGGTCCCATTCCCGACCCCGGACTCCTGGGTCCCATTCTATGGGGCGGGGTGTGCTGTGGGAACCCCCGGCAGTGGTGTCCCCCGGACGCCTGGGTCCCATTCCCGACCCCGGACTCCTGGGTCCCATTCTATGGGGCGGGGTGTGCTGTGGGAACCCCCGGCAGTGGTGTCCCCCGGACGCCTGGGTTCTCTCCCGCGCCGCCCCCCGGGTGGGACTTACAGGATGTAGGAGATGACGCCCAGGGCCCACGAATCCACAGCTTTCCCGTAGGGCTTCTGCTCCAGGAGCTCAGGGGCTGGAGGGCGAGAGATGGGAGTCACTGCCCCTGGGCCCCCCACCCCCCAAACTGCCCCTGCCCCCCGCCTGCCTCCGACCCCCCCGAACTTCCCCTGCCTGCCCCTGGCCCCCCCGAACTTCCCCTGCCCCCCACCTGCCCCTGGCCCCCCCAAACTGTCCCCGGGCTCCGCCTCCCTCACCCACGTAGCCGGGGGTCCCGCAGGCCGTGGCCATCACCCCGTCCGACTCCAGCTTGGAGAGCCCAAAATCCGTGATCATGATCTTGGCGTCCTCGAAGGGGCTGGCGTAGAGCAGGTTCTCGGGCTGGGGGGGCACGGGGGGGGTTAAACTGGGGGGCATCGGGGCAGAGACCCCCATGGCTGCAGGCCCCCCACCTAACCCCTCCCTGCAGCCCCCCACGACCCCACCCCCAGAGTGCAGCCCCCCATCCCTGCCCCTCTCAGATCCCCCCACCCCCCTCTGCCACGCTGCCCCCTGCTGTGACTCCGCCTCCACCCGGGACCCCACGGAGACCACGCCCCCTTCCTGTGGCCCCACCCCAGGCCCCTCCGAGACCGCGCCCCTCCCCCCAGGCCCCGCCCCATGGCCCCTCTGAGACCACGCCCCCAGGCCCCGCCCCTCACCTTGAGGTCCCGGTGCACTATCCCCAGCCGATGCAGGTAGCTCAGGGCCCCCAGCACCTGCCGGACGAGGCGGCTGGCGTCCCGCTCCGTGTAGTGCCCCCTCTCGACGATCCGGTCGAACAGCTCCCCCCCCGTCACCCTGCCGGAGACGCCCCGTGAGCCGGGGAGAGGACCCAGGAGTCCGGGTTCCCAGCCACCTCCCCTCCCAGAGCCCGGGCGAGAACCCAGGAGTCCGGGCTCCCAGCCCCGCCTGGCGCTCACACCCCGCCCCAACCACCAGACCCCACTCCCCTCCCAGAGCCAGCAGAACCCAGGCGTCCGGGCTCACAGCTGCATGGCCAGGTACAGGTGCGTGGGGGTTTCGTAGATGTTCTCCAGAGCCACGATGTTCTCGTGCTGGATCCTGCAAGGGGGAGCAGAGACAGGTGGGGGGGGCTCGGGCCGCCCGAAAGCGCCCCTGAGCCCCTCAAACCCGCCCCCCCACAGCTCCCTATCCCCTCCCCCATCCACACCCCCCACAGCTCCCCATCCCCACACCCCTCCCCTATCCACACCCCCACAGCTCCCCATCCGCACCCCACTGCCCCCCACAGCTCCCCCATCCCCACACCCCCCATCCCCACCCCCACAGCTCCCCATCCCCACACCCCTCCCCCATCCACACCCCCACAGCTCCCCATCCCCACACCCCTCCCCTATCCACACCCCCCACAGCTCCCCATCCTCACCCCACTGCCCCCCCACAGCTCCCCCATCCCCACACCCCTCCCCCATCCACACACTCCACAGCTCCCCATCCACACCCCCACAGCTCCCCATCCGCACCCCACTGCCCCCCCATCCCCACACCCCCCATCCACACCCCCACAGCTCCCCATCCCCACACCCCTCCCCTATCCACACCCCCCACAGCTCCCCATCCTCACCCCACTGCCCCCCACAGCTCCCCCATCCCCACACCCCTCCCCCATCCCCACACTCCACAGCTCCCCATCCACACCCCCACAGCTCCCCATCCGCACCCCACTGCCCCCCCATCCCCACACCCCCCATCCACACCCCCACAGCTCCCCATCCCCACACCCCTCCCCTATCCACACCCCCCACAGCTCCCCATCCTCACCCCACTGCCCCCCACAGCTCCCCCATCCCCACACCCCCCATCCACACCCCCACAGCTCCCCCATCCCCACACCCCTCCCCTATCCACACCCCCCACAGCTCCCCATCCTCACCCCACTGCCCCCACAGCTCCCCCATCCCCACACCCCCCATCCACACCCCCACAGCTCCCCATCCCCACACCCCTCCCCTATCCACACCCCCCACAGCTCCCCATCCGCACCCCACTGCCCCCCACAGCTCCCCCATCCCCACACCCCCCATCCACACCCCCACAGCTCCCCATCCCCACACCCCTCCCCTATCCACACCCCCCACAGCTCCCCATCCGCACCCCACTGCCCCCCACAGCTCCCCCATCCCCACACCCCTCCCCCATCCACACCCCCACAGCTCCCCATCCCCACACCCCTCCCCTATCCACACCCCCCACAGCTCCCCATCCTCACCCCACTGCTCCCCCATCCCCACACCCCCCATCCACACCCCCACAGCTCCCCATCCACACACCCCTCCCCCATCCACACCCCCCACAACTCCCCATCCGCACCCCACTGCCCCCACAGCTCCCCATCCCCACACCCCTCCCCTATCCACACCCCCCACCGCTCCCCATCCTCACCCCACTGCCCCCCACAGCTCCCCCATCCACACCCCCACAGCTCCCCATCCACACACCCCTCCCCCATCCACACCCCCCACAGCTCCCCATCTGCACCCCACTGCCCCCCACAGCTCCCCATCCCCACACCCCTCCCCCCACAGATCCCCCTGATGCTGGCCGCCCTCAACGCCCCCAACGTCCCCTTCTGATCACTGCCCCCCATCCCCCTCCGTCCATGCCCACCCCACACTGACCCCCCGACCCCCCCCTTACTTCCTGAGTACGGCGATTTCATTCTCCACAGCCAGCTCCTTGCCCCGCAGCGCCTTCTTGGGGATGCATTTCAGGGCCACCAGCCGCTGGGAGCCCCGCTCCTGGGCCAGGAACACCTCCGAGAAGGCCCCGCTGTGGGACAGACCGACAGGGGGTCAGTCTGCAGGTGGGGCGGCTCCCCCCCAACCCAGCGATGCAGAGAAGGGGAAACCGAGGCATGGAGACGCTGGAGAGCAGGTGTCCCCCGAGAGCCACCAGCCCAGGAGTCCTGGCTCCCAGCCCCCCGCCTCTAACCTGCCCCCTCCCTAGGTTTTGCCCCCCACCCTTGTTGGGTGACTCACGCCCCAAGTTTCTCCTTGATGTCATAGACAGCGCCGATCTCCTCCGTGGTTTTCCTCCAGCTCTCTCCCATCAGCATGGCACGCGGGTCCGGCCGGGCGCTGGGGAGACGGGGGAGGTCAGGCCCCATGGGTTGGGCACAGAACCCTGCTCTGACCCAGCAGCCCCCACTCCCCTCCCAGAGCGGGGAGAGAACCCAGGAGTCCTGACTCCCAGCCCCCCCCCCACTCTAAGCACCAGCCCCCACTGCCCTCCCAGAGCGGGGAGAGAACCCAGGAGTCCTGACTCCCAGCCCCCCCCCACTCTAAGCACCAGCCCCCACTGCCCTCCCAGAGCGGGGAGAGAACCCAGGAGTCCTGTTCAGAACCGATAGGGGTTGAAGACCAGATGCCCTGAGCAGGGCTTTGGTGAGGGACCCCCCATTCTGGGGGGGGCAGGAAGTGGGGGCACCTTCCCATGGGGCTGTGCTAGACCCTCCCCCGAAAGACTGGGGTCACTGTGCCAAGCTTCCCCCCACACCACACACCAGGGACCTTCCATGGTTAATTGGTACATGGGAGGCAAAAAAGACGGCACCAGTGGGCGTCCCACAGGTCTGGGGGCGACAGGATCTAGGCAGGGGGTAAGGGCTGGGAAAGGGTCAGGGTTTGTGTGTTCAGTTAGTGTGTGGAAGGGAGGGAGAGGACACAAGGGGACGGTTGGGTCATATGAGTGGATGGATGGGGCGTGTGGGGATGGAGGGATGGGGCGTGTGGGGGTGGATGGATGGAGGGATGGGGCATGTGGGGATGGAGGGATGGGGCGTGTGGGGATGGAGGGATGGGGCGTGCGGGGATGGAGGGATGGGGCATGTGAGGATGAAGGGATGGGATGTGTGGGGATGGACGGATGGCGGGATGGGGCACGCGGGGATGGAGGGATGGGGCATGTGGGGATGAAGGGATGGGATGTGTGGGGATGGACGGATGGAGGGATGGGGCGTGCAGGGATGGAGGGATGGGGCACGTGGGGATGGCGGGATGGGGTGTGCGGGGATGGAGGGATGGAGAGATGGGGCGCGTGGGGAAGGACGGGCCCAGACGAGGGAGGAGTCTAGTCTGGGAAAGAAGCTTCCTGGACCTTGTTCCCCGTGTTCGGTTCCGAGACGTGCTCGGCTTCGACTTGCGGGTTCTGTGGGGATGGAGGGATGGGATGTGTGGGGATGGACGGATGGAGGGATGGGGCGTGCGGGGATGGAGGGATGGGGCGTGCAGGGATGGAGGGATGGGGCACGCGGGGATGGAGGGATGGAGAGATGGGCACGTGGGGATGAAGGGATGGAGGGATGGGGCAACGCGGGGATGGAGGGATGGGGCACGCGGGGATGGAGGGACAGGGCACGCGGGGATGGAGGGACGGGGCACGCGGGATGGAGGGATGGAGAGATGGGGCGTGCAGGGATGGAGGGATGGGGCACGCGGGGATGGAGGGATGGGGCGTGCAGGGATGGAGGGATGGGGCGTGCAGGGATGGAGGGATGGGGCACGTGGGGATGGAGGGATGGGGCACGCGGGGATGGAGGGATGGAGAGATGGGGCGCGTGGGGAAGGACGGGCCCAGACGAGGGAGGAGTCTAGTCTGGGAAAGAAGCTTCCTGGACCTTGTTCCCCGTGTTCGGTTCCGAGACGTGCTCGGCTTCGACTTGCGGGTTCTGTGGGGATGAAGGGATGGGATGTGTGGGGATGGAGGGATGGAGGGATGGGGCGTGCAGGGATGGAGGGATGGGGCGTGCAGGGATGGGGCGTGCAGGGATGGAGGGATGGGGCGTGCAGGGATGGAGGGATGGGGCGTGCAGGGATGGGGCGTGCAGGGATGAGGGATGGGGCACGTGGGGATGGAGGGATGGGGCACGTGGGGATGGAGGGATGGGGCATGTGGGGATGGACGGATGGAGGGATGGGGCGTGCGGGGATGGAGGGATGGGGCACGTGGGGATGAAGGGATGGGGCATGTGGGGATGGACGGATGGAGGGATGGGGCGTGCGGGGATGGAGGGATGGGGCGTGCGGGGATGGGGCACGTGGGGATGGCGGGATGGGGCGTGCGGGGATGGAGGGATGGAGAGATGGGGCGCGTGGGGAAGGACGGGCCCAGACGAGGGAGGAGTCTAGTCTGGGAAAGAAGCTTCCTGGACCTTGTTTCCCGTGTTCGGTTCCGAGACGTGCTCGGCTTCGACTTGCGGGTTCTGTGGGACTTGCGGGTGACTCACTTTGTTCTGTTGTTACTTGGGGCCACGCAAACCCGACCGGTTATACAGACTAAAATCACTTTTTGCTCATTAATGAGCCCAGAGTAAGTGATTAATGCCGGGGGGGGCGGCAAACAGCTGTGCCTGTTTCTCTAGCCGCGTTCGAGGGGGCGGACGGCTCATGGCTTTACCCTGCGTAAGCTTCGGATCGATTTGGGGTTTGGACCCCACTGGGAACTGGGTGTCTGGGTGCGGGAGACAGGGGCAATTCTTAAGCTCTTCTCAGTTACGTCTGCAGCTCTGGGTCCCGTGGGTCAGACCCTGGGTCTGTGTTTGCAGCCGGCTGGCGGGTCCGGCTCGCCAGGGCAGGGGGCTGGAGGCCCAGGCTGGCGGGATGGATGGGGCGTGTGGGGGGGATGGATGGGGCGTGTGGGGCGATGGATGGGGCGTGTGTGGGGGATGGATGGGGTGTGGGGGAGGGATGGAGGGAAACGTGGGGTGTCTTGCAGGGGACTTCGGCTCTCGTCCCGTCAACAGGGGAGCATCGATCCCGCTCGGCCGCCGCCCGGCTCCAGCCCTCCCGCCTCCCCCCGCCCCCTGGCCAGGGACGGTCGGGGGGGCAACGAGCTGGTAACAACGACAAGACGGAGTGTGTGTGTGCCGGAGGGGGAGGGGGAGGGTGTGGGGGGGAGTGTGCGGGTGTGAGGGGCGTGTGCAGGGGAGGAGGAGGGGAGCGTGCGGGGAGCGTGCCGTCCATCATACGCGTACGCTCCAGTCTGGGCTGGGGCCGGTATTATCAAGCAACGCGGCACGGCGCCTTATCCCCCGACGAGAGCCGCGCAAAACACGGGCGGCTGGGGATGGAGGGGCGGACGGATTCACAGAGGGACGGACAGGGCGTATGGGACTATGGGGAAGATGTGGGGAGTGGGGGGCCCAGCCAGTGCTACACAATCCGTGCCCCCCCCCTTCCACACTGGTGCAATATTCACACGACCTCCCTGCCAAATCTGCCCTGCTACGAACCAACAGGGCTCTGGGGGGGGCGGTGGGGGGCAGCGAGGGGGCGCCATGCGAGATCTTGACTTTAGCAAAGCTTCTGACACAGGACCCCCCCAGGAGCCTGGCCAGCCGGGTAGGACGTCTGGGCTGGCTGCAGGGACGAGCCGGTGGCCGGATCCTCGGGCTCGGGGGCGGGGGGGCCGTGGCTCCGGGGCTCGCTGGCAGCCGGGATCCAGCAGGGCGCCCCCGGGCTGGCCAGGCTCCTCGTCAACGATCTGGCGGGTGGGGTGGGCTGCACCCCCAGCCCCTCGGCAGAGGACCCCGGGCTGGGGGAGGCGGATCCGCGGCGGGGCAGAGCCCAAAGAGACCCGAGGGGGTGAAGCGGGAGCAGGGCAGGGTCCTGCGCCGAGGCCGGGGGGGCTCCCCGGCGCCGTGACAGGCCGGGGGCCGAGTGGCCCCGGGGCTCACGGGGGCCGAGGGGCCGGGCAGGAGTCGGCAGCGGGCCCCAGCTGCATTGTGGGCTGCGGTAGCCGGGGCCTCGCCAGGGCCGAGGGGCGGGACCGTTCCCCGCTCTGCGGCCGGGGGGCCACATCTGGAGCCCTGCGCCCCGGTCTGGGCCCCCCAGGAGAGAGGCCAGCGGAGGGCAAGGGAAACGGCCGGGGCTGGGGCAGGGAAAGGGGGGGCCGAGGGGGTGGGGGCGATTTCGTCTGCAGACGAGAAGAGCGAGGGGGGACTTGAGAGCAGCTGGTGCAGGGGGGTCCCCAAGGGGATGGCGCTCGGTGGGTCTCGGGGGGCAGAGCACAGAGCAAGGAGCCCTGGTCTCAAGTGGCAGTGGGGGGTCTAGGACGGATGTTAGGAACACGGTTTCCCTGGAAGGGGGGGAGCCAGGGAGGGGGTTCCCGGGAGGAGGGGAGCCGGGGGGGAAGTTGGGGAGGGGGTTCCCCGGGAGGGGGCGAGCTGGGGGGGGAAGTTGGGGAGGGGGTTCCCCGGGAGGGGGCGAGCTGGGGGGGGAAGTTGGGGAGGGGGTTCCCCGGGAGGAGGGGAGCCGGGGGGGAAGTTGGGGAGGGGGTTCCCCGGGAGGGGGCGAGCTGGGGGGGGGAAGTTGGGGAGGGGGTTCCCCGGGAGGGGGCGAGCTGGGGGGGGAAGTTGGGGAGGGGGTTCCCCGGGAGGAGGGGAGCCGGGGGGGGAAGTTGGGGAGGGGGTTCCCCGGGAGCGGGGGAGCCGGGGGGGGAAGTTGGGGAGGGGGTTCCCCGGGAGGGGGGGAGCCGGGGGGGGAAGTTGGGGAGGGGGTTCCCCGGGAGGGGGGGAGCCGGGGGGGGGAAGTTGGGGAGGGGGTTCCCCGGGAGGGGGCGAGCCGGGGGGGGGAAGTTGGGGAGGGGGTTCCCCCGGGAGGGGGCGAGCCGGGGGGGGGGAAGTTGGGGAGGGGGTTCCCCGGGAGGGGGCGAGCCGGGGGGGGGAAGTTGGGGAGGGGGTTCCCCGGGAGGGGGCGAGCCGGGGGGGGGGAAGTTGGGGAGGGGGTTCCCCGGGAGGGGGCGAGCCGGGGGGGGGGAAGTTGGGGAGGGGTTCCCCGGGAGGGGGCGAGCCGGGGGGGGGGGAAGTTGGGGAGGGGGTTCCCCGGGAGGGGGCGAGCCGGGGGGGGAAGTTGGGGAGGGGGTTCCCCGGGAGGGGGCGAGCTGGGGGGGGGAAGTTGGGGAGGGGGGAGGAATCTCCATCCTTGCAGGGTTCAAGGCCCCGCCGGGGTGATTTCGGGGGGCTGGACTCGGACCCCCTGGGCCCTTCCACCCCGATCTTCTCTGAGTCTCCGGCACCACCCAGCCGTCCCGACACACAGCGACACAAACCACAACCCAAACACCACACAACACACACAGCCACCCTAACACAACCCCCATACACACCACATCTCTCCACCCCCACAACACACACAGCCAGGGTAACACAACCCCTCCCTTACACACCACAGCTATGCACCCACACAACACACACAGCCAGGGTAACACAACCCCCCCATACACACCACATCTCTCCACCCACACAACACACACAGCCAGGGTAACACAACCCCCCC
>NC_140433.1:14927795-14977039 GCF_965140295.1 Lepidochelys olivacea
GGAGCCCGGACGCCTGGGTTCTCTCCCGGTTCTGGGAGGGGAGGGCAGCCTGGTGGTTAGAGCAGGGGGGCTGGGAGCCCGGACGCCTGGGTTCTCTCTCTCTCTTTCCACGCAGGTCTGGATCGACGCGGGGACTCAGATCTTTTTCTCTTACGCCATCGGTCTGGGCGCCCTGACAGCCCTGGGCAGCTACAACCGGTTCAACAACGACTGCTACAAGTGAGCCTGGGGGGGGGTCTGAGTCCCCCGGCCCCTCCCCTGCTGCTGGGATCCCCCCCCAAGTTCCCCTCCAGCTGGTGCTGCCCCCTCCGGCCTGTCCTCTAATCCCCCTCCTCTCCTCCCCCCAGAGATGCCATAATCCTCGCCCTGATCAACAGCGGGACGAGTTTCTTCGCGGGCTTCGTTGTATTTTCCATCTTGGGCTTCATGGCAGCGGAGCAGGGGGTCGACATCTCCAGGGTCGCAGAATCCGGTGGGTTCCACCCGGACGCCTGGGTTCTCTCCCCGGCTCTGGGAGGGGAGTGGGGGCTGGTGGGTCAGAGCAGGGGGGGCTGGGAGCCCGGATGCCTGGGTTCTATCCTGGTCTCTCTCCCCCAGGGCCTGGCCTGGCGTTCATCGCGTATCCCCGAGCTGTCACCCTGATGCCCGTCGCTCCCCTCTGGGCGGCTCTGTTCTTCATCATGCTGCTGCTACTTGGACTGGACAGCCAGGTGGGGCTGGGGCCCGGACGCCTGGGTTCTCTCCCCGGCTCTGGGAGGGGGCTGGTGGTTAGGGCAGGGCAGGGCTGGGAGCCAGGACGCCTGGGTTCTCTCCCCGGCTCTGGGAGGGGGCTGGGGGCTGGTGGTTAGGGCAGGGCTGGGGCCCGGACGCCTGGGTTCTCTCCCTGGCTCTGGGAGGGGGCTGGTGGTTAGGGCAGGGCAGGGCTGGGAGCCAGGACGCCTGGGTTCTCTCCCTGGCTCTGGGAGGGGGCTGGGGGCTGGTGGTTAGGGCAGGGCAGGGCTGGGGCCCGGACGCCTGGGTTCTCTCCCTGGCTCTGGGAGGGGGCTGGGGGCTGGTGGTTAGGGCAGGGCAGGGCTGGGGCCCGGACGCCTGGGTTCTCTCCCTGGCTCTGGGAGGGGGCTGGGGGCTGGTGGTTAGGGCAGGGCAGGGCTGGGGCCCGGACGCCTGGGTTCTCTCCCAGGGGGCTCAGAGCTGGCTGTGCTCCCCCCAGTTTGTGGGGGTGGAGGGTTTCATTACAGGGATCCTGGACTTGCTCCCGGCCAGCTGCTCATTCCGGTTCCAGCGGGAGGTGACGGTCGCCCTGAGCTGCACCCTCTGCTTCTTCATCGACCTCTCCATGGTCACCGAGGTACGGGGGGCTGCGGGTCGGGAAGGAGGGGCACCCCCGGCCAGCGCCCCGGGGCTCGGCCCCCGCTCACTCCTGCCCTCTCCCGCCCTAGGGGGGCATGTACGTCTTCCAGCTCTTCGACTACTACTCGGCGAGCGGCACCACGCTGCTGTGGCAGGCGTTCTGGGAGTGTGTGGTGATCGGCTGGGTGTACGGTGAGTCCCGCGCCGGCGGGCTGCGGGGCGGGAGTGAGGGGCGCCGGCGGGGCTGGGGGCTGCGGGGCGGGAGTGAGGGGCGCCGGCGGGCTAGGGGGCTGCGGGGCGGGAGTGAGGGGCGCCGGCGGGCTAGGGGGCTGCGGGGCGGGAGTGAGGGGCGCCGGCGGGGCAGGGGGCTGCGGGTCGGGAGTGAGGGGCGCCGGTGGGGCTGGGGGCTGCGGGGCGGGAGTGAGGGGCGCCGGCGGGCTAGGGGGCTGCGGGGCGGGAGTGAGGGGCGCCGGCGGGGCAGGGGGCTGCGGGGCGGGAGTGAGGGGCGCCGGCGGGCTAGGGGGCTGCGGGGCGGGAGTGAGGGGCGCCGGCGGGGCAGGGGGCAGCGGGGCGGGAGTGAGGGGCGCCGGCGGGCTAGGGGGCTGCGGGGCGGGAGTGAGGGGCGCCGGCGGGCTAGGGGGCTGCGGGGCGGGAGTGAGGGGCGCCGGCGGGGCAGGGGGCAGCGGGTCGGGAGTGAGGGGCGCCGGCGGGGGGCAGATCTGGGTTCAGCAGGCAGGATGCCGGGATTGATGGGCCCATGGCTGTGACGTGGGGGGCAGCAGGCAGGGGCTGGGGGTCGGCTGCGGGGGAGGAGGGCGTATGTGGGTCTCTCTCACCCATTGCCTCCCCAGGGGCTGATCGGTTCATGGACGACATCGCCTGCATGATCGGCTACCGGCCCTTCCCCTGGATGAAATGGTGCTGGATGGTCCTGACGCCCCTCATCTGCCTGGTACGGGCCTGGGCGGGGGGGCCCGGACTCCTGGGTTCTCTCCCTGGCGGCGGGGGGGGGGCGGACTCCGAGGCTCTCTCCCTGGCGGCGGGGGGCAGGGGGGGCCCGGACTCCTGGGCTCTCTCCCTGGCGGCGGGGGGCGGGGGGGGGCCCGGACTCCTGGGCTCTCTCCCTGGCGGCGGGGGGCGGGGGGGGGCCCGGACTCCTGGGCTCTCTCCCTGGCGGCGGGGGGCGGGGGGGGGGCCCGGACTCCTGGGCTCTCTCCCTGGCGGCGGGGGGCGGGGGGGGGGCCCGGACTCCTGGGCTCTCTCTTTGGGGGCGGGGGGGGGCCCGGACTCCTGGGCTCTCTCCCTGGTGGCAGGGGGCGGGGGGGGGCCCGGACTCCTGGGCTCTCTCCCTGGTGGCGGGGGGGGGCCCGGACTCCTGGGCTCTCTCCCTGGCGGCGGGGGGGGGGTCGGACTCCTGGGCTCTCTCCCTGGCGGCGGGGGGTTGGGGGGGCCCGGACTCCTGGGTTCTCTCCCTGGCGGGAGCCGGGCTCCACTCCGCGTTTTTAACCTCCCGCCTCCCGCAGGGCATTTTCCTCTTCAACGTTGCCTATTACAAGCCGCTGATCTACAACCAGACCTACGTGTACCCCTGGTGGGGCGAGGCCATCGGCTGGGCCTTCGCCCTCAGCTCCATGCTCTGCCTGCCACTCACCGCCCTCTACAAGCTCCTCCGCGCCCAGGGGACCCTGGCTGAGGTGAGCCCGGGGGTCACTGCCCCGCTCCGGGAGGGGGGGGGGAGCCCGGGCGCCGGGGGTCGCTGCCCCGCTCCGGGAGAGGAGGGGGGGGGAAGCCCGGGGGTCGCTGCCCCGCTCCGGGAGAGGGGGGTGGGGGGAGCCCGGGGGTCGCTGCCCCGCTCCGGCAGAGGAGGGTGGGGGGAGCCCGGGCGCTGGGGGTCGCTGCCCCGCTCTGGGAGAGGAGGGTGGGGGGAGCCCGGGCGCAGGGGGTCGCTGCCCCGCTCCGGGAGAGGAGGGTGGGGGGAGCCCAGGGGTTGCTGCCCCGCTCCGGGAGAGGAGGGGGGGGAGCCCGGGCGCCGGGGGTCGCTGCCCCGCTCCGGGAGAGGAGGGGGGGGAGCCCGGGGGTCGCTGCCCCGCTCCGGGAGAGGAGGGTGGGGGAAGCCCGGGCGCCGGGGGTCGCTGCCCCGCTCCGGGAGAGGAGGGTGGGGGGAGCCCGGGGTCGCTGCCCCGCTCTGGGAGAGGAGGGGGGGGAGCCCGGGCGCCGGGGGTCGCTGCCCCGCTCCGGGAGAGGAGGGTGGGGGGAGCCCGGGCGCCGGGGGTCGCTGTCCCGTTCCGGGAGAGGAGGGTGGGGGGAGCCCAGGGGTCGCTGCCCCGCTCCGGGAGAGGAGGGGGGGGAGCCCGGGCGCCGGGGGTCGCTGCCCCGCTCCGGGAGAGGAGGGTGGGGGGAGCCCAGGGGTCGCTGCCCCGCTCCGGGAGAGGAGGGGGGGGAGCCCGGGCGCCGGGGGTCGCTGCCCCGCTCCGGGAGAGGAGGGTGGGGGGAGCCCAGGGGTCGCTGCCCCGCTCCGGGAGAGGAGGGGGGGGAGCCCGGGCGCCGGGGGTCGCTGCCCCGCTCCGGGAGAGGAGGGTGGGGGGAGCCCAGGGGTCGCTGCCCCGCTCCGGGAGAGGAGGGGGGGGAGCCCGGGCGCCGGGGGTCGCTGCCCCGCTCCGGGAGAGGAGGGGGGGGAGCCCGGGGGTCGCTGCCCCGCTCCAGGAGAGGAGGGTGGGGGAAGCCCGGGCGCCGGGGGTCGCTGCCCCGCTCCGGGAGAGGAGGGTGGGGGGAGCCCGGGGTCGCTGCCCCGCTCTGGGAGAGGAGGGGGGGGAGCCCGGGCGCCGGGGGTCGCTGTCCCGTTCCGGGAGAGGAGGGTGGGGGGAGCCCAGGGGTCGCTGCCCCGCTCCGGGAGAGGAGGGGGGGGAGCCCGGGCGCCGGGGGTCGCTGCCCCGCTCCGGGAGAGGAGGGTGGGGGGAGCCCAGGGGTCGCTGCCCCGCTCCGGGAGAGGAGGGGGGGGAGCCCGGGCGCCGGGGGTCGCTGCCCCGCTCCGGGAGAGGAGGGGGGGGGAGCCCGGGGGTCGCTGCCCCGCTCCGGGAGAGGAGGGGGGGGAGCCCGGGCGCCGGGGGTCGCTGCCCCGCTCCGGGAGAGGAGGGGGCAGCGGGGCGCCCGGACGCCTGGGTTCGATGACCCCTCTCTCTCCCTGCCCCCAGCGCTGGCAGGACCTGACCCAGCCCGTCTGGGGGCTGCACCACCTGGAATACAAACCGCCCGAGGGGGACGGGAGGGCGCTGACGACGCTGAGCCCCGGCGCCGAGGACGTGGGGAAAGTCGTGATCCTGGAGAGCGTCATGTGACTGCGAGCGGCCCCCCTCCCCCCAATCACACAGCCGCTCTGTGGGGGGGGGCAGGACCCCTGAACCAGCCCCCACAAGCCCGGACGCCTGGGTTCTCTCCCTGGCTCGGGCAGGGGAATGGGGTCTAGGGGTGAGAGTGGGGGGCTGGGAGCCCGGACACCTGGGTTCTCTGGGAGGGGCACCTAGAATGGCTCCCCTGTTCAGACCCACACGCCACAGAGCCAGCATAACACCCCCCAGCCGGCGAACCCAGGCGTCCTGCCCCCCCCCAGCCCTTGAACATAGATTATATTTTGCACATTTTGTATCGAGAGCTATAGGGAGATGGGGGGGGGGGGTTAATTGCGGGGCCTGTTCAAAGCACTAACGAGCCGCAGCGTCGAGGCCGGGTGTCGCGCGGGGACCCGGCGGGCAGGTTTGCACAGGACAAAGTGTGTGTGTGTCTGGGGGGGGGGGTGTCCCCATCCGTCCATGGGGGGAGGGGGTGTCTGTAGGGGCAGGGCTGTGTGTCTGGGGGGGGAGTCTGTGTCAGGGGCCAGGTGTGTGTGTCCATGGGGGGGTGTATGTGTCTGGGGGGGGGGTCTGTCAGTGTCCAGGTGTGTGTGTGGGGGGGTCGGGGCGTGTGGGTGTCCGTGGGGGGATGTATGTGTCTGGGGGGGGTCTGTCAGTGTCCAGGTGTGTGTGTGGGGGGTCGGGGCGTGTGGGTGTCTGTGGGGGGGTGTATGTGTCTGGGGGGGGGGGTCTGTCAGTGTCCAGGTGTGTGTGTCCGTGGGGGTGTGTGTGTGGGGGGGGTTGGGGCGTGTGGGTGTCCGTGGGGGGGTGTATGTGTCTGGGGGGGGGTGTCAGTGTCCAGGTGTGGGTGTCCGTGGGGGGGTGTATGTGTCTGGGGGGGGTGTCAGTGTCCAGGTGTGTGTGTCCGTGGGGGGGTGTATGTGTCTGGGGGGGTCTGTCAGTGTCCAGGTGTGTGTGTCCGTGGGGGGGTGTATGTGTCTGGGGGGGGTCTGTCAGTGTCCAGGTGTGTGTGTGGGGGGTCAGGGCGTGTGGGTGTCCGTGGGGGGGTGTATGTGTCTGGGGGGGGTGTCAGTGTCCAGGTGTGGGTGTCCGTGGGGGGGTGTATGTGTCTGGGGGGGGTGTCAGTGTCCAGGTGTGTGTGTCCGTGGGGGGGTGTATGTGTCTGGGGGGGTCTGTCAGTGTCCAGGTGTGTGTGTCCGTGGGGGGGTGTATGTGTCTGGGGGGGGTGTCAGTGTCCAGGTGTGTGTGTCCGTGGGGGGGTGTATGTGTCTGGGGGGGGTCTGTCAGTGTCCAGGTGTGTGTGTGGGGGGTCAGGGCGTGTGGGTGTCCGTGGGGGGGTGTATGTGTCTGGGGGGGGTGTCAGTGTCCAGGTGTGTGTGTCCGTGGGGGGGTGTATGTGTCTGGGGGGGGTGTCAGTGTCCAGGTGTGTGTGTCCGTGGGGGGGTGTATGTGTCTGGGGGGGTCTGTCAGTGTCCAGGTGTGTGTGGGGGGGGGTCAGGGCGTGTGGGTGTCCGTGGGGGGGTGTATGTGTCTGGGGGGGGTGTCAGTGTCCAGGTGTGTGTGTCCGTGGGGGGGTGTATGTGTCTGGGGGGGTCTGTCAGTGTCCAGGTGTGTGTGGGGGGGGGTCAGGGCGTGTGGGTGTCCGTGTCTGTTCATGCTACATCCATGTACCAACTCAACCTCAATCCAACGGGGCTAGAACTGGGGGGGCTGCAGTGGCCGGGGGGGGGCTGTAGCTGGGGGCTCAGCCCCCCTGGGGTGTGAGCAGGGGCCCGGCCCTGTTTCTGGCCCCTTTGTCCCCCCGCGCAGCGCGGCCCAGCCCGGAAGCAGCCCCTGGGCTGGGTTTGTTTTGAGGGAGGTGGGGGGATGCCCCCCAGCAGGGGGCAAAATCCAGAGTGACTCCAGATTCCCCCCCTCCCTGGGAGAGGCATCCCAGGTGTCCCCCCAACCCTAGGGGCTCCGGGGGTGCTATTCCACATCAGTCTTCCACGGTGGCAGCTTTAACGTGTCGTGTGTTGTGTCAAACCAGCAGGGGCTCCCCTGACCCCCCATCCCGAGCCCCCCAATCCCCAGAGCCCCACGTCTGTGATCGTGTTAATTTCCATCCTCAGACAGCAATAAACGAGACATATCCCGGCCGGCTGCCTGTGCCTGTCTGTGGGGGGGTGGAGTTGGGGGGGGAGGTGAGGCATGGGGCTGCACCAACCCCCTCCACACCCCCCACTTTGTTCCCATGGAAGCTGGCTCCCAAATCCACCCCCTGGCGCTCTGCCAGCCTGAGCCTCCCTGCAACCCTCCCACCCACAGCTCACCAACAGGAGGGGGGTGGAGTGGTTAGAGCAGGGGGGGTAGGGGCTGGGGGCCAGGACGCCTGGGTTCTGTCACAGCTCTGGCAGGGGAGTGGTTCGAGCAGGGGGGGTAGGGGCTGGGGGCCAGGACGCCTGGGTTCTGTCACAGCTCTGGGAGGGGAGTGGTTCGAGCGGGGGGGCAGGGGCTGGTGGCCAGGACGCCTGGGTTCTCCCCCAGCATCACCCCCCTGGGTTCTCCACGTGGGCCAAGCTGTCCTGCCCAGGAAGGTTCGGGGGAGCTGGGGCCTGGCCACGCCGCACGCTACCCTTGGCCTAGGCTCCCGAGGCGCAGCCAGGGGGGCACAACAGGATCCCCCTCCAGCAGGAGATCTTTCTCCAAATGGGGGAAACTGAGGCAGGGGGCAGAGAGGCTGTGATCAGCTCATGCCCCCACAGCCAGATCTGCCCCCCCCCATAGCTTTAGGTACTGGGAGGTTTGATTAGATCCATTGCCAGGCCCCCTCTGGCCCCCCAAGAGCCAGGCCCCCCACCGAGCTGCCAAACTCCACAGGGCAGGGGAGAGTCAGGGACTGGGCACAGCTTAAACACCCCCGAGGAAGTCCAGGGCCACAGACTTGGTCACAGGGCACCCCGTGGCCCTGACTCATGGGGGCAACATGCACCAGCCCCCCACCCCATTTACCCTGAGTCACCCTCTGAGAGAACCCAGGCATCCGGGAGCAGGGACAAGCACATGGATGGAAAGGGGGGTGGGGACAGAACCCCATTGGCTGGACTCCTAAGTGCCTCACTTTGCCAGGAGCAAGTGGCTCCTTGCCCCCCAGGGAAGATGGAGTTGGGGACCCAGGCAGCCCCCCACCCACCGTTCAACAAGGTGCCGTGCCCCAAGCCTGGCGTCTGACCCCTTTATTGAAGGCAAAGCTCAGATCGCTACAGACCCGGCCCCAGTAACAAAAAAGGCCGGGGGGTGGGGCGCTAGGCCCCTGCCAGAAACACAGGGCTTACAAGGAAGGAGTACAGCTTGAGGGGGAGGGGAGAATCACAGCTCCCCACAAACCTTGGTCCAATGGGGAAATCTAGGGGTCACCCAGCTCAGGAGAGGGGGAAAGAGCAGGTCACAGAGAGGGGAAACTGAGGCACAGGGGCTTGACACCCCTGCTTGGAATGGGCACAGCCCAGTGATGGGGTAAGCGTAGCAGCCCCCCCTCCTGCGAGCAGAGGGGGAAGGGAGGGGAGCCTGACCCACACCGAATACTGTAGACTCCACCCACGGAGGAGCTGGGGGCGTGGTCCACGAGAGGCTCCGCCTACAGAAAGCAACAGCCAAGGCTGCAGGGGGGCAGGGAGGGGCCGTCACTCCTCCTTCTTGTCCTTGGGTCCCTCCTGCTGCATCTAGAGACAGACCAAGGGGGGGGTCAGGAGGGGCAGACAGACCCCTGAGGTGGAGCCCCCCCATCCACCCCTCCCCCGCAGGCAGGGCCCCCCCCATGGTTCTGTCCAGGACCCTCGCTCCCAGGCCGCCACCCCCCCAACCAGGACCCCTCACTCCCAGCACGCAGCCCCCCCCCCCCCCAACAAAAGGCTTTCTCAAGCTTGAAGCTCCCTCCCCGCTGCCAGTTCAAATCCCCCAGCGGCTGCTGGGCCCCACCCTGGCAGCGGGAGCAGGGTTGGGCAACCGCGCCCCCGGCCCGACGCACCTGCCTGCACGTAGCCGTCACGAGGCACCGGGCACCGAGCCCACAGCCAGGCTGGGCTGGGCAGGGGAGGGCAGGGAGCCAGCCCTGCCCCCCCCCATGGCAGCAGTGCCCCCCACTCCCGACCCACAGCCCCCTGCCAGCCCAGCCCTGCCCCCCCAGCCCTGCTGGTGCCCCCCACTCCCAACCCACAGCCCCTGCCAGCCCGGCCCTGCCCCCCACACAGCTCTGATTGTGCCCCTCACTCCCGACCTGAACTCCCCCCACCCCCACAGCCAGTGCCCCTCACTCTTGACCCACAGCCCCCCCCACCCCATCAGCTGACAGCCCCCCCTTGCCAGCAGGTTATTTATAGGCCCCTGTGGCCAGCTAGCCGGATCTCTTACAGATCAGCTCCCAGCCAGCCCCTTGCCAGGCATGGCTGGGCTGCCCCCTGGTGGTGGGAGAGGTGCTGCCTCTCTGGGGGGCTCTGGCCAAGTGTGTGGGGGGCTGCCAGGCCCCAGCCCCACCCCCAGCTCTGTAACACATTCTGCTCCCCCATGCCCCAGAGGCCTGCCCTAGACCACAGGCTCCAGCCACCCCCCACGACCCTCTGCCCCACCTGCAGTTTGCC
The DNA here is from genome assembly GCF_965140295.1 of Lepidochelys olivacea. NCBI lineage: Eukaryota > Metazoa > Chordata > Testudines > Cheloniidae > Lepidochelys > Lepidochelys olivacea. The sequence goes on from NC_140433.1 coordinate 14,937,109, forward strand.
GTGTTCCTCCAGCAGCCGGTCGTACTCCTTGGTCAGCCCCTCGGCCTGCTTCCTCATGGCCAGCGCCTCGCTCTCCGCCTTCTCCACAGCTGGGGGGGCAGCCCAGGTTAGCCACAGCAGGGCCCCCCCGGTGGGGAACCGGCCCAGCCTTCCCGGCAGCCGAGGGGGCATAGCTGAGCCAGCGCCCGCCGGGGTGAACAGCCCGAAGCGTGGTCGGGACTGCCCGAGTGTGCAGAGAGCCTGAGCCCCCGTCCCCCACTGTGCAGCGCCTCCAGCCTCAGGAGCTGCCTCAGTTTCCCCAGAAGGGTTGTCTTCAGCCAGGGCAGCCAGGCCCCAGCTGACACGCACCAGCCATGGGGCTGGGATTCATGGAGTAACCTAGGCCAACGCTGACCTCAGGACTTAACCCCCGAGTGGCTGCAGGGGTGGAAATCCCGCCCCTGCTCCCAGCTCACCCCTCTTGCTCAAGGCCAGCTCCTCCTTCAGCTGCTTGAGCTCCTCCTTCAGCACCTCGTTCTGGCCAGCGGCCCCCGGCCCCTCGGCCGGCCGCTCTCCGACATCCACGCCAGCCTGCTTCAATTCCTGGAGGTGGGGGACAAGTGACCCCAGCTGGACCCCATACCCTGAGCCAGGGCCCCACATCCCCCGAGGCCTAGCCACAGCCCCTGCACCCCTGTAACCGAACCCAGGGCCCTGCCATCCAGACCCTCGGTCATAGGGCCCAACCCCCCTCCCCCACGGACAGATCTCACTTGAGGGCCCCGACTGAGTCCCCCACCCCCTGAAACACCCACCCCCTCATGAGGGCTCCCAGCTTCACCCGCAAGGGGGCTGGCAGCCTGCGGATGCAGAGGATGTGGGTTGGAGCCCCACCCCCACCACGCTGGCCCCCCCTCACCCCACCTTCTTCAGCTGGTCGTTGTCCTCCATGTATCTCTTGGCCGCATCACTGGCGCTCTCCGCCTGCTTCTTGAACGCCTGGTTGGAGGCCAGGAGCGTGGCCTGCTGGGAGATGAGCGTCACCAGCCGGCGCAGGAGACTGCAGGGACCCAGGGCAGCGAGGGGTTAACAGCGGAGGGGCCCCTCGCTCCCGACCCCCCACCCAGGGCCCCCCCGGCCCCCCGCACTCACAAGGAGAGCAGCAGGGCGAAGCCGGCCAGGTAGAGGTTGCGCTGGGCGCGGAAGAGTTTCATGTGGAAATGCTCCACGGTGCCCGGGTTGTTCTGCAGATTCACTTTCTCCGTCATGTCGTCGTACTTCTGGATCTCGCGCACGGCGTCTGGGGGCAGCACGGGGTTAATGCGCCGGGCACCCCGCTCCCAGCCGGGAGCCCGAAGGAACCCAGGCGTCCGGGCTCCCGGCCCCGCCCCCAGCCCTGACCCACCAGACCTCGATCCCCCCCCAAAGCCAGGGAGAGAACCCAGGAGTCCTGGCTCCCAGGTTCCCACCCTAAGGGCGTTGGGTCACAAGGGTAAGTATGCCCCCCGGCCGGCCCCCAGTGCCCCCCGGCCGGCCCCCAGTGCTCCCCGCTCACCAAGCAGCAGCAGGATGAGGATGACGATGAGCACCACGAAGAAGGTGTTCCCGTAGGTCACCACCAGCCGGACCAGGCGGGACCGGAAGATTTTCTGCCATCTGCCGGGAGTGGGAGAGGATCACACAGGCAGCCCCCCAACCCCTCCTTCCCATCATGTGCCCAGGCCCAGCCCACCAGAGGCCCCCCCAACCCTGCAGGGATATGGGGACAGAAGCAGACCCCAGGTTCCCCCGAAGAGAGACAGGGGTGACTCCGCTGGGACTCCAGCAGAGAGGTGCCCACCGCCCCACGGGGAACGGGAGATGGAGCCTCCAGACCCCTGGGAGGCCAGCCCAGCCCCCCAGCACCAGGGCAGGCTCCCCGCCAGGAGGGGGAATATCAGCAGAGAACCCAGGAGTCCTGGCTCCCTGCCCCCACCGGGATGGGGGCCCCACCTGGGTGCAGAGATGAAGGGGACGCAGAGGAGCAGGACGGCGAAGACCTCGGCGTAGAGAAACGTGGCCACAGCCGTCCACTGCAGGCTCATGGCGGCCACGGGGGGGGGGGGGAAGCTAGGGGGGAGGGAGAGCGTCAGCCCAGCCCACTCCCTGCCCCACTGCACCCCCCCCAGCCCCACTCCCAGCCCATCACCGGTGCCCCTCACTCCCACCCCACAGCCCCCCATCACCCTTCACCACATTGCAGCCCCCTGCACCCCCCCAGCCCATCACCAGTGCCCCTCACACCACTGCACCCCCCCAGCCCCACAGCCCCCTCCCAGCCCATCACCAGTGCCCCTCACTCCCACCCCACAGCCCCCATGACTCCCCACCCCACCCCCCCAGCCCCCTCCCAGCCCATCACCGGTGCCCCTCATTCCCACCCCCCAGCCCCCCCCATCACCCTCCCCCAGGCCCTGACTGCCAGGGGAGAACACCCCCCCCCAGCATCCCCCCCCAGCACCCTCCTTGCCCGTTCCCAGAGGCCCGCCCCCAAGGGGCTCACTATCTGGCAGGGGCCCCCCGCCCCCAAGGGGCTCACTATCTGGCAGGGGCCCCCCGCCCCCAAGGGGCTCACTATCTGGCAGCCCCTCACCAGGCCTCTAGCCGACGGGCAAATTCCAGCTGAGCTCTGCGCGCCCCCCAACCGGAAATAGGAACTGAACAGGAAGTCCCGCCCCCTCGGGCCGCCGTCCGCCAATGAGCGCACAGCTTCCTTACCGGACGGCGCCGCGCCCCATCAGCGGAAGTTCCCATCCGGGCGGAAACACTTCCCTCGTGGCGCCGGAAGAGATTCTCTCCCATACCGGAAGTGCAGCCATGACATCTAGCGAGGCGGCGGCGGCTTCCTGGGCCGCACCGGAAGTACCGCCATAAAACCCGAACGGGGCGGAAGCGCCGTGCTGCTCCCAGCGGAAGTGGCGCCGCAGCTAGTACCGGAAGCGCCGCCATGGCAGCTACCGAGGCGGAAGTGGTGTGGCTGGGAATTGCCGGGCGGGAAGCCGGGGAGCGTCAGGGCGGGACTCAGCGGCCAGGAGCCCTCAGCCGGGCCGGGGGGGCCGGACCCTGGTTCTGGGCCCCCCCCCGGCCCGGCCCGTGCCCCTCGCTCGCTTCCCGGCCCCGGGGAAACTGAGGCACCAGGAAAACTCCCCTGCAGAAACCCGGCCCGGAGCCGCCCCGAGACCCCCCCCGGGGCACCCTGGGGTGCAGAGCGGGGAGATGGGGGGGGGTCTCTGCTCCTCCCCGTCACAGGAACCAGGCGCCGCCCCGTGACAGCAACGGGCAGCCGCGTTAACCCACGGAACGGGCGGCTGCGGGTCGGGAGTGAGGGGCACCGGCAGGCTGGGGGGGGCAGGGCCGGGCTGGCGGGGGGCAGGGCCGGGAGTGAGGGGCACCGGCAGGCTGGGGGGGGCAGGGCCGGGCTGGCGGGGGGCAGGGCCGGGAGTGAGGGGCACCCGCAGGCTGGGGGGGCAGGGCCGGGCTAGCAGGGGCAGGGCCGGGAGTGAGGGGCACCCGCAGGCTGGGGGGCAGGGCCGGGCTAGCAGGGGCAGGGCCGGGAGTGAGGGGCACCCGCAGGCTGGGGGGCAGGGCCGGGCTGGCGGGGGGCAGGGCCGGGAGTGAGGGGCACCCGCAGGCTGGGGGGCAATCAGGGGTTTCTCTCTCTCTCCCAGCTCCTGCCCTTTGGCCGACCTCGGGCTGCCTCACCCAGGAGCAGCCGGGCTGTAAAAGTTCCCTGTGGGGAGGGAGATAACGGGCCCCCCCAGGGACTCTGCCCTTTGCCCCTGGGTATCACGCGCCCGCGATAGCAGCCCCGGATTGTGAGCCCAGGACGCCGGGGTTCCTGGCCCAGCTCCCTCTGCCGGCTGCTGCCCCTGCTTCGTGCCTCAGTTTCCCCTCTGCTAGTTAGGTTGGGGCATAGTCAGTAAGACCTGGGACAGAGTGCACCCCCGAAGAGCCTGGGGGACCCCCGGGGCCGGGCCACGGCCTAGAGCAGGGAGCTGAAGGAGGGAGGGGAAAGGTGGCGTGTGCTGGGCTGGAAGCAGGGACGCTGGTGCCGGACCTGGCCTGGCCAGACGTGGGGCGAAGCAGGAGGGTCGGAGCCCCAGGGCGTGGCCCCGATCCCAGGCAGCCGGGAGAGCCTGGCGTGGGGGGCCCACGCGCACGGGTGTGACACGAATGAATACGAGAGGAAGGAATTCTGGGGCTCCCCCTTCGGATCTCGGCTCTCCCGGCTCAGTCCGGAGTCACCCCCCTCTTCGGATCTCGGCTCCCCCAGGCTCAGTCCGGAGTCACCCCCCCCCCCTTCGGATCTCAGCTCTCCCGGCTCAGTCTGGAGTCACCCCCCCCCCCTTCGGATCTCGGCTCTCCCGGCTCAGTCCGGAGTCACCCCCCCCCTTCGGATCTCGGCTCTCCCGGCTCAGTCCGGAGTCACCCCCCCCCCTTCGGATCTCAGCTCTCCCGGCTCAGTCCGGAGTCACCCCCCCCTTCGGATCTCGGCTCTCCCGGGCTCAGTCCGGAGTCACCCCCCCCCTTCGGATCTCAGCTCTCCCGGCTCAGTCCGGAGTCACCCCCCCCTTCGGATCTCGGCTCTCCCGGCTCAGTCCGGAGTCACCCCCCCCCTTCGGATCTCGGCTCCCCTGGCTCAGCTCCCCCGGCTCAATCCGGGGTCACCCCCCCTTCAGATCTCGGCTCCCCTGACTCGGCTCCCCCGGGGTCAATCCATAGTGTCCCCCCCCTTCGGATCTCGGCTCCCCCAGGCTCAATCCGGAGTCACACCTCCCTTCAGATCTCGGCTCCCCCGAACTCGGCTCCCCCGGCTCAATCCAGAGTCACCCCCCATTCAGATCTCAGCTCCACCGGGCTCAATCCAGAGTTCCCCCCCCTTCGGTTCTCGGCTCCCCCAGGCTCAAGCCAGAGTCACCCCCCCTTCAGATCTTGGCTCCCTCGACTCGGCTCCCCCGGGCTCAATCCGGAGTCACTCCCCCTTTGGATCTCAGCTCCCCTGGGCTCAATCCGGAGTCACCCCTCCTTCAGATCTCAGCTCCCCCAACTTGGCTCCCCCGGCCTCAATCCAGAGTCCCCCCTCCCTTCGGTTCTCGGCTCCCCCAGGCTCAAGCCAGAGCCCCCCCCCTTCGGATCTCAGCTCCCCTGGCTCAGTCCAGAGTCACCCCCCCTTCAGATCTTGGCTCCCTCGACTCGGCTCCCCTGGGTTCAATCCGGAGTCACCCCCCCTTTGGATCTTGGCTCCCCCAGCTCAATCCAGAGTCACCCCCCCCTTCGGATCTCAGCTCCCCTGGGCTCAATCCAGAGTCACCCCCCCTTCTGATCTTGGCTCCCCCAGGCTCAATCCAGAGGCACCCCCCCCTTCGGATCTCGGCTGGGCTCAATCTGGAGTCTCCCCCGATTGCAGTGGGGGCAGATTCAGATCTCAGCTCCTGCAGGCTCAATCTAGAGTCTCCCCCCTCTTTGAATCTAACCCCCCCCCCCGGGCTCAATCCAGAGTCACCCCTGATTGCAATGGGAGCAGGGCCAGCTTTGGATCTCTCAGCTCCACTGGGGTCAATCCGGAATCTCCCCTGGATTGCACTGGGCACAGGGCCAGATTCAGATCTCAGCTCCTGCAGGCTCAATCCGGAGTCACTGCGATTGCACTGGAGGCAGGGGCAGCAGGATGGACATAACCCCGCCCCCCGCGCCCCGGGTCCCGCCCCCGTCTCCCATCCGTGGAGCCACAGCGCCACCTAGTGCCCGCTGCGGGGCTTCTCCCCAGGCGTGTTCCCCCCCCGACGTGTCTCTATGGTCAGCCCCCCCGGGGCAGGGCATTGTGGGACCGGGGAGGAGCCGGGCTTGACATTTCGCTCCCAGCTGAGCGCGGAGCAGGACAGTGTTTGGGGGTGTGGGGCTCTTAAAGGGCCAGCGCCGTGAAGGGGGGGCAGTCCCGTGGCACCCCCATGCCGTGGTCTGCGAGCCAGGTGGCCGGGCGGCTGGCCCGGGGGGTGACGGCCAGGCGGGCGGCCCTGGCTCTGGCGGTGGCGGCCCTGGGTGCCCGGAAACTGTACCCCCTGCTGCGCCGGGCCACCGCCGGCTCCCGGCCCGTGGCCGCCTCGACCGGCGCGGGGCCCGACTTGGGCCACGGCCGGCCCGTGGCTCAGTGGCCGGAAGAAGACGCCGCGCCTGGCGTCAACCGGGCTTTCCTGCGGCGGCTCCTGCGGCTCCTGCGGCTGCTGTTCCCCGGCCCGCTGTGCCCGGAGACGGGGCTGCTGGCCCTGCACTCGGTGGCCCTGGCCAGCCGCACCTTCCTCTCGGTCTACGTGGCCCGGCTGGACGGGCGCCTGGCCCGCTCCATCGTCCGCAAGAGCCCGCGGCGCTTCGCCGGGCAGCTGCTTCAGTGGTTGCTCATCGCTGTGCCCGCCACCTTCGTCAACAGCGCCATCCGCTACCTGGAGGGCCGGCTGGGCCTGGCCTTCCGTGGCCGCCTGGTGGCCCACGCCTACGGGCGCTACTTCCAGGCCCGGACCTACTACCGGGTCAGCACCATGGACGGGCGCCTGCGGGCGCCGGACCAGTCGCTCACCGAGGACCTGGTGGCCTTCGCCAGCTCCGTGGCCCACCTCTACTCCAACCTGACCAAGCCGGTGCTGGACGTGGCCGTCACCACCTACGCCCTCCTGGGGGCGGCCCGGGCCAAGGGGGCCGGCACGGCCTGGCCCTCGGCCATCGCCGGCCTGGTGGTCGGCCTGACGGCCAAGGTGCTGCGGGGCTGCTCGCCCCGCTTCGGGGAGCTGGTGGCCGAGGAGGCCCGGCGCAAGGGGGAGCTGCGCTGCCTGCATGCCCGGGTGCTGGCCAATGCTGAGGAGATCGCCTTCTACGGAGGGCACCAGGTGCCAGGGGAACGGGGGGGGGCTGGCAGCCCGGACGCCGGGGTTCTCTCCTGGCTCAGGGACGGGGGTGGGGGCGGGGGGCGGGCTGGGAGCCAGGACTCCTGGGTTCTCACCCGGGCTCTGGGAGGGGAGTGGGGTCTGGGGGGCGGGGGCGGGCTGGGAGCCAGGACTCCTGCGTTCTCACCCCGGCTCTGGGAGGGGGTGGGGGTGGGGACCCTGGACTCCTCGGTTCTCTCCCCACTCTGGCAGGGGGGCAGTCTGGTGGTTAGAGCAGGGGGGAGTGGACCCCGGACGCCTGGGTTCTCTCCCTGGCTCTGGGAGGGGAGTGGGGTCTGGGGGGTGGGGACCCTGGACTCCTGGGTTCTCTCCCCGCTTTGGGAGGGGAGTGGGGTCTGCTGGGTCAGAGCAGGGGGGCAGGCCCCCGGACGCCTGGGTTCTCGCCCAGCTCGGGCAGGAGCGGGGGGGGGGATTTAAAGGGCCAGCAGCCCCAGGGAGCTCCGGCTCCGCAGCCATGTTCCTCCACCTTGATTACGTTTCTCTCCCGCCCGGTTCCTCGAATCCCGCCCCAGGCCGGGTGCGGGGGTGACTGACCCGGGACTGGGCCCTGCCCGGGGCTGCTCGCTGGGGACTCACGCCTCGGAACCGCCCTGCCCTCTTCCTCATTCCTGCCGCGGGCGGTGGGGGCTGGGCGCCCGGACTCCTGGGTCCTCCCCAGGAGGGAGGTCTGGTGGTTAGAAGGGGGATGGGAGCTAGGACACCTGGGTTCTCATCTTGGTTCGACTTGCTTCTCTCTTCCTCAGATTCCCTTTCTGGAGCAGAGCACCCCATTCAGTGCTGCCATTCGCACCCCAAAAGGGCTCCCCTTCCCCGGTGCTGCGAACTCCACCCCCTCCGCCAGTCACCCCTCTTCCCCCCTCCAGCCTGTCTAGCACAGAGTCCCCACTCCTGGGGGGGTCCTGGATGGGGGTTCCCCCAAGTCCCTCACTCACCCCGCCCCCGCGGACAGAGTGAGCCCCTGACGCTCCCTGTCGCCCCCCGCGGGCAGAGCCAGCCCCTGACGCTCTGTCGCCCCCCGGAGGCGGAGCCGGCCCCTGACGCTCTGTCGCCCCCCGGAGGCGGAGCCGGCCCCTGACGCTCTGTCGCCCCCCGGAGGCGGAGCCGGCCCCTGACGCTCTGTCGCCCCCCGGAGGCGGAGCCGGCCCCTGACGCTCTGTCGCCCCCCGGAGGCGGAGCCGGCCCCTGACGCTCTGTCGCCCCCCGGAGGCGGAGCCGGCCCCTGACGCTCCCTGTCGCCCCCCGTGGGCGGAGCCGGCCCCTGATGCTCCCTGTCGCCCCCCGTGGGCGGAGCCGGCCCCTGACGCTCCCTGTCGCCCCCCGTGGGCGGAGCCGGCCCCTGACGCTCCCTGTCGCCCCCCGTGGGCGGAGCTGGCCCCTGACGCTCTGTCGCCCCCCGTGGGCGGAGCTGGCCCCTGACGCTCTGTCGCCCCCCGTGGGCGGAGCTGGCCCCTGACGCTCTGTCGCCCCCCGGAGGCGGAGCTGGCCCCTGATGCTCTGTCGCCCCCCGGAGGCGGAGCTGGCCCCTGACGCTCTGTCGCCCCCCGTGGGCGGAGCTGGCCCCTGACGCTCTGTCGCCCCCCGGAGGCGGAGCTGGCCCCTGATGCTCTGTCGCCCCCCGCGGGCGGAGCCGGCCCCTGGCCCCTGACGCTCTGTCGCCCCCTGCAGGTGGAGCAGGCCCTGCTGCAGCGGTGCTATGGGGCGCTGGCTGCCCACCTGGACCTGATGCTGCTGCAGCGGCTCTGGTTCGTCATGCTGGAGCAGTTCCTCATGAAGTACGTGTGGAGCGCGGCCGGGCTGGTCATGGTGGCCGTGCCCATCGTCACGGCCACCGGCTACTCCGAGAGTGGTGAGCCAGCGGCTGGCCGGCGGGGGGCTCTGGGGAAGGCTGGGGGGCACGGGGGGGGGGCTCTTGGGAAGGCTGGGGGTGCCCAGGTGAGGGGGGGGCTGAGTTGCCGTTTCCAGCTTGCTCCGGCCTGGCCCCCCGCAGCGCCCCCCCGGGTCCCTCTCGGCCGTTGCGGGCACCAGGCACTGGGCCGCGTTCCCGAGGGGCCCCGTCGCGCCGCGGAGACGGACGGGAGCTCGCGGCTGGATCGTCCCCTCGCCGGCCCTCGGGGAACGGGGGGAACCAGCCGCCGAGGGAGCCAAGCGCCGCCCTCCAGGCCAGGCCCAGTGCGCTGGAAACGGGGCTTGATCGTGGCCGGCCGGCGCTTGGCCCCCTGCCACTTTCCTGGGCTCAGGGCCTCGCTGGCCCCTTGCCGAGCCCGCCGGGGTTGGAGTCTCTCCCGGCCTGCGCGTCTCGTTCCACGCCCTCAGGTTTCGTCCCCTCCCTGCCTGCGTCCGCCGGGGGTTCAATCCCCGTGGGTCCCATGTGGGCCGTGCCGGCTCTCGCTGATGTCTGCCCTGCGGGGCGCTGGCGTCCTCCCTCACATGGGGCCCGGTTGGCTCCCGTGGGCCGCAGAGGACAAGCTGAGCGCCCCAAATGTGGGGTCTAACTGCGGAGAGCTCCCCTTTCGATTCTCCATCAGCCACGTGCCACCTGGATTTCCTTCACCCCGGGACCGTGGCGCCCCACTCATCCGCCCCCCTGCATCCCAGAGACCTACCCCAGCCCCATCCCATCTTGAGTCCAAACGGCCAGAATGGGAGAATCTGCCCCGTAAAGATCAGCCCCTTATTCCCAGGGTGTCCCGGTCCCTGTCACTGGCTCATGTTCGACCTTCCTCAGCTGGATGGACGAGCCTGCTGTGAATTTGTTCTCTACAGAGACAGGGGTCTGGTCCCCCCTTCGCGTCTCTCGCCTGCAGGCCGATTCCTTCAGGAATTGTTGGCCCCGGAGGCGGGATCCTAGCCGCGGTCGCACCAGGGCCAGATCCCGAGTGAAATCACTGCTCTGCTCCTACGCAAGAGTCCCCCGTTCGTACCCCCCAGGATCACATTCGCTCTTGGGGGGCTCCCAGTCAGTGGTCGTCTGCCTTGACCCACAAACCTTTCCCGCTTGCTGAGGCAGAGGCCTCCGGCGGCCTCTTTCCTTCCCAGCCAGCCAGGGCGCGGCTTGGCCGGATTCACACGCCCCGTTTGCCCGGCCATGGCACTCGCTCTGTCTCACCCCCACCCTGTCTTCTGCCTTGCGTCCCCCCCACCCCATGGACATTTGCGTCAGCCGCAGACCTGTGTTCCCCACCGAGCCGAGATCCCTGCCTGGGGAGGGGGCCCCAGCCTGGAGTTCATCCAGCCACCCTGTCCCAGAGCAGGGGGGCGGAGGGCGGGGCAGCGGGGAGCCACAGGGGGAAGGGGCTGCCAGAAGGGGGTGCCATCCACACGAGGGGGTGCTTGGGCTGCTGAAAGAGGCAGAGCGTTTTGGGGGTGGACCCGGGGCGGATAGATCTGCCCCCCCTGATTCCTGCTCCTCCCCAGACTCGGAACAGGTGAAGCGAGCCGCGCTGGAGATGAAGGAGGAGGAGCTGATCGGTGAGAGGACCGAGGCCTTTACCACGGCCAGGAACCTGCTGACCGCAGCTGCCGACGCCACCGAGAGAGTCCTGGCCGCCTACAAGGAGGTGAGGGGGGGCCGGACGCCTGGGTTCTTTCCCCGCTCTGGAAGCCCGGACGCCTGGGTTCTAACTCCCTCCCCCGCAGGTGACGGAACTGGCCGGTTACACCGCCCGGGTCTATGAGATGTTCCATGTCTTTGAGGACGTGCAGCTTGGGCGCTTTACCCGGCCCGGCGAGGAAGAGGAGGGCCGGGACCAGGCCACAGCCGTGATGAGGCCCGGGGTGCGCGTGGAGGGACCCCTCAGGATTCGTGGTGAGCCCTGGGGCAGCGTGGCAGCCATTTTTGTGGGTCCTGCTAAAATGGGTCTTCTCTGAAATGTGTGTGTCCCCGCACCCCCTGCTGGATGGGACGAGCCCTGCGGTTAATTCTTTCTCTCTGCCTCCCCCCTTTGCCTCCGTTCGCCCCCCAGGCCGGGTCGTGGACGTGGAAAGTGGAATCATCTGTGAAAACATCCCAATTATCACCCCCACCGGGGACGTGGTGGTGGCTGCCCTGAACCTCAGGGTAAAGTGGAGCCCAGAGCCGGGCTAGCAGGGGCTGCAGTTCGGGAGTGAGGGGCACCGGCAGGGCTGGGGGGGCAGGACCGGTCTAGCGGGGGGCTGCGAGTCGGGAGTGAGGGGCACCAGCAGGGCTGGGGGGACAGGTAGGGCCGGGCTAGCAGGGGGCTGCGGGTCGGGAGTGAGGGGTACCGGCAGGGCTGGGGGTCAGGGCTGGGCTGGCAGGGGGCTGCGGGTCGGGAGTGAGGGGCACCGGCAGGGCTGGGGGTCAGGGCTGGGCTGGCAGGGGGCTGCAGGTCGGGAGTGAGGGGCACCGGCAGAGCTGGGAGGGGCAGGGCTGGGCTAGCAGGGGGCTGCGGGTCGGGAGTGAGGGGCACCGGCAGGGCTCGGCTAGCAGGGGCTGTGGGTCGGGAGTGAGGGGCACAGGCAGGGCTGGGGGGAGCCCAGGGAGCGAGGGGGGCTGGGGGAGGAGCTGGGGAGGGGGCTGGAAGGGGCGGAGCCAGGGGAAGTCGTGGGGGGGGGGCTGGGAACCTGGCGTGGGGCTCACATGGGGGGTGGGTATCAGGTAGCAGGGCCCTGCCCCATCTCTGAGCCCTCCCCACGTCCTAGAGACCCCGGGGGAGGCTGGGAGCCGGGGGGGGGGCAGGGTTTCCCTCTCTCTGCCCCCCTGCAGGGGGGGGTCTCACGTCTCTGGCTCCCCCTGCAGGTGGACGGGGACATGCATCTGCTCATCACTGGCCCGAATGGCTGCGGGAAAAGCTCCCTCTTCCGGATCCTCGGGGGGCTCTGGCCGGCCTACGGGGGGGTCCTCTACAAACCACCCCCCCAGCGCATGTTCTACGTGCCCCAGAGGTGTGGGCTGCCCGGACGCCTGGGTTCTCTGCCGGGCTTGGAGGGGAGGGGGGTCTGGTGGTTAGAGCGGGGCGGGGTCTGGGAGCCAGGACGCCTGGGTTCTCTCCCCGGCTCTGGCAGGCCAGTGGGGACCGGTGGGTCGGCGCAGGGGGCCCAGGAGTTTGTTTACCCCCCATGTTTCCCGTAGGCCCTACATGTCGGTGGGCTCCCTGCGGGAGCAGGTGATCTACCCCGACACGGCCCAGGACATGGCGCAGAAGGGGCTGACGGACGCCCACCTGGAGCAAATCCTCGGCGTCGTCAACCTCAACTACATCGTCCAGCGGGAGGGAGGTGGGTGCGGGGGGCACGGGGCAGAGTGCGGGGGAGGGTCAGCGGGTGATGGGGGCAGAGGGAGGGTGACAGGCCAGGGGGGCCATAGGGGGGACGGGGCAGAGTGGGGGGGTGGGGGGAGGGTCAGCGGGTGATGGGGGCAGAGGGAGGGTGACAGGCCAGGGGGGCCATAGGGGGGACGGGGCAGAGTGGGGGGGTGGGGGGAGGGTCAGCGGGTGATGGGGGCAGAGGGAGGGTGACAGGCCAGGGGGGCCATAGGGGGGACGGGGCAGAGTGGGGGGGTGGGGGGAGGGTCAGCGGGTGATGGGGGCAGAGGGAGGGGGACGGGCCAGGGGGGCCATAGGGGGGACGGGGCAGGTTGGGGGGAGGGTCAGCAGGTGATGGGGGGTCACGGGGGAAGAACTAACACCCCCCCCAAGCGAGTGACCAATGAGGCATCTCCTTTCCCCCATGGGGGCGGGGCCAGGCTGGGAGGCCGTCTGCGATTGGAAGGACGTCCTGTCGGGGGGTGAGAAGCAGCGAATGGGGATGGCCCGCATGTTCTATCACAGGTCAGTGACCCCCGCCAGGACGCCCCTCCCCCCCCAGGGATTCCCCCCTCCGCCCCCCTGCAGCTGAGTCCCTGCCCCCCCCGAGCTGGGCCCTGAGGGTGGGGGTGATGGGGGTGGGGGAGGATTTGGGGGCGGGGTGGTAGCTGCTCCCCTTGTTGCCAGGGGGAGGCGTGGGGGGGGAGTTGGCTCGGGGTCTGCCCCCCCCATCCTGACGCCTGCCCCCCAGGCCGCAGTACGCCCTGCTGGACGAGTGCACCAGCGCCGTGAGCATCGATGTCGAGGGGCGCATCTTCCAAGCCGCAAAGGATGCTGGGATCTCGCTGCTCTCCATCACCCACCGGCCCTCACTATGGTACGGCCCCTTTCCCCCTGCCCCGCTATGGTACGGCCCCTTTCCCCCTGCCCCGCTATGGTACGGCCCCTTTCCCCCTGCCCCGCTATGGTACGGCCCATCCCACCCCCGCTATGATACACCCCATTCTTCCCAATGGGCCACTCCCCGATCCTGACCTCTGACCTCAACCAGCCCAACCCCAGCCCTTGACCTTAACCCCGCCTCCTGACCTATGACCCCGACCCCAGCTCTCATCTGACCATAACCCTGACCCCGCCCCTGGATCTTGACCCCGCCCCTGACCACAATGCAGAAGGGGGCGGGGCCAGTGCCAGGGTGGGGGGAGAGTCCAGCCAGGGGTCCCCCCAGCAGGGAGCCCCCCGCCCCCCCCGGCACGTATCACCCCCCCTCACATGCCGGCACCCCCCTTCACCCAGCCACCAGCCCCCCTGCATAGCACCCCCCCAATTCTCTGCCCTCTTCTCCCCGAGCCCCCCCAGGTCCCCTGCAAGGATTCTCCTCATTCCCCCCCCACCCAGAACCCCGGCCCCCCTCCCAGCAGCTGCCACGTCCGTCCCCGGGAGCCAGCGTGGGCAGGGGGCATGGCCAGGCCCTGGCCAGTCAATGGCCCTTTGTTCCCAGCCCCCGGGTACCCGCAGGGCTGGGGGGGCCGCGGGTCGGGAGCGAGGGGCCCCCGGGGGCCGCGGGTCGGGAACGAGGGGCGCCGGCAGGGCTGGGGGCCGCGGGTCGGGAGCGAGGGGCCCCCGGGGGCCGCGGGTCGGGAACGAGGGGCGCCGGCAGGGCTGGGGGCCGCGGGTCGGGAGCGAGGGGCCCCTGGGGTCCGCGGGTCGGGAACGAGGGGCGCCGGCAGGGCTGGGGGCCACGGTTCGGGAGTGAGGGGCCCCCGGGGGCCGCGGGTCGGGAACGAGGGGCGCCGGCAGGGCTGGGGGCCGCGGGTCGGGAGCGAGGGGCCCCTGGGGGCCGCGGGTCGGGAGCGAGGGGCCCCCGGGGGCCGCGGGTCGGGAGCGAGGGGCCCCCGGGGTCTGCGGGTCGGGAGTGAGGGGCGCCGGCAGGGCTGGGGGCCACGGGTCGGGAGTGAGGGGCCCCCGGGGGCCGCGGGTCGGGAACGAGGGGCGCCGGCAGGGCTGGGGGCCGCGGGTCGGGAGCGAGGGGCCCCGCTGACCCTGCCCCCCCCCAGGAAGTACCACACCCACGTGCTGCAGTTCGACGGGGAGGGCGGCTGGAAGCTGGAGCGTCTGGACGCGGCCGCCCGGCTCTCGCTGACCGAGGAGAAGCAGCGGCTGGAGACGCAGCTGGCCGGGGTCCCCCGAGTCCAGCAGCGCCTGGCCGAGCTCTGCCAGATCCTGGGGGACGACGTCTCCCCCAGCCCGGCCGGGGCCCCCCACAGCTCGGCCTGAAACATGGGGGGGATCCCGCGGGGCACCGCCTGTTGCCCCAATACGGTGTGTGCGGGGGGGGACCGTTAAAAGTCCCCTGGGAGTTGGGGTGACCCTTGCTGCCCCCCATCTCGCAGTCATTGAAGTACAGGGCCCCTCCCCCTGCCCAGCTCCCCAATTGCCCCCCCACCACTAAGCATTTCAGGGGTCTTCTGCAGCACCCCCACTTTTAGTGCACTTAATGACTCTTCCCCGCTCCTTTGGAGGCGGCCTGCACTGTGAAATGGGGGGCTCATGCCATCCCCCAGCTCCTCGGTTCCTCGCGGCGCCCCAAAGAATCCATGGCCACGGCCAAGACCCGCCCCCCGACCAGCTGGCGCCCCAGGCCTCTCTCCGGCTTCCCCTGGACCCCTCAACGGTGTGGGGCGCACAAGGGCAGCGGGGCATGCTCACGGCTCCCCCGTGGCAGGGCCCCCCAGGATTTTCAGGGCAGAGCTTGCTGATCCCAGACCCCCGTGACCCCCCCAGCAAGCCGCACAAGGCTTTATACTAACCCAGCCTGGAGAATGTCGCTGCTGGTGGGTGCAGAGGAACCGGCCTGTTGCTTCGATTCCACTTTGACTTAATCTGGTTGGAGAACCAATTTAAATCCCTGTGTGGACGCTCTGAATTCTCTTTAAGGAGGAGTTAAACTGGTTTAAAGCCCCATGTGGATGCTCTTAATTCAATTTACAAACCAGGTCAGTGGCTGGTGCTTAAACGGATGTAAAGTTAAACCAGTTTAAATCCCCCTCGGGATTTGAAGTGGTTTAAAATTTGCACCCGGGGTTTAAACTGGTTTAAAATATTGCACCTCAGGCCACGTCCACACTTGGGAGCTCGTGGCGGCTGTACCGATGTATCTGCTGCCCCCAGGGCTCCCCTCAGCTCACCCTGCCCCCATCCCCTCTCTACCCCCCCATTGGCCCTGCCCCCACTGTCCTCCTGTCCCCCACGATTCATCTTCACCCCCCTGTAGCCACCCCTCCTTTCCCTCCTAGCCCCCCCGGGTCTGGACCACTTGTCCCCATTTCCCCATGGAGGGGGGCTCTGCCAACCCGGGGGGGATCGTTCCCCAGCCCCCCCATTGCTAGGGGTAGAGTCCGACTATGCAATGTGCCCCCCCAGCCCGGCTGGTGCCTTATGAGCCGACAGAGGCCAGTAAAAGAAACCCAGAGAGACCCCCGTGTCTGGTGTGACTCATTGGGCTGGGGGGGATGTGGGGGGGCTCGGAGGGGGCACTATGGGGTGGGGAGCAGGGCAGGGGGTGCTCTCCCCTGGCAGTCTGGGCCCTGGGGGGTCTGGGGGTATGTGGGGGGGTTGTGGGGGGTGCGCTCCCCTAGCAGTCTGGGCCGTGGGGGGTACGTGGGGGGGCTGATCTCCCCGGCAGTCCGGGCTGGGGGGGGCGGGGCGGTGAACGCTTGGGGTGGGAACCCAGGCGTCCTGGGACGAGGCCGTGAGTTCCGAGGCATGGCCAGCAGGGGGCGCCCGTGGCCTGGCACGTCGGTCCCGCTGGGGCGGGGTGTGGGGCGGGGTGTGGGGCTGGCTGGTCGCGGTGCAGTGTGGGGGAAGCCTGGTGCAGTCCATGAGTTCAGACCTGCTCGGAGCCGGGACCGGCGGCGCCGCAGCCGGGTAGGGGGGAGTGGGGCCCCCCGGGGGGGGAGTGGGGCCCCCCAAGCCATCTCCTTAACACGCCCCCCGGTCCCGCCCCGCCTCAGTTTCCCCCAGTCCCACTGGCTGGGGGATGCTCGCTTCTTAGGATGCGAATCCGCCCCCTTTAATCCGGGGCGGGGGTGACGGGGAGTTTGGGGGGCAGTTGCTTCCCTTACCCCCCATTGGGGTGCCTGAGAATTTCTTAGGGAGACCCTAAATATCTTCCCCTTCAGTATGGAACGTCACCCCCAAACTCTGGCTGCACCCCCGGCTCCTCACCCCCCTGAGACCCCCCCACCCGATCCTCACCCCGCTGAGATCTCCCTCAAACGGATCCCCACCCCTCGGCCCCCCAACCCCCCGGAGCCAGTGAACCCCAATTCCCTGAAGATCCTGCAGCATGTGTCCCCCGGAATGGAGAAACCCCCCCTCACTGCCCCCCTAAATCTACAGCAACCCCTCCGCAGGCAGCCTGGCTCCTTGCCACGCCCCCACCCTGGGGAGCCCCCCCATGAATCTCCCCCCCCCTTGGGTGTCTCTCCCCAGCCAGCGCCCCTCAGCGTCTTTCCCACGCCCCCTCTGCCAGCGCCCGGTTCCGCCCCAAACCCGGTAGCCCCAGGGGCCACCCTGGGAGCCCCCCTGCAGCACCGGCCCCGCCCCTGAGCTCCTGTGACCCCAGTCGGCGCCCCCCAAAGGGGACCGGCCCCTGCCCCCCATTCCCGCCGCCCGGAGCCAGCTCGTCCCGGGTTAATGCCGGATTCCCGTGGCCGGGCGGGGGGGGTCAGTGTCCAGGGCCCCTCATGGGCCTCGGGGTCCCCGGCTGCAAATCCTTTAAAGCTGCCCCGGCGGAGCCAAAAAACAGCGATTAGCCCCCCCGGGTCCCCCCCACGCAGGGGCTGCGGGTCGGGAGTGAGGGGCAGCAGACGGGAAGGGGGGGAATAGGACCCGCAGCCCCCCCCAGCTCTGCCGGTGCCCCTCACTCCCGACCCGCAGCCCCCCGCCCGCCCGGCCCTGCCCCCCCAGCCCTGCCGGTGCCCCTCACTCCCGACCCGCAGCCCCTGCTAGCCCGGCCCTGACCCCCCAGCCCTGCCGGTGCCCCCCACTCCCGACCCGCAGCCCCCTCTTCTGCCTTGTCCGGGTGCCAGCCTGGTTCCCCCATTTCGCATCCCCCCCCCCCGGTTAATTTCTCTCTGCTCCAATCTCAGCTGCTCTGGCTGCCTGAGGATTAAATGAACCCGCCCCGCCCCGCCCCCACCTGCTCTGGCCTCCCCCCCCCCCCCCACTGGGCCACCAGGGCCAGGCTGGCACAACAGGGCACGCGGGAAACTGCCACACGGCTACCAGCTGAACCAGTGCACACAGGTGTGTGCGGGGAGCTGGGGCTGCGGGTCGGGAGTGAGGGGCACTGGCAGGGCTGGGGGGGGCAGGGCTGGGCTGGCAGGGGCTGCGGGTTGGGAGTGAGGGGCACCGGCAGGGCTGGGGGGGGCAGGGCTGGGCTAGCAGGGGCTGCGGGTTGGGAGTGAGGGGCACCGGCAGGGCTGGGGGGGGCAGGGCTGGGCTGGCAGGGGCTGCGGGTTGGGAGTGAGGGGCACCGGCAGGGCTGGGGGGGGCAGGGCTGGGCTGGCAGGGGCTGCGGGTTGGGAGTGAGGGGCACTGGCAGGGCTGGGGGGGGCAGGGCTGGGCTGGCAGGGGCTGCGGGTCGGGAGTGAGGGGCACCGGCAGAGCTGGGGGGCAGGGCTGGGCTAGCAGGGGCTGCGGGTTGGGAGTGAGGGGCACCGGCAGGGCTGGGGGGGGCAGGGCTGGGCTGGCAGGGGTTGCGGGTTGGGAGTGAGGGGCACCGGCAGGGCTGGGGGCGGCAGGGCTGGGCTGGGCTGGCGGGGGGCTGCAGGTCGGGAGTGAGGGGCACTGATGTGATCATGGAGCCCAGGGAGGGGTGCGAGGTCTCCCCTCCCCTCTGCTGGCTCCGGGCCCCTCATGTCCTCCAGCCTGTCACGCTCTGAGTGGGGCTGACGTCTCCCTTTGTGGCCCCCAAGTCTTTCTGGGCCCCCGTCCCATTCCCCAAGCAGCCCTGAAAGCCCCATTATCCCTGGCCCTGCCCCCAGCCTAACAGCCTTGGAGTGAGGGGCACCGACAGAGCTGGGGGGCCCAGGGCTGGGCTAGCAGGGGCTGCGGGTTGGGAGTGAGGGGCACTGGCAGGGCTGGGGGGGGCAGGGCTGGGCTGGCAGGGGCTGCGGGTCGGGAGTGAGGGGCACCGGCAGAGCTGGGGGGCAGGGCTGGGCTAGCAGGGGCTGCGGGTTGGGAGTGAGGGGCACCGGCAGGGCTGGGGGGGGCAGGGCTGGGCTGGCAGGGGTTGCGGGTTGGGAGTGAGGGGCACCGGCAGGGCTGGGGGGGGCAGGGCTGGGCTGGGCTGGCGGGGGGCTGCAGGTCGGGAGTGAGGGGCACTGATGTGATCATGGAGCCCAGGGAGGGGTGCGAGGTCTCCCCTCCCCTCTGCTGGCTCCGGGCCCCTCATGTCCTCCAGCCTGTCACGCTCTGAGTGGGGCTGACGTCTCCCTTTGTGGCCCCCAAGTCTTTCTGGGCCCCCGTCCCATTCCCCAAGCAGCCCTGAAAGCCCCATTATCCCTGGCCCTGCCCCCAGCCTAACAGCCTTGGAGTGAGGGGCACCGACAGAGCTGGGGGGGCAGGGCTGGGCTAGCAGGGGGCTGCGGGTCAGGAGTGAGGGGCACCGACAGAGCTGGGGGGGCAGGGCTGGGCTAGCGGGGGGCTGTGGGTCTGGGTTCTCTCCCTGGCTCTGGGAGGGGTGTGGGGGCTGGTGGTTAGAGCAGGGGGGGCTGGGAGCCAGGGGAGCTGCCTTTTGGCACCCATGGGGTTAACTCTGGGGGGGGACATGCCCCCCCCCAAAGCCCAGGCTGCCAGAGACTCCCTTTGTTCCCGGCTGCTCTGTTATCAGGCCCAGCCTGTGCCCCCCTCCCCCCCAGGGCCAGGACAAAGCCTGGCATTCAGTGGGCACCGCGCCCCCCACCCACTGCGGGGGCGGCCAGGCCAGGGGCCAAGGCCCTGGTGCTGCAGAACCCAGCCAAGGCCCGGCCTGTCCCAGCAGGGGGTGCTGTGGGGCGCAGGGTAGGGGGGCAGGCTCGGGGGGGAGAGCTCCAGCAGGAGGGGGCCGCAGGGAGCCCAGGTGTCGGGCTCTGGGCTCCCCACATCTCTGCGGGCTAGGCAAGGCCCAGCTCAGGCAATGCCCCCCCAGAAGCCCCCCCACACCTCCCCCATAGCCGGCCCCGATCCGGCCCTGCAGGGATGGGGGCTGCCTCCCCCTCTGAGCCCAGTGACCCAGTTGGCTCGGCAGCCCCGGGCCAGCAGGGGATCGATGGGCATCGGACGGGGGTCGGGGCGGGAGCTCCTGGGGGGCAGGGCTGGGCTGGCAGGGGCTGCAGGTCAGGAGTGAGGGGCACCCTGTCCTGCCGGGGGGGTTGGGGGGAGTCAAAGACCCCCTTAGTCACCCAGCAGTTTATTAATAACCCTGGCAAATAAACCAGGGCTCCCCCCGACCCACCTGCCTGGGGGGCAACCTGCTCCCCCTGCGTGTCGGGGGTCGGGGGCCGCGTGCCAGGCCCTGACGGCCGACTCTCCGTGGGGATAGGCGCTGGGTGCCGGGCACGGGCTGGTGCGGGGAGAACAGAGGGGTTCATTGACAGAGCCTCGAATCCCCCCCAACCCCCCCACTCGCCTCCCCCCAGGAGAATGAGAGGGGACGCGGATCGCCCAGAGCCCAGGGGTGAGCACTGAGACCCCCTCGCAGCCGATTGGTGAGTGGGGCTGGGAGCCCGGACGCCTGGGTTCTCTCCCTGGCTCTGGGAGGGGAGTGGGGGCTGGTGGTTAGTGCAGGGGGGCTGGGAGCCAGGACGCCTGGGTTCTCTCCCTGGCTCTGGGAGGGGAGTGGGGGCTGGTGGTTAGAGCAGGGGGGCTGGGAGCCCGGACGCCTGGGTTCTCTCCCTGGCTCTGGGAGGGGAGTGGGGGCTGGTGGTTAGAGCAGGGGGGCTAGGAGCCCGGACGCCTGGGTTCTCTCCCCGGCTCTGCAAGGGGAGTGGGGGCTGGTGGTTAGTGCAGGGGGGCTGGGAGCCAGGACGCCTGGGTTCTCTCCCCGGCTCTGGGAGGGGAGTGGGGGCTGGTGGTTAGTGCAGGGGGGCTGGGAGCCAGGACGCCTGGGTTCTCTCCCTGGCTCTGCGAGGGGAGTGGGGGCTGGTGGTTAGTGCAGGGGGCTGGGAGCCAGGACGCCTGGGTTCTCTCCCTGGCTCTGGGAGGGGAGTGGGATCTGATGATCAGAGCAGGGGGGGCTGGGAGCCAGGACTCCTGGGTTCTCTCTCTGGCTCTGGGAGGGGTGTGGGATCTGATGATCAGAGCGGGGGGGGGGGGGCGCGCTGGGAACCAGGACTCCTGGGTTCTCTCTCTGTGGGGAAGGGCTTTTCCCTCAGGTTCCTTTGTCTTCTCTGCCTGCCCCACCCCTGCCTATTGTCTGGTTCTCCCTTCCCCCACCTCCCGGGGGCGGGGGCGGGGGGGGAGGAGACATGTTGGGGCCTGCGGGAGAGACCTGATTCCCAGCCCGCCCCCGCCCCACCTGGCTGGCAGTCACCGCAACCCCCTCTGCCCCCCAGCTCAGCAGGTCAGGGCGGAGCCCGGACTCCTGGGTTCTCTCCCCAGCTCTGGGAGGGGAGTGGGGGCTGGTGGTTAGAGCAGCGGGGGCTGGGAGCCCGGACTCCTGGGTTCTCTCCTGGGTTCCTCAACCCACCAGCTGTGCCTCCGGGTTTCCAGACGGCCCCATCTGGCGCGTCTGTGCGGGGGTGGGGAGGGGGGGCCTCAGTGGCTGGATTTCACTCCCTGGCGCCCCCCAGGGACAGAGGGAGGTGGAGCAGCCTGTCCGAGCTGCATTGAGCCTGGGGGTGGGAGGGGACTTCCCCACCCTGGGCAGGGGCAAGGGGGGGCACAAGGGGCATCTTTGCCCCCCAGGTCCCATTGCTAGTGTGCAAATCCCTCCTCTCCTCGCACGCTTGGGCCCCTGCCTGTTGGACGTGCCCCAGGTTCCCTCCCAGTGCCCCCCATTCTGCCCCACAGCCCATGCTCTGGGTTCCCCCCTCCATGCCAGCTGCCCGACCTTGAGCCCTCCCCCGTCTCTGCCCCCAAGTCTGAGCCGAGAACTCAGTGAGCTGGGCGGGAGGGGTGGGGTGGGATTAACTGGGGGGGGGGGCGGCAGAGAATTAATCTCCATCCTAAATCCTCCTGCAGCTGGGGGGGGGAGGGGCTGGGAGCCAGGACTCCTGGGTTCTCTCACCAGCTCTGGGAGGGGAGTGGGGACTGGTGGTTACAGCAGGGAGGGGGCTGGGGGCCAGGACTCCTGGGTTCTCTCCTTGGAGGCTGTCCGTGCTCCATCTCCCAAGTCCCCCTAACCCTGTCCCCCTTTTCTCTCTCTCTCTCTCAGGCTTCAGACATGCCCCCCCTCCTTGCCCCCTTCCTCCTCCTCCTCCTCGCCCCTCCCTGCCCCTCCCGCCCGTACCCCTCCTTCTCTGCCCCCAACGCCACCTTCAATCACCTGGCGCGGGCCAGCGGCTCGGGTGCCCTGTACGTGGGGGCCGTGAACGCCCTGTACCAGCTGACGCCGGAGCTGGGCCTGGCGGGGCGGGCGCGGACCGGGCCGGAGCTGGACAGCCCCGAGTGCCTCCCCTTCCGGGACCCCCGGGACTGCCCCCAAGCCCGCCCCACGGACAACGCCAACAAGCTGCTGCTGCCCAACGAGGGGGCCGGGGAGCTGGTGGTCTGCGGGCAGCTGGCCCAGGGGCTGTGCGAGAAGCGGGCGCTGGGCGACGTGGGCCGGCTGCTGTACCGGCCCGAGGAGCCGGGCGACAGCCAGTTCGTGGCGGCCAACGAGCCCCGGGTCTCCACGGTGGGCGTGCTGGGGCGGCAGGCCGGGCGGGACCTGCTCTTCGTGGGGCGCGGGCTGACGGGGCCGCTCTCGGGCGGGATCCCGCCCGTCACCGTCCGGCCCCTGGCGGGGCCTGGCCCCTTCTCCAGCGAGGGGATGGGCAAGCTGGTGGTGGGCGACTTCGCCGACTACAACAGCAGCTTCGCGGGCGCCTACGCGGCCGGCGGCCACGTCTACCTGCTCTTCTCCCGCCGGGGCGCCAAGGCCCAGCTGGATTATCGCCCCTTCCTGGCCCGGCTCTGTGCCCGCGACCCGCAGCTTTACTCCTACGCCGAGGTGCCCCTGGAGTGCCGGGGCCCCCGTGGGCACCGCTACAACCTGGCCCGGGCCGGGCAGCTGGCCCGGCTCCCGCCCCCCCGGGGGGACGTGCTCTTCGTGCTGGCGGCCGTGGGGCGGGGGGCCACGGCCGCCCCCAGCCCGCAGACGGCCCTGTGCGCCTTCCCGCTGGCCCAGCTGGACGCCGCCGTGGAGAGGACGCGCCGGGCGTGTTACACGGCGGGGGGCCGGGGGCCGGGGGGCCGGGAGGAGGCCGCCATCGCCTACGGGGTGACGTCCCGCTGCGCCCAGCTGCCCAAGGTCCGTGGGGGGCGGCGCCCGCGTCCCGGCACCAGGCCAGGGGTCCCCGGGTCACCGGCCCCCTTCCCCCGTGGGGTCCCCGGGTCACCAGCCCCCCCGCCCCGAGGGGGTCCCCGGGCAACCGGCCCCCTGCCCTGCCCCGAGGGGGTCCCTGGATCATGGGCCCCCTGTCCCGCCCCCAGGGGGTCCCCGGGCAACCGGCCCTGCCCTGCCCCGAGGGGGTCCACGGATCACAGGACCCCTGCCCCAAGGGGGTCCCCGGGCAACTGGTCCCCCCCGCCCCAAGGGGGTTCCTGGATCACGGCCCCCCCCCGCCTCAAGGGGTCCCCGGGCAACCGGCCCCCCCCTGCCCCACCCCGAGGGGGTCCGGGCAACTGCCCTCCCCGCTCCTGAGGGGTCCCTGGATCACGGGCCCCCTGCCCCGCCCTGCCCCCAAGGGGTCCCTGGGCAACCGGCCCCCTGCTCCCAAGGGGTCCCCGGCCCCCCGCCCCACCCCAGAGGGGTCCCCGGCCCCACACCGGGCCCGTTGCTCACCCCTGCGTCTCGCCCCAGGAGTCCCCGGACGTGTACCCCTGCGGAGACGAGCACACCCCCAGCCCCATCGCCGGCCGCGTGGCCGTGGAAGCCGGCGCCCTGGTGACTGGGCTGCCGATGCTCACGGCCGTGGTGGCGACGGTGGAGGCCGGACACACCATCGCCTTCCTCGGAGACGGGCTGGGGCAGCTGCACAAGGTGTGTGGTGCGGGGCGGGGATGCTCCACCCCAGAGCTGGCTGCAGCTGGGCAGGGCCGGGTGCGCGGGCTGAGGCCACTGGAGAGGTGGCTCCACCCCAGAGCTGGCCGCCCCCCGTCGTGCCTAACACCCTCCCCTCCCCCCATGCAGGTGTATCTCAACTCCTCCGTGGGGCAGGTATACAGCACCGTGCACCTCGGCCAGCGCTCCCCCGTCAGCCCCGACCTCCTCCTGGACGGCAACGGGACCCACCTCTACGCCATGACCGAGTCCCAGGTGCGCCCTGAGCCCTCCCTGCTCCAGGGCAGAGGCCGCCCCGCCCCAGAGGGGGCCGCGTCTCGGCGGGGCTGGGGGCGTGGGGCGGGGCCGGGGTCGCGGGAGGGGCCACGTCTCGGTGGGGCGGGGGTGTGCGGGGAGGCGGGGCTGCGTCTCTGGGGGGCCGGGGGTGTGGGGGGAGGCCGCGTCTCGGTGTGGCTTGGTTGGAGGCTGCCCTGGAGGGGGCCGCCTCTCTGGGGGGCCAGGGGTGTGGGGGGAGGCCACCCTGGAGGGGGCCGCATCTCTGGGGGGCCGGGGGTGTGGGGGGAGGCCACGTCTTGGTGGGGCGGGGGTGTGTGGGGAGGCCGCCCTGGAGGGGCTGTGTCTCTGGGGGGCCGAGGGTGTGTGGGGAGGCCACCCTGGAGGGGCTGCGTCTCTGGGGGGCCGGGGGCGTGGGGGGAGGCCGCGTCTTGGTGTGGCTTGGTTGGAGGCTGCCCTGGAGGGGGCCGCCTCTCTGGGGGGCCAGGGGTGTGGGGGGAGGCCACCCTGGAGGGGGCCGCATCTCTGGGGGGCCGGGGGTGTGGGGGGAGGCCACGTCTCGGTGGGGCGGGGGTGTGGGGGGAGGCCACCCTGGAGGGGCTGCGTCTCTGGGGGGCCGGGGGCGTGGGGTGGGGCCGGGGGCATGTGGGGAGGCCGCGTCTCGGTGGGGCGTGGGGGGAGGCTGCCCTGGAGGGGGCCGTGTCTCTGGGGGGGCGTGGGGTGGGGCCGGGGGCATGTGGGGAGGCCGCGTCTCGGTGGGGCGTGGGGGGAGGCTGCCCTGGAGGGGGCCGTGTCTCTGGGGGGCCGGGGGCGCGGGGGAGGCCGCGTCTTGGCAGGCCGTGGGGCAGGGGCGCGGGGGAGGCCGCCCCAGAGGGGCTGTGTCTCTGGGGGGCCGAGGGTGTGGGGGGAGGCCACCCTGGAAGGGGCCGCATCTCTGGGGGGCCGGGGGCACGGGGGAGGCCGCCCCGGAGGGGGCCGCGTCTCTGGGGGGCCAGGTCTCCCTCCCCCCCTCACGCTCCGTCCCCCCAGGTCACCCGGGTCCCGCTCTCCGAGTGCCCCGGCTTCCAGGACTGCGCTGCCTGCCTGCACGCCCGCGACCCCTTCTGCGGCTGGTGCGTCCTGCGGGGCCGGTGAGTCCCGTGGCCGCGGGCCCTGCCCCAACCCGGGGGCGGGGGGGGGTTCAGACGCCCGGGGGAACGCGCTGCCCTGGTTTATGTAGGACCTACACCAAAGCCGGTGGGCGGGGTGGGGAGGCGGGGCTATGAGGGGAGTGGTGACAGACGTACCCGCCCGGCCAATTGGCTGCCCCCCCCCGGCTGTCCCATCCCCTCACCTGATTGGCTGCTCGGCAGGTGCACCCGCAAGCTGGAGTGCGAGCGGGTCAAGGCCGCCGACCAATGGCTGTGGAGCTACGGGGCCAGCAGCCAATGCCTGCGCGTCGAGAGGGTGACGCCGGCCAATCAGAGCCGCGAGGAGCAGACGGAGGTGAGCGGTGGGGGGAGGAGCCTGCAGGGTGGGTGGGACAAAGGGGCTGGGATGGGCGGGGCCAGGGAGGGCAGGGAGGGGCGGGGCCGGGCGCTTTGGGGGCGGGGCAGGAGGAGGGGCGTTTCAGGACACTCAGCCCATTGGATCCATGACACCCCCCAGGTCTCGCTGTGGGTGCCCCGGCTGCCCCCCCTGGCTGAGGGCGAGAGCTACCACTGCGCCTTCGGGGAGCAGATCAGCCCCGCCCTGCTGCAGGACGCCTGGGTCCGCTGCCGCTCGCCCCCCAGCCCCCAGGTGCCGCCCAGCCAGGAGGGCAAAGGTCAGCATGGAGGGGGGCTGTGGACGGGGGGCGGCCCTTTGGGAACACTGGGGGGGGAGAGAGAGGAGGGGTCTGGACCTGGCCCCCATCACCCAGCATGCCCTGGGATTGGGAGAGGAGCAAAGGATTCTGGGTGGGGGAGAGAGGCCAGTGGGGGGAGGGGAGCTGGCCTTGGCAGGGGGTCTGGGCGGGAGCGGGGCCGAAGGGGCAGGGGATGGGCAGTAAGCCGGATGCCCCGCCCCCAGATCACGTGACCCTGGCGCTGTCCCTGATGTTCGAGGACGTGGTGGTGGCGGCAACGGACTTCGTCTTCTACGACTGCAGCGCGGTGACGCGCCTGGAGCGCTCCTGCCCGTGAGCCGGCCGGGCTGTGGGTCGGGAGCGAGGGGCACCAATGGGGGGGCAGGGCCGGGCTGGCAGGGGCTGTGGGTCGGGAGTGAGGGGCACCGGCAGGGCTGGGGGGGGCAGGGCCGGGCTCACAGGGGGCTGCGGGTCGGGAGTGAGGGGCACCGATGGGGGGGCAGGGCCGGGCTGGCAGGGGCTGCGGGTCGGGAGTGAGGGGCACTGATGGGGGGGGCAGGGCCGGGCTCACAGGGGGCTGCGCTGACCCCATTTCGTCCCCCTGCCCCCCAGGTGCGGCGGGTGCGTGGGCAGCCCCTGGCCCTGTCACTGGTGCCCGGGGAGTCACCGCTGTGTCCCGGGTGCGTCCTGCCCCCACGGCGAAGGGACCATCTACAACCAGAACGTGAGGGACTCGCCTCTGGGGTGGGGGCGGCGGGGAAGGGGACCCAGGCGTCCGGGATGGCATCTCTGGGGTGGGGGAGGGAACCCAGGCGTCCGGGATGGTATCTGTCGGGTGGGGGAGGGATGGCAGGGAAGCGGATCCAGGCGTCCGGGTTGGCATCTCGGTGAGGGGGGCGGGGAGAGTGGGGAGGGGGACCCAGGAGTCTGGGATGGCATGTCTGGGGCGGGGGGAAGAGGACCCAGGCATCAGGGATGGCATCTCGGTGTGGGGGGGGGCGGGGAGAGTGGGGAGGGGGACCCAGGAGTCTGGGATGGCATGTCTGGGGCGGGGGGAAGAGGACCCAGGCATCCGGGATGGCATCTCAGGAGAGGGTGGGGAATGGGGAAGGGGACCCAGGCGTCCGGGACAGCCTCCCCAGTGCTTCCCTCCAGTTGTTCCCCCAGTGTAACCCACTCTGTCCTCAGGTCCAAGAAGGGGGCCCCTGGGGCCCCGAGGCCTGCCCCAGCCTGGGGGGCGTCGAGGGGTCCCCCCTGGTGCCCGTGGGGGTGACCGTGCCCCTGAGCCTGGCAGCCCACAACCTGCAGCTTCTGGGGGTGAGTTGGGGGGCAGGGAGGAAGGGGGAGGGGAGTGGGAGGCGGAGTCTGGGGAGCAGGTTGGTCTCGCTCTCCCCCCCCAGCAGGCGCCGTTGCCAGGGTTACACTGGGCTGGTGGGGGGGTCAGGCCTGGTCTCACTCTCCACCCCCCCCCGCAGGACCCGTTGCCAGCGTTACACTGCGTGGTGGAGGTGGGGGGGGCGCCCGTGTCGGTGGAGGCGTCGCTGGATGAGGAGGGGGGGGCCCAGCGGGTCCGGTGCCGCCCCCACGTCTACAGCTACTCCCTGCCCCCCCCCGAGCTCCCAGCCCCCCTCTACGTCACCGTGGGGGGCACAGGGCGCCTGGACAACCGGGGGGACCTGCACGGTGAGTGACCAGGCGCTGCGAGCTTCCCCGTGGCAGTGCCCTGGGGGACGCGGGGCGCTGCGAGCTTCCCCGTGGCAGTGCCCTGGGGGGGATGTTGTGAGCTTCCCCACGGTAGTGCCCGAGGGGGTGGGGAAGGGGCGGTGCCCTGGGGGCGGGGCAGGAGTCAGGGGGCGGGGCTGGGACACGCTGATCTCCCTTTCTGCCCCCCAGTGACCCTCTACAACTGCTCTGTGGGTCGGGCCGACTGCAGCCACTGCCTGGCAGCCCCCCCGGAGCTGGGCTGTGTCTGGTGCCCGGCCGGGGGGGGTCCCGGCTGCCGCTACCGGGACCTCTGCCCCCCCGGCACCGCCGAGCCCCTCTGCCCCACCCCCATCATCCAGGCGGTGAGACTGGGACGGGGGGGGGGAGATACTGGCTTGGAGGGACCGTG
Source organism: Lepidochelys olivacea (assembly GCF_965140295.1). NCBI lineage: Eukaryota > Metazoa > Chordata > Testudines > Cheloniidae > Lepidochelys > Lepidochelys olivacea. Next base: position 14,964,785 of record NC_140433.1, read on the forward strand.
GGTCTGATGGGGGCCCCGGGGCTGACCCTGGGCTGGGGGCACAGGGGGGAGGAGGCTGGGCTGGGAGGTGTGGGTGGGGGGACACCAGGCTGGGGGGTGCAGGTGGGGGGGAAGCTGGGCTGGGGGGTGCTGGTGGGGGGTAAAGTTTGGGCGGGAGGAAGGTGGGCGGGGGGTGCTGGTGGGGGGCAAAAGTTGGGCTGGGGGGTGCTGGGCCAGGGGTAACTTTGCCTCCCCCCAGATCCAGCCCCACAGCAGCCCCCTGGAGGGGGGCGTGTCCCTCACCATCACGGGCTCCAACCTGGGCCGGCGCCTGGCGGACGTGGGCTCGGTGCGGGTGGCTGGCCGGCCCTGCGCCCCCGACCCCCCCCTCTACCGCGTCTCCACACGGTAAGGGGGTGCCCCCTGCTGCGAGCTTCCCCCAGCAGTGCCTCTGCCCCCCGCTGCGAGCTTCCCCCAGCAGTGTCCCCGCTCCACTGCTTGCCCCCCGCTGCGAGCTTCCCCCAGCAGTGCCCTCGTCCCACTGCCCGCCCCCCCACTGTGAGCTTCCCCAGCGGTGCCCTCACCCCACTGCCCGCCCCCCACTGCGAGCTTCCCCCCAGCCATGCCTTCCCCAGTGCTGCGAGCTTCCCCACAGCAGTGCCCCTTCTCCCCTCACAGGATCGTGTGCCGCGTCTCTCCAGGGCAGAGGGGCGTCTCCGGCCCCGTTGAGGTCACCGTGGGGGACCGGCCCCCCGGTGTCTCCGCCGACCACTTCACCTACCAGGTCAGCGCGGGCTGGGACTGGGGGGTGCCGGGGGCTGCTGGACTCATGACGTGGGGGGTGGACAGACCGTGGAGGGGGGCAGGAGCCCTCTCTCTGCTGCTGCTGCTGCGAGCTTCCCCCCAGCAGTGCCCTTTCTCCTCCCCACACCAGGACCCCAGCCTGCAGGAGCTGCACCCCCGGATGGGCCCCATGGCAGGGGGCACCCGGCTGACCATCCTAGGGGAGGAGCTGCTGACAGGCGACCAGATCGCAGCCTTTGTGGGAGACCTGCCCTGTAGCATGTGAGTCCCCCCGCCCCCCGGCTCCCCCCCAAAGCTCTGCCCCCCATGGCTAACCCCTCTCCCCCCCACTCAGAGTGGCCCCCGTGGAGCCCACGGCCATCGTCTGCGTGACCAGCCCCAGCCCGGAGCCGCGGGCGGCGTCTGTGCGGGTGCTGTATGGACAGACAGAGCGCCGCCTGCAGGGGGGTACCTTCGCCTACACCCCGAACCCCAACATCACCAGGGCGGAGCCGGCCACCAGCTTCCGGGGGTAAGAGACGCGGGGGGCTGCGAGCTTCCCCCAGCAGTGCCCCCCCAGCCGGGGTCTTCCGCAGGGCTGCGAGCTTCCCCCAGCAGTGCTCCCCCAGCCGGGGTCTTCCCCAGCGCTGCGAGCTTCCCCCAGCAGTGCCCCCCCAGCCGGGGTCTTCCCCAGCGCTGCGAGCTTCCCCCAGCAGTGCCCCCAGCTGGGGTCTTCCCCAGTGCTGCGAGCTTCCCCCATCAGTGCCCCTAGGCGGGATCTTCCCCAGTGCTGCGAGCTTCCCCCATCAGTGCCCCTAGGCGGGGTCACCCCTAGTGCTGTGAGCTTCCCCACAGCAGTGCCCCCAGCCCAGGTCTCTCTGAGATGCCAGGTGGGGGCGGGCTGCGAGCGTCCCCGAGCAGTTCCCCCAGCCGGGGTCTTCTCCAGCGCTGCGAGCTTCCCCCAGCAGTGCCCTTGGCTGAAAAGTAGATTCCAGCCCTTCTCCCCTTCCCGCTCCCCCTCACTCACCCGGACTCCTGGGTTCACAGGGGCGGTCGGATCATCCGTGTGGAGGGCACCCACCTGGACGTGGTGCAGCAGCCGCTCATCAAGGCCCTGCTGGTGCCGGGGGGGCCGGATGGCAGCAGGGGGAGCAGGAGGAAGAAGAGGGGGTGCTGGGGGCCCCCCCGAGCCCTGCCGACCCCCCCGCGCCCCTGCTCCATGGTGGGGGACCTGCTGGAGGTGAGCCGGGGGGCAGGCGTGGGGGCTGGGCTGTAGGGGGATCAGGGGGTGTCTCTGACAGGCCTGGGAGGGGGCTGCTGGCCGCCCCCCCATGGCTCTTACTCCCCTGTGCCCCCCCAGTGCTGGGAGCCCTGCTGCCCCAACTCCTCGGCGCTGATGCTCTGCCCCACGCCGGCCGTGCCCCCCGGCGCACCTCTGCGGGACCTGCTCTTCGTGCTGGACGGGCTGCGGCTCAGCTTCACGGTGGCCAGCGGGGGGCGCCCCTTCGCCTACGCCCCCGACCCCCAGCTGCGCTGGCTGGGCCGTGGGGCCCCCGGCGCCCCCTACAGCCTCAAGCCGGGCAACGTGCTGCACGTGGAGGTGAGGGGGAGGGGGGCTGCGGGGTGGGAGTGGGGATGTGTACAGGGAGGAGGGGTGGGGCTGGCGGAGGGGAGTTAGCGGGGGGTTGGGGGAAGGGATGAGGCTGGGGGGGAGGAGGGGGGATGCTATGGGGAGGGGGGGATGCAGGGAAGGAGGGGTGGGGCCGGGGGAGGGGGAGGGGGAGGGGAGTTAGCGGGGGGTGGGGGGCCGGGGGAGGGGAGTTAGCGGGGGGGACACGCAGGGAAGGGGGGTGGGGCCGGGGGAGGGGGAGGGGAGTTAGCGGGGGGTGGGGGGCAGGGGAGGGGGGCCCCCCAGCTCGGTGTCCGTCTGTCCCGGCAGGGGGACGGGCTGACCCTGGGGATCTCCAAGGAGGAGGTGATGGTGCGGCTGGGGGAGGGGCTCTGCGCGGTGAAGACCCTGACCCGCACCCACCTGTACTGCGAGCCCCCCCTGCGCCCCCCCCGGCCCCTCAACGCCTCCGCCGGCCTGCCCGAGTTCATCGTGAGTGCGGGGCACATCTGGGGGGCTGGGCCCCTTTCCCGGGTGGGGGCAGGGGCTGCAAGGGAAGTGGGGGGAGGGGGAGATTGGGGGGGCCTGGGCCCCTTTCCCGGGTGGGGGCAGGGGCTGCAAGGGAAGTGGGGGGAGGGGGAGATTGGGGGGGGGCCTGGGCCCCTTTCCCGGGTGGGGGCAGGGGCTGCAAGGGAAGTGGGGGGAGGGGGAGATTGGGGGCCCCTGGGCCCCTTTCCCGGGTGGGGGCAGGGGCTGCAAGGGAAGTGGGGGGAGGGGGAGATTGGGGGGGGGCCTGGGCCCCTTTCCCGGGTGGGGGCAGGGGCTGCAAGGGAAGTGGGGGGAGGGGGAGATTGGGGGGGCCTGGGCCCCTTTCCCGGGTGGGGGCAGGGGCTGCAAGGGAAGTGGGGGGAGGGGGAGATTGGGGGGGCCTGGGCCCCTTTCCCGGGTGGGGGCAGGGGCTGCAAGGGAAGTGGGGGCAGGGGGGGCGGGGGGCTCTGCTCCCTGACGCCCCCCTGTGTGGCCCCCCAGGTGCAGATGGGGAACCTGCGTCTGGAGCTGGGCCGGGTTCGCTATGACACGGAGCCGAGCCCCCGCGTCCCCCCCGAGGCGCAGGTCGGCCTGGGGGTGGGGGCAGCGCTGCTGGCCTTCCTCGTGCTGCTCCTCATCCTCATGTACAGGTGGGGGGCCGCTGCCGGGGGGCAGGAAAATCAGCCTTTGGGGGGTTCTTTCCACCCTGCCCCCTCCCCATCCCCCTCTGCCAACCTCCGCCCTGCACCACAGAGCCCCCGCCAGCCCCTCCCAGACCAGGGGTTCTCAAAGTGGGGGTCGGGACCCCTCAGGGGTCGCGAGGCTCTTACTTGGGGGGGTCGCGAGCTGCCAGCCTGCACCCCAAGCCCCCCTTCGCCCCCAGCCTCCTCGCTCGGATCTCCCTCCGCCCGCCCCCCACCCGGCCAGCCCCTCCCTCCTCGCTCGGATATCCCTCCGCCTGCCCCCCACCTGGCCAGCTCCGCCCTCCTCGCTCGGATATCCCTCCGCCCGCCCCCCACCCGGCCAGCCCCACCCCGTCCTCCTCGCTCGGATATCCCTCCGCCTGCCCCCCACCCGGCCAGCCCCTCCCTCCTCGCTCGGATCTCCCTCCGCCCGCCCCCCACCCGGCCAGCTCCGCCCTCCTCGCTCGGATATCCCTCCGCCCGCCCCCCACCCGGCCAGCCCCACCCCGTCCTCCTCGCTCGGATATCCCTCCGCCTGCCCCCCACCCGGCCAGCCCCTCCCTCCTCGCTCGGATCTCCCTCCGCCCGCCCCCCACCCGGCCAGCCCCGCCCTCCTCGCTCGGATATCCCTCCGCCTGCCCCCCACCCGGCCAGCCCCGCTCTCCTCGCTCGGGTATCCCTCCGCTGGTGCAAGGGGTAACAACCTCCTGCTGCTGCTGCCGGCTAACGGAGCGCCCCCGCAGGCGGAAGAGCAAGCAGGCCCTGCGGGATTACAAGAAGGTTCTGGTGCAGCTGGAGAACCTGGAGGTCAGCGTGGGGGACCAGTGCCGCAAGGAGTTCACCGGTACGGGGGGGCGGTGGGATCTCCCTGAGGATTGGGGCTGGGGGGCGGGGGAGGGGTATCTGCGGAGGGGTATCTTGGGGGGGAACAAACAGGGGGCAGAGCGAGAGGTGGGGGAATAGTCCCTGGGCAGGGGGGCAGGAATATTTAGGAGCGGAAATAGTCCCTGAGGGAAGTTGGGGGTGGGGAGGTGGGAGTGGAGGGATACAGGAAAAGAGTCCCTGAGGGTGGCTTGGCAGGAACGGAGGGATATCGGGGAGGGGAAATATTCCCTGAGGGAAGTTGGTGGGGGTCAGTGGGGGAGCCAAGAGATGTCGGGGGGGAGGAACAGTCCCTGAGGGGAGTTGGCAGGAGTGGTGGGATATCTGGGAGGGGGATATGGGGTGGAAGGATATCTGGCAGGGGAGGTAGTCCCCAGGGGCCGTGGGGTAACCCCCTGTCCCGGGGTCCCCGGGCAATGCTCTGACCTGCTCCCCACGAAGCCAGGCAGGACTCTGGGGGAGTCTCCTCTCGGGGAGCAGCCTGTCTGCAGGACACACAGCTCCCCCGGCTTCCCCCTTCCTGGGTCTGACCCTGGAGCCTCCAGCCTCCCCTGCCCCTCCGGGCGCTTCCCCCAGCGAGTCTGCCCAGGCGGGGACCTGGGGGGCCAGAGGGTCCTGCCCCCCAACTCCGCAGCCAGACGGGACTCTCAGCCAGCCGGGGAAACAGAAGGTTTATTAGACGACAGGAACAGGGTCTAACACAGAGCTTGTAGGTGCAGAGAACAGGACCCCTCAGCTGGGTCCATTCTGGGGGGCAATGAGCCAGACAACCCCGTCTGCCCTTCACTCCTTGTCCCCAGCCAGCCCCAAACTGAAACCCCCTCCAGCTCCCCCCTGCTCTGGGCTTTGTCCCTTTCCCGGGCCAGGAGGGCACCGGATCCCTTTGTTCTCCAACCCTTTAGCTCTCACCTGGCAGGGGGAAGGGCCCAGGCCACCAGTGGCCAGGAAACAGGGTGTCGGCCATTCTCTGTGTCCAGACCCCTGCACACACCTGCCCTTTAGGGCTCTGCAACCATCATACCCCCTTACCCCACCCCCTAGAGACTTAAGAACTGCCCAGGGGAAACTGAGGCACCCCCACACTATTCAGAGGAAACATTAAGAACAGTCCCACTTCATCACACCCCTCTCCTTGCCCCCCCCAGACCTGATGACGGAGATGACGGACCTGAGCGGGGAGCTGGAGGGCTCGGGGATCCCCTTCCTGGACTACGGCACCTACACCCAGCGCATCTTCTTCCCCGGCCAGGGGGGGCACCGGCGTGGCGGGGGGCCGAGCTGCCCGAGGGGCGCAGGGCCACCGTGGAGCAGGGCCTGGCCCAGCTGTCCAGCCTGCTCAACAGCAAGGCCTTCCTGCTGACGGTGAGAGAGGGGCTGGGGGGCAGGGGTTTTGGGGGCTCTCCAGTATGTGCAACAGCAGGGTCTCCCCACAGTGGTGAGAGTGGAGGCCAGGGGGTTATGAGGGTACATGGGGTGGGGATTATTGGGTTACAGGGCTGTTGATTATTGGATTACAGGGTGTATGGGGTACATGGGGCAGGGGGCTATGGGGTACAGGGGCTATGTGGGGACAGGGGCAGGGGGCTATGGGGACAGGGATTATGGGGATACAGGGAGTATGGGGGCTGGGGGTTATTGGGGGACAGGTTATGGGGGCTGGGGGTTATTGGGGGACAGGGATTATGGGGGTACAGGGAGTAGGGGGACAGGGTTATTGGGGGACAGGGATTGTGGGGGCTATATGGTTGCAGGGGCTATGGGGGATGGATTATGGGGGTACAGGGAGTAGGGGGGCTGGGGGTTATTGGGGGACAGGTTATGGGGGCTGGGGGTTATTGGGGGACAGGGATTATGGGGGTACAGGGAGTAGGGGGACAGGGTTATTGGGGACAGGGATTGTGGGGGCTATATGGTTGCAGGGGCTATGGGGGACAGGGATTATGGGGGTACAGGGAGTAGGGGGGCAGGGGTTATGGGGGGCCAGCCGGTGAGGGGATGGCAGAATGCTGCCCGGGGGGCGCGATGGGGCGCGGGGGGCCCGGCACGAGGGGGCGGCAGCTGACCCCTCTCCCGGCCCCGCAGCTGATCCACACGCTGGAGGGGCAGGCGTCGTTCTCGCGGCAGGACCGGTGCCGGGGGGCCTCGCTGCTGGCCCTGGCGCTGCACGGCCGGCTGGAGTATCTCACCGACGCCATGCAGAGCCTGCTGGGCGAGCTCGTGCAGCGCCACGTGGCCCGCAACCCCAAGCTCATGCTGCGCAGGTCAGCCCCGCGCCCGGGCCCCGCGGACAGAGCCCCCCGCTCGCCGGGCCCCGCGGACAGAGCCCCCCGCTCGCCGGGCCCCACGGACAGAGCCCCCCGCTCGCCGGACCCCGCGGACAGAGCCCCCCGCTCGCCGGGCCCCGCGGACAGAGCCCCCCGCTCGCCGGGCCCCGCGGACAGAGCCCCCCGCTCGCCGGACCCCGCGGACAGAGCCCCCCGCTCGCCGGACCCCACAGACAGAGCCCCCCGCTCGCCAGACCCCACGGGCAGAGCCCCCCGCTCGCCGGACCCCACAGACAGAGCCCCCCGCGGGCAGAGCCCCCCGCTCGCCGGACCCCACGGGCAGGGCCCCCCGCTCGCCGGACCCCACAGACAGAGCCCCCCGCGGGCAGAGCCCCCCGCTCGCCGGGCCCCGCGGGCAGAGCCCCCCGCTCACCGGGCCCCACGGACAGAGCCCCCCGCTCGCCAGGCCCCGCGGGCAGAGCCCCCCGCTCGCCGGACCCCACAGACAGAGCCCCCCGCGGGCAGAGCCCCCCGCTCGCCGGACCCCACGGGCAGGGCCCCCCACTCGCCGGACCCCGCGGGCAGAGCCCCCCCTCGCCCGGCCTGGGAACGCAGCTATTCCCCGCTGACGGGAAAACCAGCCGTGGTGTGACCGGCACCCGCCCACGGAGCTGCTGCTCAGACGGGGGGCTCCCAGAGAACCCCGGGGGGACGCCAGGTCCAGCCCAGCCCCTTCTCCTGGCACGGGACGGAAACGGGGTGGGGGTTGATTAGCTGCCATTGGAACTTGCCCACCGGGGTCCAGGGGGAGGATCAGGCTGGAGGTAGATGGGGGGCACTGGGGGAGGGGCAGGGAGGTGCCCGTGGGGTGAACAGGGGTGGGGGGGGTCTGACAGCGAACCCCACTGAATCCCTGCTCCCCACAGGACGGAGACCATGGTGGAAAAGCTGCTGACTAACTGGATGTCCATCTGCATGTACTCCTACCTCCGGGTGAGCACCCGGACACTGGGGTGAGAGCAGGGGGGCTGGGAGCCAGGAGTCCTGGTTCTCTGGGGGTAGTTAGGGGGTTAGAGCGGGGGGACTGGGAGCCAGGACTCCTGGGTTCTCTGGGAGGGGGTGCTTAGGGGGTCAGAGCAGGAGGGCTGGGAGCCAGGAGTCCTGGGTTCTCTGGGGGTAGTTAGGGGGTCAGAGCGGGGGGACTGGGAGCCAGGACTCCTGGGTTCTCTGGGGGTAGTTAGGGGGTTAGAGCGGGGGGCTGGGAGCCAGGACTCCTGGGTTCTCTGGGGGTAGTTAGGGGGTCAGAGCAGGAGGGCTGGGAGCCAGGAGTCCTGGGTTCTCTGGGGGTAGTTAGGGGGTCAGAGCGGGGGGACTGGGAGCCAGGACTCCTGGGTTCTCTGGGGGTAGTTAGGGGGTTAGAGCGGGGGGGCTGGGAGCCAGGACTCCTGGGTTCTCTGGGAGGGGGTGCTTAGGGGTCAGAGCAGGAGGGCTGGGAGCCAGGAGTCCTGGGTTCTCTGGGGGTAGTTAGGGGGTTAGAGCGGGGGGACTGGGAGCCAGGACTCCTGGGTTCTCTGGGAGGGGGTGCTTAGGGGGTCAGAGCAGGAGGGCTGGGAGCCAGGAGTCCTGGGTTCTCTGGGGGTAGTTAGGGGGTCAGAGCGGGGGGACTGGGAGCCAGGACTCCTGGGTTCTCTGCGGTGTGGTTAGGGGGTTAGAGCGGGGGGTGGGAGCCAGGACTCCTGGGTTCTCTGGAGTCAGAGTGGGGGGAGGCTGCAGCCCCGGACGCCTGGGTCCCACCCTCTGCGTCTCCCCAGGAGGTGGCGGGCGAGCCCCTCTACCGGCTGTTCCGGGCCATCAAGTGGCAGGTGGACAAGGGGCCGGTGGATGCGGTGACGGGCCAGGCCAAGCGGACGCTGAGCGACGGGCGGCTGCTGCGGGAGGACGTCCCCGTCCGGCCCCTGACGCTGAGCGTGCTGCTCCGGGGGGCGCCGGGGGGCGCCGGGGGGCAGCGGGTGCCCGCCCGCGTGCTCGACACCGACACCATCAGCCAGGTCAAGGAGAAGATCCTGGAGCAGGTCTACAGGGGGGTGCCCTTCTCCCAGCGCCCCCCGGCCCACGCCCTGGACCTGGGTGAGGGGGCGGGGCAGGGCTGTGTGGGGCAGGGCCTCTCCCAGCTCCCTGACACACGCCCTGGAGCTGGGTGAGTGGGCGGGGCAGGGCTGTGTGGGGCAGGGCCTCTCCCAGCCCCCCAGCCCACGCCCTGGACCTGGGTGAGGGGGCGGGGCAGGGCTGTGTGGGGCAGGGCCTCTCCCAGCTCCCTGACACACGCCCTGGAGCTGGGTGAGGGGGCGGGGCAGGGCTGTGTGGGGCAGGGCCTCTCCCAGCCCCCCAGCCCACGCCCTGGACCTGGGTGAGGGGGCGGGGCAGGGCTGTGTGGGGCAGGGCCTCTCCCAGCTCCCTGACACACGCCCTGGAGCTGGGTGAGTGGGCGGGGCAGGGCTGTGTGGGGCAGGGCCTCTCCCAGCCCCCCAGCCCACGCCCTGGACCTGGGTGAGGGGGCGGGGCAGGGCTGTGTGGGGCAGGGCCTCTCCCAGCTCCCTGACACACGCCCTGGAGCTGGGTGAGGGGCGGGGCAGGGCTGTGTGGGGCAGGGTAGGGGGGACGTGCCCATGGGGAGGGGGCGGGGGGCAGAGGGGCCCCTCTCACCCCGTGTCCCCCCCCCAGAGTGGCGCTCGGGCGTGGCCGGTCACCTGACACTGTCTGACCAGGACCTGACGTCCGTCACCCACAACGGCTGGAAGAGACTCAACACCCTCCAGCACTACAAGGTGAGGGTCCCGGATGCCTGGGTTCCCTCCCTGGCTCTGAGAGGGGAGAGGGGTCTGGGGGTGGGGGTTCTGGGGTCCCGGACGCCTGGGTTCCCTCCCCGGCTCTGAGAGGGGAGAGGGGTCTGGGGGTGGGGGTTCTGGGGTCCCGGACGCCTGGGTTCCCTCCCCGGCTCTGGGAGGGGAGAGGGGGCTGGGGTTCCGGACGCCTGGGTTCCCTCCCCGGCTCTGGGAGGGGAGAGGGGTCTGGGGTCCCTCCCCTGGCTCTGGGCAGGCAGTGGGGTCTGGGGTCCCGGACGCCTGGGTTCCCTCCCCCGGCTCTGGGTGGGCAGTGGGGTCTTGGGGTGGGGGGTCTGGGGTCCCGGACGCCTGGGTTCCATCCTCCGGCTCTTTTCTCCCCCAGGTTCCGGATGGGGCGACAGTCGGGCTGATCCCGCGGCTCCAGAACGACGTCCCCCAGAGCCCCCACCAGAGCTTCCAATCTGGGGAGAGTGAGTGACCCCCCCGTCCTCTGTGGAGATGGGGCCACCCAGCCACCCACACCTGGAGTCCTGGACAGGACCCTGGACTGAACCAAGAGGGACATGGGGGTGGTGGAGGGTAATCTCTGGACTGAACCAAGGGGGACATGGGGGTGGTGGAGGGTAATCTCTGGACTGAACCAAGGGGGACATGGGGGTGGTGGAGGGAAATCTCTGGATTGAACCAAGGGGGACATGGGGGTGGTGGAGGGTAATCTCTGGACTGAACCAAGGGGGACATGGGGGTGGTGGAGGGTAATCTCTGGATTGAACCAAGGGGGACATGGGGGTGGTGGAGGGTAATCTCTGGACTGAACCAAGGGAGACATGGGGGTGGTGGAGGGAATTTCAGATTGAACCAAGTGGGGGAGGAATATGGGGTGGTGGGACTTTGGACTGAACCAAGGAGGGAAGCCAGGGGGTTGGATCTGGGGGGTCTTGGACTGAACCAAGGAAGGGAATTGGGGGGGGGGTCTGGGGGGCCTTGGACTGACCCAAGTGGAGAGAAATCTCAGGGGGATCCAGACTAACCCTGCCCCCACAGACACCCCGATGCTGGAGGAGGGCGAGGACGGGGGGCTGCGGCTCTGGCACCTGGTGAAGCCAACGGAGGAGCCGGAGGCCCTGAAACAGCAAAAGCGTCGCAGCAGCCTGCGGGAGCGACCCACGGCCATCCCCGAGATCTACCTCACCCGCCTGCTGTCCATGAAGGTGAGCCCCCCTCTGACCCCCCCTCTGACCCCCCCACCGACCCCCCGTGACACCCCCCCACCGACCCCCCGCGGCCCCCCCGCGGCCATCCCCGAGATCTACCTCACCCGCCTGCTGTCCATGAAGGTGAGCCCCCCTCTGACCCCCCCTCTGACCCCCCCACCGACCCCCCGTGACCCCCCCCACCGACCCCCCCGCGGCCATCCCCGAGATCTACCTCACCCGCCTGCTGTCCATGAAGGTGAGCCCCCCTCTGACCCCCCCTCTGACCCCCCCACCGACCCCCCGTGACCCCCCCCCACCGACCCCCCCGCGGCCCCCCCGCGGCCATCCCCGAGATCTACCTCACCCGCCTGCTGTCCATGAAGGTGAGCCCCCCTCTGACCCCCCCTCTGACCCCCCCACCGACCCCCCGTGACCCCCCCCCACCGACCCCCCCGCGGCCCCCCCGCGGCCACCCCCGAGATCTACCTCACCCGCCTGCTGTCCATGAAGGTGAGCCCCCCTCTGACCCCCCCTCTGACCCCCCCACCGACCCCCCGTGACCCCCCCACCGGCCCCCCCGCGGCCATCCCCGAGATCTACCTCACCCGCCTGCTGTCCATGAAGGTGAGCCCCCCTCTGACCCCCCCTCTGACCCCCCACCGACCCCCCCGCGGCCCCCCTGAGCCCCTCGGCCGTGCCCGCAGGGGACGCTGCAGACGCTGGTGGAGGACGTCCTCCAGGCCGTGCTGGGCGCCGGCCGCCCCGCGCCCGTGGCCGTCAAGTTCCTCTTCGACCTGCTGGACGAGCTGGCCGCCCGCCACGGGGTCAGCGAGCCCGAGACCCTGCACATCTGGAAGACCAACAGGTGGGGCCGGGGGAGCGGGGGCCGGGGGAGCGGGGGGCTGGGGGGCCGGGGGGGCCGGGCCGGGGGAGTGGGGGGCGGGGGGCTGGGGGAGTGGGGGGCGGGGGGCTGGGGGGGGCCGGGGGAGCGGGGGGAGGGGGGCTGGGGGGGGCCGGCCGGGGGGCCGGCTCCCCACGTCTCACCCCGCCCCGCCCCCAGCCTCCTGCTGCGGTTCTGGGTGACCATCGTGCGGAACCCCCAGCTGCTCTTCGACGTCCGCGTCCCCGACAACGTGGACGCCGCCCTGAGCGTCATCGGCCAGACCCTCATCGACGCCTGCACCCCCGGGCCGCACAGCGTGGGGCGGGTGAGGACCCCGGCGTCCGGGCAGCCCCCCTCCCTTCCCCAGGGCCCCTGCGTCCGGGCAGCCCCTGCCTCCTCCCAGGGGACCCCGGCGTCCGGGGCAGCCCCTGCCTCCTCCTAGGGACCCCGGCCTCCTATCACCTCCTGCCCCCCCACCCCCGGGACCCCGGCGTCCGGGCAGCCCCCCTCCCTTCCCAGGGCCCCTGCGTCGGGGCAGCCCCCTCCTCCCAGGGACCCCGGTGTCCAGGGCAGCCCCTGCCTCCTTCTAGGGACCCCGGCCTCCT